>NW_026000058.1:660498-724277 GCF_001458135.2 Marmota marmota marmota | reverse complement strand
GCCGCGGCTCTGCTACCTGGTGAAGGAGGGGAGCAGCTATGGCTTCTCCCTGAAGACCGTCCAAGGTGAGCTCACGGCAGGACACGGAGAGCCCCTTCCAGCAGGTTCTCTGTTGGCCGATGACTCTTCCTGTTTGACTGTCTCTCCAGGGGTCCCCGAGGTCCCCCTGGCTCTGTTGTGCAGCGAGGGTCAGCACGCGGACACCAGGGAGGGCTGGTGGGGACCCTGCACTCTGGTTCCCCGGTGCTGGTCAGCTTGACGGCCCTTTGAGGCCAGAGGGTTGGTGGGCTGATGCTGCTTTGTTGTCCTCCAGCGTCTGGGGGTGAAGGTGGAGGGAGGCAGGACAGGAGGGCCTTCCCACAGCCGCCTGTGGGGGAGCTTTGGGCAGCGGAGGCCGGGGTGGTCATTATTCAGCAAATTCTGGAGCAGGTGTCAATGCCCCGACATGGTGACTGTGGCTGAGGGCCTGGGGGTAGGCAGATCCTGTCCGCAGCTCCGCCCCCACTTTTCTGAGGTGTGTCCCTGACCCTGGCCACATACCTGAGAAGCCCTGGCCCTCAGGGAGCATGCAGATCCTATCTCCGTAATTTCAGAGATGCGGACTGACCAGTACCCAGAGGGGAAGATGTTTTCATAGGAAACACAGAGGTATATAAAGGCACCAGGAGAGATGTTAAGTGCCTCAGGAAGCAGGGTTCCGGTTTTCCTGATGTATAATTCATACAGTCACCTAAAGCGACCCTTTGCCTACACTGAAATATTAGTAGCTCTTAAAAATTTTACTTTTAATTTTTTATTGTTTTAATTTATAAATGACAGAATGTGTTTTGACATTATACGTGCATGAAGCATAGCTTCCTGTTCTTGTGGTGGTACACCATGTGGTGTTACACGGGTCGTGTATTCCCAGGTGAACACAGGAAAGTTGTGTCTGACTCGTTCCACTGTCTTTCCTCTTCCCATGTCCCCTCCCTTCCCTTCATTCCCCTCTGTCTAATCCCGTGAACTTCTATCCCCCAATATTGTG
The DNA here is from genome assembly GCF_001458135.2 of Marmota marmota marmota. Lineage (NCBI taxonomy): Eukaryota > Metazoa > Chordata > Mammalia > Rodentia > Sciuridae > Marmota > Marmota marmota. The sequence continues at coordinate 723,250 of NW_026000058.1, read as the reverse complement.
AGTTAGCATCCACCTAACAGAGAGCATATTGGACCTTTGGTTTTGGGGGACTGGCTTATTTCACTGAGCATGACAGTCTCCAGCTCCATCCATTTACTGGCAAATGCCATCATCTCATTCTTCTTTATGGCGGAGTGAATTCCACTGTGTATATACACACCACACTTTCTTTATCCATTCATCTGTTGAAGGACACCCAGGTTGGTTCCATAGCTTAGCTGTTGTGAATTGAGCTGCTGAAAACATTGATGTGCCTCTGTTCCTGTAGTGTGCCGCTTTTAAGTCCTTTGGGTATACACCAAGGAGTGGGATAACTAGGTCAAATGGTGGTTCCATTCCAAGTTTTCTGAGGAATCTCCATCCTGCTTCCCAGAGTGGTTCACCAATTTGCAGTCCCACCAGCAGTGTGTGAGTGTGCCTTTCCCCCCATCCTCGCCACCATTTGCAGTGACCTGTATTCTTGGTAATTGTGAGTGCAGTGAGAGGGTCTCATGCAGTGTTAATTGTGAAATCTCAGGACCTTGGAAGGACTGACAGCTTGTTAACTGGTACCCGACTCGCCCCATGCCAATGCACTGTGCTTTCCCTCCCTCCCTCCCTCCCGTCCTGACCCGCGACTCCACTGGTAGGTGATGGTGGTGATAGCGCTACTCACAAAGGAGGAGACGAGCAGATGCCTCCTCATTCCACAGATGCCAAGAGAGGTTCGCAATGATGAAGCGTTTTCTGGTTCTAGGGGCCATTGCCACCTGAGACTTAGTCGGGCTCAGAAATTCTATTAAAATGAACAGATACCTGCTAAGTATGACCGTGTCGACCTTTGTGCTGGGAGCGGTGACGAATTCTAGGTCAGCCCCTGAGGGTCGAGTGAGCGAGCTCTGAGGTTGGAAGCTCTGCGGTGGCGTCCCTGGGAGGAGGCCTTTTCCAGTGGACTCCAGCTTCTCTGTGCCATGGGCTCCCGCCCCGCTCTCTTCCAGGTCAAAAGGGAGTGTACCTGACTGACCTCACACCCCGGGGTGTGGCCATGAGGGCCGGCGTCCTGGCTGACGACCACCTGATTGAAGTTAATGGAGAGAACGTGGAGGCGGCCGGCCACGAGGAGGTGGTGGAGAAGGTAGACCCCGGGCGTCTGTCCCTCCCTCTCACTGGAAGGGCGGCAGGTGGGTGGCGGGTAGGTGTCTGAGAGATGGGCCCTGGGGTGGAGAGACTCGCCCGAGGCCCAGCAGGGCTGCTGCAGGGCTTTGGAACTGGGCCTGAGCTGGGCTCTCACCTGAAGTCTGCACAGTGCTCCTCCTCACACGCTGCCACTTCCTGTGCTGGTCACCTGTGGTCACCTGAAGTGACTAAACAGAGAATTCCAGAAACACAGTGCATAGGTTTTAAATAGCTTTTGTTACTTATTAATCACTGTGCTTAATTCGTAAACCAAACTTTATCGTAAGTGTGTGAGTGCCGGAAAAACATAGAATCTACAGGTTCAGACGGTGGTCATGTGACTAAGGGACAGGGAGTGGGGACAGCGTGCACGGCGTGGATACGGTGGACAAGGGGTGATTCCTGTCCTGGGCAGGTGCGGGGTGATGGCAGGGGACTCCCTCTTAGAAGGTCATGCCATCCAGAACCTAGGAAATACTCCTGGGAGTCTCCGTCCAGGGTTTCTGGCCTGCAGTTGACTGTGGGTAACAAACCACAGGAGAGTGAAGCTACGGAGAGGGGACGCTGTAAAGTGTCCAGGACCCACGGGGACAGGGGTCTCCTCTGAGGTCACCTGGACTCTTGAGCTGGACCGGCCTTCTCTCCTCTTGGTGAATGGCCTTCCAAGTGGACCCTGCTTTCTTTCTTTTCCAAACTCCTGTGCAGGCCTTCCCCCACCTGCCTTTGTGGGTTTTGTGGGTCCAGTGGGCGCGGGCATGTGAAGTCCTCCTTGATGAAGGAGGGACAACCCTAGAGGTAGAGAGAGGACAAAGCGGGCGCAGCATCCCAGCCAGCGGAGGCTGGAGTGGCCACTCCGTGGGCTGTGGAGACTGTGCCCCAGAAGAGCCTCTTCCTCCCAGCCTGGTTCTTGGGGACTGACGCTGGCTTCCCCATGTGTGCTGCAGGTGAGGAAGTCGGGGAACCGCGTCGTGTTCCTGCTTGTGGACAAAGAGACTGACAAGCGGCACAGTGAGCAGAAGACACCATTCAAGAGGGAGGCGGCCAGTTTGGAACTCCTGCCTCGTCAGCCCCGACTGGTGGAGATGAAGAGGGGCAGCAACGGCTACGGGTTCTATCTGAAGGCAAGCCCGGAGCGGAAAGGCAAGTCACCAGGAGCAGGCCCCGCATGTGGCCTACTGATCGTCCCAGTCCAGCCTAGAGGCCCGCCAGGTCTAGGTGGGAAACGGCCAAGAACAGGAGGCCTAGCTAGGTCAGCTTCTGGGTCCCCCGGGAGGCCGACGTGGGGATCCCAAAGTGGGCAGAAGTGAGTTTTGATTTGAATGTACCATATTTGAAGGATCTAGAGCTGCCGAGTACCTCCAAAAAGCTATCTGGAAAGGAGGAATGGGAACTTGTTAAACTAGTGTGAGGGACAGAAAGAGAGATCTGGCGGGGTCTGCTCCTTTCCTAGGTGAACACGCCGTGCTCTTCAGACCCAGCGCGGTTGCCAGGGGTCTGACTCTCAGGGATCACCTTGTGTGTAAGATTCATGGGTCCCAGCACCCCCACTGACTTCCTGTTCAGCCTGCTCTTCTGCCGAGATCGGGTGCCAGTCTTGTATTAACATGATCTTTTTTTTTTTTTTTTTTTTTTTNTTTTTTTTAATATTTATTTTTCAGTTCTCGGCAGACACAACATCTTTGTTTGTATGTGGCGCTGAGGATCGAACCTGGGCCGCACGCATGCCAGGCGAGAGCGCTACCGCTTGAGCCGCATCCCCAGCCCCTTAACATGATCTTTAACCCTTGAGCCCTTTCCTTGTTAAGGGCTGGGTTTGTTCCCTCGGTGTCCTAAGCAGGAAAAGAACCCAGACAGGGTGCTCACAGGCCTCCCGGATGCGGAGGGAGGGACACTAGTTGTACTCCGCACACCTTTTATTTCATCCGAGTCTTTTTTTTTTTTTAATTCATTTTTTAGTTCATCAGGGCTTTGAACTCCCAGTTTTTGTTTTAGGGGCTTTTCTGATAATTTCATCTTTTTGTGGGGGAGGATAGGTCAGATCATCAAGGACATAGATTCCGGAAGTCCAGCAGAGGCAGCTGGCTTGAAGAACAATGACCTGGTGGTTGCTGTCAACGGGGAGTCTGTGGAAAACCTGGATCATGACAGTGTGGTGGAAATGATTAAAAAGGGCGGAGACCAGACTTCACTGCTGGTGGTCGACAAGGAGACGGAGAGCATTTACAGACTGGTGAGCAACACAGACCCGTCTCCATGAGTCAGGGTTGGGCCACCACTCCTGCTCTCAAACGCTGGGCTGCTACTTATTCCTCCAAACTGGAAGGAGGTGGCGAGCATCGCCGAGCTGAATTGAGGCTCAAATTGGTACTGATATGAAAATGCTTGGGGAATCACTGAAGGGTTCTAAGTCCTTGGACCTAAGATCTTGAAAGAATTTGTGAATACACTACAGAACGACTCTTGCCAATCAAGATAATCTATGGAGAACATAGGCCTGGAGAGAGAGAGAGAGAGAGAGAGACAGACAGACAGACAGACACAGACCCCCCTAACTTCCCCAAACAGAAAATAATTGGATTTTAAGTTCCATCAATCTTATGTAAAAGCCCAGAAAAGATTATCAGTTTGGAACAGATTTAGCAGGACCAAGTTGTACCAAATTAATCTTACTTCTCCTTTAACAACTATCATTCTAACAGTTACTGTTTGCATGTTTTAAAACACATTTATTTTATCAAAAGAATTAGGGTTGAGGCTAACTTAATAGAAATCTGGGGGCTTAAGTACCATCTGCTTTGCTAGGGGTTGGTCATAAAGATGAATAAGAAACATGGTTCCTGTTCTTACGTGACAGACAACAGAAACGCCTGAGGGCACATAAGCGGCACAGGAGGAGGAATAGAGTGGAGGTGATATTTCTACACAGGAGGACACTGAAGCCGAGAGTAGTGATCTGCCACAGTCACCCAGCTAGGACTGAAGCCAAGTTCTTGGTCTCCTGATTGATTTTATCACCCTCCTCCTTGACACATAGATGAAGTATTTCAAGATGTTTTTGTAAACAAGATCAAATAATAGACTGAACGGCAGATGTCAGTGGGTTTTTAGTTAGTTGAACAACTGTACCCAAAGAACACTCGATCCTGGAATAATGTCACTGTGGACAGAAGTTTCCAGTGGCAGGCTGCTTGTTCCTACCCTAGTTTATTAAATTTGGAATGAAACAAAGAGAACACATAAAGGACGTAAAGCAGTGATGGATTACTAGCTGGCAGGAAGGCATAATTAATATTCCAACTTAAACGTATGTTGTATGAATACGAGATGGTGAGATCTGCTTTAGTGACGCTCCAAAAAGCTGCCCCCTCCCAAAAAAGGTGGTTACATGCAAGTGCTTGTCTAGCTTGCATGAGGTCCTGGTGCTGCGGAAACACCCCCACCACAAAGTTACGGACGTGGCTTCTGGAGGTGACTACCTCCTTGTGCTGGCATCAGACCATCCTTGAACTACTAGTACCCTGGACAAGTTACCTTCTTCATGCCTCAGTCTCCTTAGTTAGAAGGTGGGCTAGTTACTGCGAAGGGCTGTCAGAAGGTCGAATGAGTTAATATTTAGGCTAAGTCCATATTATGTGCAGTTCTGAGGAGAACCCTACCCTGGGGCCAGTTAGTAATTAGGGGAGAGGCTCTGGAAGCCACCACCTTGTGACTAAGGCTGAAGTTAGCAGACCACTCACTGCTCTAGGGATCCTGCCATCTGGTCCTTTCCAACTCTTCTTAATCTTACAGAACCATCATAGAATGCTTAAATGTTACTTTATTCTTCTTTGGTTGATATAAAAGAGAACTCTGCTCTAAAAAGGTGGCGGCCCAGCTCTCCAAAGTAAGCTGAGAGGTTGGGCAGGTGGTGGGTCTTCTGAGAGGTATCGGTGAATATGTGAAAACCTATCCAGTTCCTGGATAACCAAACACTCAAAGAAGAATGAATGAAACTAAGTGTGAAAGGTCACTGTCATTTGCCCAGAGATGGACTGCTCCTGGGATAGTTGATCTGCTTGTTCAGGTTTCGCTACTAGAGATATTTTGGTATATGATGAGTCACTCTGATAAAGAGTCTCTGGTGTGGAACATTTGCAAATGTGTCACTGATAGGTCTAGGGTTGTTGAATTGGGGACGAGGAGTTTCTGTGCTGGTACCACTCTCAGGAAGGAGATACGGTTTTGTGGTTAGTAAGACAGATGAGAAACCAGAGGACCAAACATCTAATTTTAGCCAGGAGGCTACAGCGCGACTGGGGTGGAGCGCGCGCACACTGTGCTCGCCTTCGGTTTGGCTCACTTCCTGTCCATTGCCTAACAAACATCCTGGGCCTTTGCAGGCAGCAAGGTAACTTCTGATCCAGGTTAGACCACACCCACATCAGCCTTCCTAAAACACCAGCTGATGAAGCTCTTAATTCTGTTAAACAATGTCTGTTTCCTGTCCTGTGCTTCTGTGTCCAAGACCAACATTGCTTTCTTCGCATTTGCGGTCTGGTAGTTGAGATGGATCACAAGTATTTAAAGATGGCAGGGAGTACCGGGCGCGGTGGCATATGTCTGCAATCCCAGGGGCTCAGGACGCTGGAGCAGGAGGGTCGCCAGTTCAAAGCCAGCCTGAGTACATTAGTGAGGTCCTGAGCAACTCGGCGAGACCCAGCTCTAAATACACTTAAAAAAAAAAAAAAAAAGGCTAGCTGTGGCTCAGCGGTTAAGAGTGCCTTGGTTCAATCCTGGGTGGGAGTGTGGCATAACAGGAGTGCCCGAGAGCAGTCAGAACCATGACAGTAAAACCAACACAGCAGAACCCGGCACCCAGGAGGGCGGCACATGGCAAGGGGTGGAGAGGGACTGCTGTCCGTGATGTGACACCTTCCCCAGTCGTCACCGTGCGCACAGGGTCTTCTGGCGTGTGAGTCGTCAGTGTGCTGTGTTTTACTGTAACATGTCTGAGGAGCTCTAATGGCCATCTTTCTGAAGGTGACTGGCTCAGTATCATGGTGTCAGAAGAAACCAGAAATCCTTTTTTTTTTTTTTTGGTGGTGCTGGACAGCAAATCCAGGGCGCTGTGCATGCTAGGCAAGTGTCTACCACTAAACTGCCCCAGATACTAGCAACGGTTATCCTTTTGGCTTCTTGTACAGAATTCTAGACTGCTTTTATTTCATATTTATACACGTCTGCATGTGTTTATACATATTATTCCACAACTGTGCTCAATCTTCTTTTATACTTTTCCTGGCTTGGGTACTAGAAGAATTTTATAGCCTGTAATTAGTTGGATCCAGAAGAGGAGTGGTACATGTATGGTACCTTATAAATAAAACAAGCACATTCACTGATGAGTAAGTATTCATACTTAAATATTTTTTCTCTATTTTCAAAAGGCTCATTTTCCTCCATTTTTCTACTATCAAAGTCAAGAAACACCTAATGGTTCTATCAAAGAGGCTCCAGCTTCCATCCCTGCTCCTCTGGAAGTCTCAAGTCCAGATACAACTGAGGAAGTAGCAGATCACAGGCCTAAACTCTGCAGACTGATTAAAGATGAAAATGGCTATGGTTTTCACTTAAATGCAATTCAGGGTCAGCCAGGCTCATTCATCAAACAGGTACGGTAATCTGATTCCAGCGTCCAGTGAACAGTGTTACAATTAGAAGAGTCTTAGCTTCTTCCACCCATTGATGGCTTAATAAAAAGGTTACACTTCCAGCTGCAGTGGCACACGCCTGTAATCCCAGTGTCTGGGGAGGCTGAGGCAGGAGGATTGCAAGTTCAAAGGCAGCCTCAGCAACTTAGTAAGGCCCTAAGCAACTCAGTGAGACCCTGTATCAAAATAAATAAAAATGGCTACGGATGTGGCTCAGTGGCTAAGCACCCCTGGGTTCAATCTCTGGGCCCCTCCCCCACCTCCCAAAAACAAAGGGAAAAAATGGTACACTGCAGACTTTTATCTCACTTGGGCTCAGTACTTTCACAGTCCTGCACCCTCCGAAGCTCACGTCTGTGCTTCCCAAACTTCTGTCCCAGCTACCTGTCTCCATCAGTGAGCCGACCTGACTGTTGCACTGTCGGCCCTGGCTGGGTCCCACGTGTTTGCCCCTGTGCACTTGGCAGAGTGCCTTCCCTTACAGGACTGATCACCATCATCTTGTAGGTCCCAAGCTGGGAGGGGGGTCCCTAGGGGGACCTATGGCATCCAAAGCCTTCAGAACAGAAAGCGCGATTTTCATCCAGCTGGTAACACTGCTCATCTGAGTATGGAAGTCGTAGCTTCCAGAAGCGGAAAGGCATTAAAGAACCTTTAACTTCTGTACCTCCAGGAGAGGTGACATGGCTAAGAACAAATTCTCAAAACGCCCCTCTGACACAAGCTGGACCGACATACTCTTTCCTGCTTAGAATTGATAACTCGGAACTTCTGCTCACAGGTGCAGGAGGGCGGCCCTGCTGCTGAGGCTGGGCTGGAGGACGGGGACGTCGTCATCGAGGTGAATGGGCTGAATGTGCTGGAGGAGCCCTATGAGAAGGTGGTGGACAGGATCCAGGGCAGTGGGAAGAATGTCACGCTCCTGGTCTGTGGAAAGAAGGCCTATGATTACTTCCAGGCCAAGAAAGTCGCTATTGTGTCCTCCATGGCTGACCCACTGGCTGCCTCTCCCGATTCCAAAGAAGAAGCAGGGGCAGCGTCAGAGCACGACCCGCACGTGGCCAAAGAACGAGTGAGTGACGCTCCGCTTCCCTTATGTCCCTTACAGCCCCTAACAGGTCACCTGGTGTCTGTTCCTACTGTTTCCTAGTGTTGGAAGATCTGGTAAAGAGCAAAGTGACCGTGGAAGGGAGGTGTGCAAGGCAAGCTCCCATTTCCACAGTGCGCCGCGGCGTCGGGAGCACAGGGGGGCCACAGGGCAGGCAGACTTTCTGCTAGATTCTGTTCTGTCACTTGTGGTCCTGGGTAGATAGGCTCACCTGCTTGGTCCCCAGATTCCTACCTATTAGAAAGGGATAATTTCTAGAACTGTCTCAGAATTATACTAAGGTCTTGAAGTGCTTTAACCAGTATCTGCTCACAGTAAACACAAAAATGATGTTGGGGAGAAAATATCTACTATCAAAGTTTGAGAAAATAATTGGCAGGTGTTATTGCTTTATTACTAGGAAAGATTAAGCATCATTCTGTTTACACCTGGATTAGGGAAATTCATTAAAAAATATTTTTTAGTTGTAGATGGACATAACTTTATTATTTTTTAATGTGGTGCTGAGGGCCAAACCCAGTGCCTCCCACGTGCCAGGCAGGAGCTCTGCCGCTGAGCCCACCTCCGCCCTTCATTCTCCTCTCCTAAGTACCTGAGGTCTTCAGGTTGCAGTGTGGCTCAAGGCCTGTGCACATTAGTGGGCAGCACTTGGCAGCTGTGGAGGACGATGCAGCGTCAGAAGACGAAGGGGCAGGGTGAGACTCTTCAGTGTCCTGGAAAGCCAACTGCCCGGAGGTGGCAGCAAGCTTCCCCAGGAGAGAGGAACACTTGCGGCATCTGTCGAAGACGACAGATGACGATTTTGATGAGGAAAAAGCTCCAGTGAAGACATGTGTTCACGACACTCCAGCCCCAATCAAACCACCAGCACCAAGATCAAAAGGTCAAGAGTCCTTCAAAAAACAGGAAGAACTCCTGAAACACCACAGGTCCTAGTTCTGCAGAAGACGTTAAGGCAAAAATGCAAGCAAGCACAGGACAAGGTGGCTGTCTCCCCACAGTGGAGCCGCGGGTTGCTAGGTGAGCAATGCTCTGCGTGACCGACCAGAGGCCACTCAGGATCTCGGCAGTGCGGAAGCCTCTGAGAGAACAAACAGTCTGTTAGCAGTCTCCATCTTCAGGCCTGGGCTGGGGCTCAGCGGTAGAGAGCTTGCCTAGCATGTGTGAGGCACGGGGTTCGATTCTCACCACCACCGGTAAATAAATGAAGGTCCATTGACAACCCCCCCCCCCAAAAAAAAATTTCTGTCTTGTTTCATTTCTGTAACAGTTGGTATCTGGCTGTTCCTTTTATTATGCAAAGTGAGAGCTTTCCCTACTGAGTTTGGTAAATGTCCAGGTTTCATTGCCAAAAATGTGTTGTCCAAAATCCTGTTTTTGTTTTTTTTTGGTATGGGGATTGAACTCAGGGGCACTCCACCACTGAGCCACATCCCAGCCCTATTTTGTATTTTATTTAGAGACAGGGTCTCCCTGAGTTGCTTAGGCCTCGCCATTGCTGAGGCTGGCTTTGAACTCGTGATCCTCCTGCCTCAGCCTCCAAGCCACTAGGATTACAGGTGTGCGCCACTGTGCCTGGCAGTGCCTGTTTAGTTTTTAAAGATGGAACTCCATCTTTGCTTGGTTTTTAAGTCAGACATGGAAATGGTGGGGACACAAATATAAATATGAAATAAACTCAGTACTTTAATAAAGTAAAAAAAAAAAAAAGATGAATTCAATATTTTTTTCTATTCTACTGATTGGTGAAATAAATAACAAATACTCATTTTAATGAACATAAAATAAACACTGACCTTATATTCTAGAAAGCTTAGTATTCTAATTATCTTAACAATTCCTCTATAGGTGGTTAATTACAGTTCTATGCTAGTGTTGTAGAAGAGAAATATATATGACGTTAAGAAACTCGTTAATGTGTCAAATAGCAAGTTGGAAACAAAGCCAAGTGCAGGATTCAGATCACCTGTCTCCTAGAAGTGACTCTATTCCCGAGTTAAGCCCTGTGACTCTAGAATAAACCCCGCCCCTCCTGACATTCACAATCTGCCGTTCTGTGAACCCTCTGTTGTCTTTGCACAGGCCCACAGTACAGCCTCGCACTCTTCTTCCAGTTCTGAAGATACAGAGATGTGATGCCGGAAATGACCCCTCTGGCCAACACTGCTAAGTGCCCAGAATCGCCTTTCTCCATGAGCTGCCTCCACCTGTGTGACCGTCTGCTGTTGTCTTTTGTCTTAGGGGCTGCTCTTGCAGGTGGCTTATTTATGGTTCTTAGGAAGATGTAAGGGAGGAGTCACATCATTTTTAAGTGATCTCCTCCAGGCTTCAACTCAACTCCATTTCTCTAATGATTCTCTTACTCCTACAGGCTCCTTGAACACCAAAAATAACTCATAATCTATATATGTGAGAGTTGCTAAATAAAAATATCTAAGCAGATCTGATTAAAATTATGCTTTTACAGAAATGCTGTGGTTGCTGGAATAAATACTATTAAAATGCCTTCTGACTACGCGTGAAACCTCCCTATTAGCTGGTGTAACCTTAGTAGTGCTTTTGTTTTGGACAAACTTTTTATGCTTTGATCTTCTAAAACCATGATAATATGGAATAAGACCTTAATAATAAAAGTGATAACATTCATAATTGTCTTAAGATGCATTTGAGTATTCTAAACATTTTTCTAGAGCTACCTTTTGAAGAACTGGAGTCCTAGGATACGAAAGTGACTACTGCAGTTCCTTGTTTTACCTCACACCATGAGGGCAAATAAAAGGAAGACATGGGATATATCATTCCTGAATTCAATGTAGGGTATTGACTCTTCTTTTTTGGGAGTACCGGCGATTGATTCAGGGACACTCAACCACTGAGCCACATCCCCAGTTCTTTTTATGTATTTTAGAGACCAGGTCTCACTGAGTTGCTTAGCACTTTGCTCAAAGTTGCTGAGGCTGGCTTTGAACTCATGATCCTCCTGCCTCAGCCTCTCAAGCCGCAGGGATTACAGAGGTGAGCGCCACTGTGCCCGGCTCACTCTTACTATTAATTTGGCTCACTCTTACTATTAATTTTAAAAGAAATCAAGATGACAACATAGGGCTGGGGTTATAGCTCAGTGGTAGCACACTCATCTGGCACGTGTGAGGCACTGAATTCGATCCTCAGCACCTCATAAAAATAAATAAAGGTATTGTGTCCATCTACAACTAAAAAAGTATTAAAAAAATGGCAACATAACCTGAAGTCTCTCTCGGTAGAATCTCGTTCAGTTGTCTACTAATCTTTTCCCCAGAAAACAGATGCGCTCTTGGTTATTTCAATAGGGCAGGGGCTGGGGGAGGAGGGAGGATGCTGACTCACATGAGATCGCACAAACATGACACCAGCTGCGACTGATAAAGGGAATCTCAGGCCAAAGTGTTAAAATCTTGGATTTTAATGACCATCTCAAGAGAAAGCCATCAGCTTCTCCACGTGAACCTTGACTGAAAACACGGCTGTGTGTGGCCGGCTGTCGGCGACAGCTCCGCCACAGTTCCCTCTGCCCCGCCCGCCCGCTCTCCCTGTGTGTTAGCTCGGCCCCTTAGGAGCACAGCATCATCTGAGGAGGAAGGCATATGCTGGAGGTAGAGAGAGGCTACCACGGCATTTTGTTTGTTTAAAAAACATTAGGTGCTGGTCCCCTCTGTTGTTTTTCCCTTAGGAAACTGTCACCACTGCTTCTCAGAGTCTTAACAAGCACGAGCTCAAGGTGCCATATGCTTCTCGGGTGCCTGTTTGTGAGCCAAGTAGAGGAAGAGTATGCTGGACAGGGCGCTGACCAGGAAGATGACGTCAAACCACCGGTGGTAGAAGTTGAACTGCAGCTCCCCGAGGACTTCAGTGATGATGGTGCGGTACTGCAGAGGCATGCTCATTCGGATCAGCAGCACAGAGGAGACAAAGTACATCCCCTGAAACACCAGACCAATGAGTCCAGGCTTCACTTGGACCGCACTGAGGGACAGGTCAGAAGAAGCTGTAAACATAAAGCTTACCCATGACACTTACCATTATCTGTGCCAACAGCAGGACAATGACATTGGAGGATTTACTGCTGGATATGGCGTAGAAGAACTGTGAAGAGAGGGAGGAAGAGGAACTGAATGCCGTCTTGCTAACTGCCGTTATGAACTGTAAGTGAGGTGTTGACCTCTGAGAAGTGTCTCTTCAAGCCACAATCCTACACAGAACGTTCAGATGACTAGGGCTGTGAAGAAGAGACTTAAAAACTTAAGCTTTCCCTTTGAGGTAGTTGGTGGTTTTAAGTGATATAATATTTGAGAGGATTCCTATGCTATCAAACTTTAGAAACTCTGTGATGCGTCTGACCTTAATATCCCTTCAAAACATGAAAATAGACATCTGCATTTATTAACAGGCTCCACAGCTCTTTCCAAAATCAGGCTAGAAGCCTGGAGATCCCCTCCTGACCCAACCTCCTCTCTTCATTCACTGACACTGCTCTCCTACTAGGGCAGTGAGATCCCCACACACTCTACCAAAGAGGAGTCCCCTCTTTTATCTCCATGAAGTCCTCCTATGTTGACCAGGAGACAGCAGAACATTCTGCTTCCCTACTTCCACATCTTCTTTATAAATGATTCTCATAATTATTCTAACCTCAAATATCTCATTCATTTATTCCAAGTATCTGCCAAACACCTACTATGTGCTAAGTTCCATTATTAATAACAGTGACATATAAGTGAACAAACAGACCCTTATTCTACTATCTTGGGACTTACCTGCACTTGGTATATGATGTCATATACTGTCATCAATTTATACAGCAATTTATACTATTCAGATTTCAGAAGCCAGAAATCATTAGGTATCATTATTTCATGGTGCCACAGTTAAATAAATACCCTTTGATACTGTGACACAATATACCTTGGTAAGAGTGATCAGCAATCCTCTGATGGATGTGACAATGATTATTCCAACCAGAATGAAGGAGATGTGTTGGGACCAGAACTTCACCTGCCACCATAACAGGAGGAAAAAAAATATGGGTTAAATCTCTGTTCAGAGAGAGGTTAAGAACTAAGATGTATTTTGATCACTTATGACTCTGAGAGAGAATGTCATCAGGCCCTGACCCCCACCCGCTCCTTCTTTTAAAAGAGAGGGAAGAAGGCAAGTAAGTGTGAAGTAAAACACAGGGAGACTGCAGTGGGCATCTAAACTGTGGCTGAATCACATCTTAAGGACAGAAGAAAGCAAGAACAAAAAGTGATAGAGATAACTGGCCGGGTGGTGGCTCAGAGGCAGAGCACTCGCCTAGGATGTGTGAGGCACTGGGTTCCATCCTCAGCACCACATAAAAATAAAATAAAGATATTGTGTCCACCTATAACTAAAAAATAAATATTGAAATAAATAAATAAATGAAAGGAGATGAACAGGAGCTTGTTTATTTTTAACATCTATGAATGATAGCCCTCTAATCAAACAAAACTTCAAAGAATCTTTTTAAATTAAAAGAACTTATAGGCATTTTCAGCTATGCTTTAGGAAATAACTGAACTTCATCTGAATCACATGATGACATCTTTTCATCCTTCTGCATTGCTTGATTCAGTTCTGAAAAGTACGTGAGGGAGAGCTGCTATCACTAACATTTAAAAAGCTTGTTGTTTACCATCATGAAATACGGAGGACACAGATGAATTACAGATGGAATACGTACACAGCAAGTAAGTAATGTCAGGAAAAACATTTCTAAAAACCCAGCCCAGCACAAAATTTAAACAAGGAAAACAAATATGCAGCAACAGCAAAGCACACTTAAAAGATCATGCAAAAAGGAAACCCACTGGCATATCATCAGACCAGTGCACATTTGGAGCTGTTTCTCAAGGACTGTGCTCAGTGTGCACCAGCTCATCCTGTCCTGTCCAGCTACCCTCGGGCCTGGGGCACACTGCTGAAACAGAAGCCTGGCGCATCCTGCAGCCTGTCTTGTAGGGTCAGAGCACACTAAACGGCCCAGTCTCACTACCAAAAGTATTAACCAGTCTGAATTACTGGCCATACACACAACTGTGAAATATACTCTTCTATGGATAAAGACACTGAACTTAAAGTGGGACAAAAGCGTGTTTATGACTCTGGTTTTATGAAACAAGTAGAATGATTAAAAAAAAAAAAAAACACAAGTATGGGGCGGGGCTGGGGCTCAGGGGCAGGACACTTTGCCTAGCATGTGTGGGGCACTGGGTTGGCGCCTCAGCACCACATAGAAACAAACAGATAAAACAAAGGCATCTGTCCATCTGCAGCTACAAAAACATACAAAAAAACCCCCAACAACAACAGCAACAAAAAACATGCACAGGTGACACCATCTGTAGTCCGACAGCCACACTAATTAATTTCTTACAGCAGAAAGCACTTCATTACTAACATGAAACACTAACTGGGAGTTAATTTTCTACCAGTGAAATAAAAAGTGAGTTTGGAGAGGTCATCGAGCATCACAGAGACAAGGGTCTGAGTACTCGACGAGGAGAAACTGGCCAAGTGGTAGCTGGCTACAGAGAAGCAGAGGAGGGCTGTGGAGCAGTGCGCACCCACGACAACAGTAGGTGCCAGCCACGACTTAGGGTCTTACATTCAGAAAGAGGGCCATGGCCTTTGCAAATGTGCCATGTGACTGGGCCAACCTGTATAAAGGACAGGGAGAAGAAGAGAAGTAGAAGCAAGTAGCTAAAGTATGAGCATTAGGATCTTCATAATGTTAAGTTAAAGCAGATAAAACAAAGCAATCCGACAGACCAAGATCTTGACATGACTCTTACATCAAACTGAATGCCCAGGTAATTCACAGTGATCTCAATGCCTCTTGTGACAGGATCAGTTTTCCCAACTCGATCAAAAACAATGTTGATGGTTGCCTGCAGAGACAAAAACTTTTACATTAGAGCTTTTTTTTTTTTTGTACCAGGAATTGAACCCAGGGGCTGTCAACCACTGAGCCACATCCCCAGCCCTTTTATTTTACATTTTGAGACAGGGTCTCACTAAGTTGCTTAGGGCCGTGCTAAGTTGGTGAGTCTGCCTTTGAACTTGCAATCGTCCTGCCTCAGTCTCCGGGGAGGCTGTGATTACATGTGTGTGCCATGGCACCCAGCTATTAAAGCATCGTAATGATCATTATTTAAAAAAGTGATTTCAGATGATGAGCTGGGTAAAACACCCCTGGGTTAAATCCCCAGTACCGAAAAACAAAAAAAGATGATGAATTAATCACTATGACACATCTTATAGGTCAATGTTTCTAAAAAACACGATTCTAGTCTTACTTTAAACTATGTATAGGAAATCTATTTTGACTACTCATAGGCAAATAAAAGTCTCTACCTACTCCATGTTTATTTTATATAGAGTCATTGCATATATACTTTAATTTATTGGAAGCAAAAAAGGTAACATTCTGATAGACAAAAATCACAGTGAAAGAACCAAGAAATTCTCATTCCCTGTGGTTATTTTCTGAATGCTTGAAGAGCAAAAACTAAAATAAAAAGGAGTTATAACAAGCTAACACATGAGATTAAATGGAATCAAGAAAATCACTCAATCACAAAAGTGGCAGTTTAAAAAAAGGGGGGATGGAGAACAGATGGAACAAATAAAAACACATAGCAACATGGTAGTTTTAAACCTAACCACTCCAATAATCACGTTAAATGTAAACAGCCTAATTCATGGGTCAGCAAACCCAGCCACTGTGTGGGACAGCCACAGACAATACATAATGAATGGGCTTGGCTCCGTTCCAGTAAAGCCTGATTTACAAAAGCAAGCAGTAGTTGGGTTGACTGTGGGCTATAGATTGCTAATCCCAGGTTTAAACATGCCAAGAGACTGTTCAGCAGAGACTATCAGGCTGGATAAAAAAGCAACCCAACTAATGCATATGTTGCCTATGAGAAACCCTCTTTAATAGCAAGATACAAATAGGTTAAAAATAAAAGGATGGAAAAACAAAACGAATCAAAAAGAAAGGTAAAATACCTATCTAAATATCAGATAAAGCAGATTTCATAGCAGAAAGTATTGCCAGGTCTTAGAAGGGTCATTTCATATTGATGAAAGGATCACTTTTTCAACAAAGGGTACATAATGATCCTAAATGTTTATATACCCAATAAAACTTCAAAATACATGAAGCAAAAACGGATAGAAATAAAAAAAGAAAACCAGCCAAATCCAAAATACTGGAATTGTTCTCATAATAATTGATAAAATAGACAGAATATCAGTGAGAATACAAAAAACTTGAAAAATACTATCAATCACCCTGACCTGACATTTGTAGGCCATTCTGGCCAACAAGAGCAGAACACACATTCTACTCAAGCGCACACAGAATGTTTACCATGCTGAGCTCAGCTGACTATATTCTGAGTCATAAAACAAGCCTTGATAAATTTTAAACTACTTAAATTATACAAAATGTTCTTAGACCATATAAAATTAAAATAGAAATCAATTAGAGAATGTCATTTGAAAGACACTGTAACATACTTCTAAATAACCTGAGAGAAGAAATCAAAAGGGAAATTAGAAAGCATTATGAACTGAATGAAAATAAGAATACATCATTAGTGAGATGCGGTTAAACTGGTACATAATAAAAAATGTATAGCAATGAAACATCTTTATCAGAAAAGGTCTCCAATCAATGATCTTAGCTTCGACTTTAAGAAATTAGAGAAAGACGACCCCAAATCAGAAGAAAATAACAAAGAGCAGAACAGAAATCAGTGAAACAGAAAGCAGAAAAATAATACAGAAAAATCAAGTAACCCCAAAGCTGATTCTCTGAAAAATTCAATGCATCGATAACCCTCTATTAGCCTGATAAGGGGAGGGCAAAGGAGGAAGGACACAAGTTACCAACATCAAGGAGAGGCCACTTCACCCCCACTAGGATGGCTACAATGAAACAGAGAGGAACAAGTGTTGGTGACCATGTGAGGAATTGGAACACTTATATACTGCTGTCAGGAAAGTAAACTGGTGCCACTGTTTTGAAAAACTGTGTGCAGGTCTTCAAAAGGTTAAACAGACAGTTAGTATATGACACAGCAATTCTATTCACAGATATGTACGTGAGAGAAATGGGAGAATATGAACAGCACACAACTTACCCATGAGTGTTCACAAGAGCATTACTGATGGTGGTCCAAAGCAGAAACAACTCACATGTTATCAACTAATGAATGGATGGATGAAATGTGGTGTTATCCATACAAGGAGTCATACCATATTCGACCAGAAAAAACCAACCAACCAACCAACCAACCACTATTAAGCCACAAAAGGAGTGAAGATGCTATAAATGCTGAGTATGCTAATCTTACGCTCCACTATACTAATACTTAAACTAATGAGTATAAGGTTTCTTTCAGATTTGATGAAGATGTTAAAAAATGGACGGCGATGATGTGTATTGAATTGTACATTAAATGGGTAAATTGTATATGGATTATAGCTCAATAAAATTGTTATGCAGTAAAAGAATAAAAGGGTGACATCTCAACAGGCGTGGTTGTGCATGTCTGTAACCCCAGCAGTTTAGGAGGCTGAGGAAGGAACAGTGCAAGTTTAAAGCCATCCTCACCAATTTAGCGAGGTCCTAAGCAATGTAGTGAGACTCTGCCTCAAAGAATAAAAAATAAAAAGGGCCGGGGAAGGCTCAGTGGTTAAGTGCCTCTGGGTTCAATCCCTAGGGGGGTTACATTGCTATAGACTGTATATCTACCAAAAGGATAATAAGGGAACATTAAGAGCAATATTATGCCAATAAAATACAATTTCAGTAATAATGGACAAATTACTTGAAAGACACAAACTGCAAGATCTCACTTAGGAATAAATAGATAACTGAATAAACCTTATATCTTTAAAGAAAATCTTCCTGCAAAGAAAACTCTAGGTCCAGATGTTGTCACTGGTCAAGTCTAAGAAACCTTAAAGGAAGAAATAACAACATTCCATACAAACTTTCATTCTAATTAGAAGAGGAGGCAATACTTCTCAACTAGTTCTCTAGGGTCAGTATTATTTTGACTAAAAATCAAATAAAAACATTATAAGAAAACTACAGTCTGATATCCCACATAAAGAGAGATGCAAAAATTCCTAACAAAATTTTAGCAAGTTGAATCCCACAAAATACAAAAAGGATATTCATCATGACCAGTCAGACTTATTCTAGAAGTGCAAGGTTAATTTAATACAAAAACAAGAATCATATGATATCTCAACAGATGCAGAAAGGGGCATCTGACAAAATCCAACACTATTTCATGATTAGTAACACTGAACAAATCATGAAAAGAAGGACTTCCTCAACCTGATAAAAGCCAACAGCATGCATCGTGTTTAACGGTGGAAGACTGGATACTCTTCCCGATGATGAGGGACCAGGCAGGACGACTACTCCTCAACCTCTGCTCCACTCAGGGCTGGAGGTTCTGGTCAATGCAGTAAGGCCCAGGAGACGCAGGAGGAGGAGCAAGGGGGAAGAGACAGGAGAGGAGGAGATGGAGGTAAAGACATGGGAGGAAATGAAGAGAGTAAGTGAGAGAGAAAGGAAAGAGGAGCCATCACATTACAGAGGAAGAAGAGCTGATTGTCTACGCAGAAAAGTCTACGAAATCTATGAAAAGACTTCTGGAAAAAACACGGACTGTCACCAAGGTTGCAGAATATAAGATCAATATATAAGATGGAGTCATATCTATACACTAGTAACAATCAAACTGAAATGACACAACAATCACACCTACTATAGCTTCAGAAATGTCAGACACTCAGAGAGACCTGACAGAAGATGTGCAAGACCCACTGAGCACTGCTGAGAGCAACTACATGGGTCTGAGTATATGAAGGGCTCCGGGTGCATGGACTGCAAGACTCAACACTGTCAAGATCTCACTTCAACTACCTATAGATCCCACGATCCCAATACAGAGTTAGAAGGCATTTTTTTGGTAAGAACTAATAAGCTGATTCTAAAATTTATATGTAAATGGAAAGGACATAGAATAGCCAAAACAAATTTGAAAAAAGAACAAAGTTGGATAACTTACACCCTCTGACTTCAGGCTTATTATAAAGCAGTGACCCAGACAATGTGGGGCAGACAAAGGCAACTATACCAACAGAAAGTAACAGGAGCATACAAACAGACCCGTGTGCATGTGCTCAACTATTTTTTTGACAAAACTGCACAGGCAACTGAATGTAGAAACCATCTTTCAACAAATAGTGCTAGAATAACTGGAAATCTACATGCAAATAATTTACGTAGATTCATACCAAACGACTTCAAAAATTAACTCAGGATGAGTTATGGACCAGAATGTAAAGATATTAAAATTTCTAAAAAAGCATGAAAAATATCTTTGTGACTCTGGATTAGGCAAATATTTCTTAGATACAATGCCAAGAAGCACTATCTATAGTAGGAAAAGAAAGAAAGGTAGGTAGGTAGGTAGGTACTGCTAAGAGAATAGAAAAGTCAAGCCTCTGATTAGGATAAAAATATTTGTAAATTTTTGGAAGTGCATATTTCATAAAAGATTTCCAGAATATATAAAAAAACTAAAAACCTAATAAAAATAAAATAAACAATCTAACTAAAAAAATTGGCAAAAGCATCTAAAAAGATACTTCACCAAAGAGGATACAGCTTGCAAATAAACACATGAAAAGAAGCTCTACATCATTAGGGCTTAGGAAAATGTAAATCAAAACGGGCGTCAAGACCCCAAATCTGTTGGAATGTCTGAAACTGCCAACCAGATGGAGTGCTGGTGAGGTACAACAACAGAAACTCCCACATACTGCAAGTAGGAACAAAACTGGTACCATCTTTGGAGAAGAATTTGGCACACATTTGCCATATGAATCACATTCTACTCCTATTTATCTGAGAGAAAAGTGAGCACATGTCTAGACACAAGACTTGTTTACAAATGTTCACAGCCAACTTTATTTGTAATATCCCTGACTGGGAACAAATATCCACTACTAGGTGAATGGATAAACAAACTGTGGAATACTACTCAGCAATAAAAAGAAATAAATTACATTACCACGTGAAACTTCAATAATCATGCTGAGTAAAATAAGCAAGATAGAATGACGACACAAAGCAGATCAGTTCTTGACTGGGAACAGGGAGTGTGAAGAGAGGCATTACGAAGGGGCAGGGGGAAAGCTAACATGATGGAGTGTGGTGATGGCTGCTGCACAGGTACACACGTCAGGAACTCAGCAAACTGTGTACTTTAAACAGGTTATTGTAGGTCAATTATATAACTCTAGGAAAAGCTGTTAATAAATGACATGCTCTCCTATAGGCTGCATCTCAAGAAACACTCTTTTAGAGGCTTTGTTAACTGAACATCCTACTTTATGCATCGTTTCTCATTGAAGGGATCAAGATTTTAAATATCATCTGAGTGTTATTGACTTCAATTTATTGTATCATTAGATCCATGAAGTCCAGAATCCCTCATTCATCCATACTGGTCAAAATCAACAACAAGCTGACCAAGCTCCTCTTTGTGCAAACACAGCTCCAGTAGGAAGGTCACCAAACTAGAAAGTCAAATCAGCCTTTTCTACGGTCACATTGAAATCCATGAATACCCACAGATGAGTCAGAAGTAAAGACAAACAAACGTACATAAAATGCACAGACAATAAAACAGGGAGAATCACACAAGAATAAGAGTGGTAAGCCCAAAAGATGAATCTATCCACAGAAGTAAATATTTTAGAATTTATTTTGAACTTAAGTTTTTAGATATAGATTACTAAAAAGGAAAAGTGGTCTCCATTTTTTTTTTTTTTAAGGGCCTTGTGTGTGCTAGGCAAGTGCTCTGCCACTGAGCCAACCCCAAGTGGCTTCTTTTTTGTTTTCTTGGTATCGGGAATTGAACTCAGGGGCACTCAACCACTGAGCCACACCCCCAGCCCTATTTTGTATTTTATTTAGAGACAGGGTCTCACTGAGTTGCTTAGCACCTCACTGTTGCTGAGGTTGGCTTTGAATTCTTGATCCTCCTGCCTCAGCCTCCCAAGCCACTGGGATTACAGGTGTGCGCCACCGCACCTGTTCCAAGTGGCTTCTATTCTGAGGTGAAACTAGGAGTTGAGATTATACACAGTCATGTGTTCATGGGTAATGAAAAGCAGAGTGTGAAACAAGAAACTTTTAAATCAACTCATGCGTCTCATGCAGCCTCCATTTCTACGTCCTCTAAATAGGAGAGGGGGGAAAAGGGAGGCTTGGAGATACGAAAGGTCACTCTCTCTGTCAACTCAATTGAATTTGGAATTGAACGCAAATGTATCAATCAAAGCTGTCTTCTCTTTCTGCCATTTTCAGGGAAAAATTACCCAACTCTTACAATTAAAAACAATATACTTACCATGAAAATTTTCCAAACACAGTAAATAGAGAAAAAGTAACCCAGAAAATTGAAATATTTTCCTTTGAAAGTTTTGGAGTATTCTATTCTCTCCTGAGGAAAACCAAACATAAAACATGGTTAGTCCCAGCAAACGTAAACGTATTTTCAACAAGAGAACCCCTCCATGAATCACTGTTCAAGCCGAGTCCCAAACTCCCATGGTAATAATATTAAAATGACAGTCGCAGTAGTGGCCAACGTTTATTGAATGTTTACTCTAAGCCCGAGACTGGGACAAATATCTTATATGCATTGTCTACTTTAATCTTCTGATGAGTATTTCTATTATCTTCATTTTACAGATGAGAAAATCGAGTCTGAGAGAGGTTAAATAACTTGCCCAAAGTCAATTTGGTGAGTAGGGTCAGGTCTGTCTCTAAAGCTTGTTAGTTAACCTCTACCCTTCATAACTACCCCTGTGCACTCACCCTCAAAAAGGATTAAAATAGTTTGAAACCTTAATAGATCTTGCACGTTTGGATTATACTGCGTTCTAGGTATATACAGGAAAGTCACTTCTTGCAGTTAGGACCTTTTGATCTGGGTCTGTTAAAATAGGGACAGACCCAGCAGATAGGTATCTACTGTTTCTTTTTTTTGGTACCAAGGATCGAACTCAGGGGCACTTGACCACCGAGCCACATCCCAGCCTTATTTTGCACTTTTATTAGAGACAGGGTCTCACTGAGTTGTTTTACTGAGGCTGGTTCTGAACTTGTGATCCTCCTGCGTCAGCCTCCTGACCTGCTGGGATTCCAGGCCTGCACCACTGTGCCTGGCTTCTACTGCTGTTATAACTAACTTATCAGGGAATAAAAAGAAACAGAGGAGTGGGCTGGCACTGGGGCTCAGTGGCACAGAGCTTGTCTCTCATGTGTGAGGCACTGGGCTTGATCCTCAGCACCACATAAAAACAAATACAACAAAATAAAAGTACTGTGTTAATCTACAACTAAAAAATTAAAAAATAAAAAAAAAGAAAAGAAAAGAAAAAAGAAACAGAGGAGCTGCCATCTCGATCCCGGCTCAGTAGGAAGTGGTACATGCCGTCTCCCTAGATGTTGAAAAGCCTCCTCTGACTATCCCTCCATGTTCTATTATGAAAGTGCTCCATTCTCATGATGAAGCTGGGAGGGGTTCCTTGCATTGCTTTGTCGTAGAGAATACTATAAAGTTATTTAGTCTGTTTTTTAGTGTTTAGGTGTAGGTGGACAGAATACCTTTATTTTATATATTTATTTCTTTGTGGTGCTGAGGATCAAACCCAGGGCCTCACACGAGCTAGGCAAGTGCTCCTCCTTGAGCTACAAGCGCAGCCTGCTCTTTAGTCTTTCCAGGTTAGCTGTACCATCATATTGGTAAAACCACACTGCAGTCGCCTTGCTCTGTACCTTGGTAGCATAGAGATCAGCTGTTTCCAGAAAAAGCTGCCTGCTTAGTTCTTCCAAAGCATCCACTTCCTGTTGAATAAGAGTAAGATCTGGCACAAACGGGCATCAAGGTTTAAATCACACAGAAATTTCAAAAAATAGCAGTGAAGAAAGCATTTGCTTCTGATTTTTTTCTAAAGCCAGGAATCATCTGCATTTTGAGTTTCCTGTACTTCATAGCATTTTTCCAGCCTCCGGCAGAGGTGTGTAAAGCTTCTCCACCTTGAAAATCACCAAGGACTGACTGCTGCTCAGTTTCTCCCAGCTCAAGCGTCTTAGCAGATGGTTTGTCTGTTTTTCTTTTTCAGTCTATTAAATTACGTCAAATATGATCTTTGAAGGCTCAAAGGCCTGCATAATAATAACATCTATAATAAGCACGATCTCAATAAACACAATGTTTGATGTTTGGGAAGGGAACAAAAACTGAGGCTGGGGTTTAGCTCTTTCAGATGTTATCTTTTATTTCCCAACAACCCTGTGTTACCCATTCTGCAGATAAGGACAGTGAAGCTCAGAGGTCCCTGGCTCGCTCAAGCCACCGCACTAACAGCCGTGGATGCAAAGTGAGGTCTGCTCCACTCCGTGGCCCCTCACTCCACGGCCTCACCCCATGGTCTCTCACTCTGTGGCCCCCACAATGGCCTCTCACTCTGTGGCCCCTCACAATGGCCCCTCACCCCATGGCCTCACTCCGTGGCCCCTCACCCCATGGTCCCTCACTCCGTGGCCCTCACTCCGTGGCCTCTTCTTCCCACCAAGCTGAGCTATTTTCCAAGAACTCGGTGGACGGTGTCACTACTTTCCTCACTGAGGTCGCAAGCTCTGACAGGTTAGATGACCGTGGGACTTATCACTGAAATAGCTTAAACCTATACTTTTGGCTTTTAGAGTTTTGAGTAATGAAAATAGTAAAGACAGTACCTTTAACATACAAACCTCCACTTTAACCAGATCTTCCCTCCCTGGTGACTTCCCCACTATTACTGACATCCACAACTGCCCTTCAGGTCCATCCTCAGTGGTGGCCGCTATGGGCAAGGCCCAGGCCACCAAACAACAGGTTAGCTAGTGATGTGTTCCACCATGACTAGGAGGGAGATTATATCCTACTCATCAGCGTATCACTTAGCACTCTTCTTGAAAAAAAGAAGACATGAATGTTTCCTGATTAAAATAATTCTTTTTCTTTCTCAGCCATAAGCATCTTGCATTTCTGTTTATTCTTTCTTGATATTATCTGCACTTGACACCAAGTTATATCATAATTTATAGCAACATACTTCATCCTTCTCCAGTTGAAGGCAAAGGGAATCTGTTCTTCCCTAGGCCAAGGAAGGAAACAGGAAGATGTGATTTCATACTCAGTCCCCCATGGCTACATGGCCTGGGAGTCATGGAGGGATTTGGTTACTGAATTTGGGAATTAGTTCAACACCGTAACCAGCTGGGCTAGACCAATCTATTAACTTCATCACCTTGATTTTCTTTTAAACCAGAAGGTTACTAAAGAAGAGAGCCGTCATGTCTGAGGTGGGTTTCAGAGTTGGGAGTGTAGTGTCGTGGAAAGAACTATGAACAGGAGACCGCGGTTCTGTTCCTAATTTTGCCACAAACACTGTGACTTAACCTCTCTGGGTCTATTTTCTCATTTGTAACATGGAAAGACTGACTCTTTAGGACCCTTCCAGCTCAAAGATTTGATTTTATGGTCTTACGTGGGTGTTGGAAAGATGACTCTACACATACTGTATTTCCTAAGCCAGTCTGGACTCCAGTGCATTTAGGTACCTTGCAAAGAACTATCCCAATACTGTTTTTTTCTTCTGCCCTTGGTCCAGAGTGTAGAAAGAATCAAGTAGAGGGATAAAGGATACTTTCGCTTCCTGGAGGTGAAGCAGCAACACTCTTTATCATTCCCCAGAACCCGAATGGTTTGTTATGCACCTCCCCCTTCTGGAACATACTTCTTCGTGCTACTGCCATTCTGAAACAGAGAAAATATAAAACCTTAGTAAGGAAGCAAAGCCTCCCAAGCCCAGTCTCATTCACTCTCCAGTCTACCACTCCCTCTCTCATGTGCTGAGCTGTTCAGGAAAGGATACTGATTCGGAGTCCCACTTTTCCACTTCTTAATACACTCCCAGAAGCAACGTGGCCTCAGCAAGCCACACTGGAACAGAACTCAGGGCAATATATTATTTGAAGGCTGTATTTGCTACTTAGAAGCTGTGAGACCTACAATTTTCAGTTCTTCATCTCTGGATGGTTGTAAAGATCACTGAAATAATATATAAGAATTCATACTGTCAACTACAAAGTGTTGTTCATATATTAATAATCATTGCTGTTAATATTAAGGAAAAAATCGCTAACACACCTAGATAAAGAAGCAGAACAGAGGAGAAACTCAATGAAAAGGAGGCACAAAGGAACAACAATAACAAAAATCAAATAAAAAATACATAATCTTGGTCTCTTAACACTATCTCCAATTTCCCCTTCCCTTAGTATAATCTGTCTCACTACAGAATAAATCATCAGAACACCTACCATTCTTTCCTTCTTTCCTCTTGTCCCCACGGGGGGGCCTAACTGCTACGTAGTAGCTGCTGACACATCCAGCTCATCATGAAGAACAAGGTCTTTTTTAGATTAAAAATAAAACTAGACATGGATGATTATTTGAAGGCTAAAAGGGGCCAAGCCCTACAGTCCTAAACTGAATAGGATGAGCTAATAAAAACAGAGTAGCAGAGCCACAGAAACGTTTAATCCAAGGTGGATATTTTTTGGGGTGATAAGAGAGAAAAATGGTCAGGATGATGAAGCAGAACTGGTGTTTGTCTTTTTACCTGGAAAGTCTTTAAGTCATTAGCTAAAGTGATATTAACAAGCAAGAATGTTCGGTGTGTCATCATGTGACTTAACTGTTCTCTTCTCAAAGCAACCCTTGCCTCTGATACTAAGAATGAAGCCCAGTGCCATTTAGCTCTTTCTGCCCACCCTCTACATACATCTGCATCCATTGTAAGCTCAGCATTTGGGGAAAGATGTCATTAACAACCACGAGGAGGCTCAGACCCAGGGAACTTCTGATTTGGCAAGATCTGTAATTTTTACTGAAAAAGTAAAAAACGGGGAAAGCTAGAACAGGTATATGAAGCAAAGGTTCTACTCCATCACTTAATGGTTCACTTCAGCTTCATAAGCAGGATTAAAGGAGAGGCAATTCGAAGAGAGGAACACAGAAGCTGGTTTCCGCTGTCTGCACACTGATGACTGGACGTGACGTGGAACTGGCTGAACACGTACAGGGACTGACACTGCCCTATGGTCTGATAACAGGCAGAGAAGTGTAATCACTACAAGTGAAAACTGGTCGCACACACACAAGAACAGTCTTGTCTTAAAACATTCACCTTTACTTTTAACTTTACCATCTAATTATAATCCAACTTTTGCACCTATCAAATAAGCTGCAGATGAAAAATATTCACATATTCAGGAAGAAAAGTTAAAATCAGACTTTCTGAGATGCAGTAAAACGGAATTAACAAAACAATACAAGGTACTACAGAAGTAGATGCTTTCTTCTTTACCATCACCACTATCACCACTGTGTTCATGATTGCCTTTTTTAAAAAATAAGGGTAGTTCCCAACAAATTAACTGTTATTAGCTGAATACCATTTTAAAATCCATTATATAAAAAATATATATTAAAAAATCAAGTGCACTTGGCTGAGGTTTTGTGGCATCATGAAAGGGGTGACACTGAAAAAATGTCTACTATGGCTTAAATATGTCATCCTACTCTACTCTGATTTCAGAAAATATAAAACCTTAGTAAGGAAGCAAAGACTCCCAAGCCCAATCTCATTCACTCTCCAGTCTCACCACTGTGTTTATGGCTTAGACATTAGGTGTCCCCCAGAAGCTCACGTGTGAGACAATGCAAGACAGTTAGAGATGAAGCCTGGGCTGCGAGAGTCTTTGCTTCATCATGCCCAGCAGGGATTAGCTGGGTGCTAAGTGTAACAGGCGGGGGTGGCTGAGGAGGTGGGCAGTGGGGCGTGCATAGTTTCTCCTGGGTGAGAGGAGAAGTCTCTTCCTGCTTCCCTGTCCTGAGCTGCTTTCTTCCATCACGCTCTCCTGGCTTACCGCGGGCCCAGAGCAATAGAGCTGACCAGGTATGGACAGAGATCCATGAGACTGTGAGACTCAAACCTTCCCTTCTCTAAAACTGTCCTTTTCAGGTTTTTTGGTCACAGTGGTGAAAAGAGGACTTAGAACACATGGTTTCTGGTAGGATGTCAGCCATTACTTTGCTTTTTTGGTACTGAAGATTGAACTCGGGGGCATTCAACTACTGAGCCACATCCCCAGCCCTATTTTGTATTTTAATTAGAGAGAGGGTCTTGCTTAGCACAACAGACACTAGTATGGCAATATGTAAACCAATGGATGTGTAACTGATGTGATTCTGCAATCTGTGTATGGGGTAAAGGTGGGAGTTCATAACCCACTTGAATCAAAGTGTGGAATATNTTTAAAAAAAAAAAAAAAAAAAAAAAAAAAAAAAAAAAAAAAAAAAAAAAAAAATTTTATTGCTTCTTTTTTAGTTATACGTGACAGTATAATTTGTTTTGATATAATTGTACAAGCATGGAATATAGCATATTCTAATTAGGACCCCATTCTTATGGATGCACATGATGGTGGGATTCATGATGGTATATTCATATATGGATATAGGAAGATTATTTTGGATTCATTCCACTGTCTTTCCTTTTCCTGTTCCCTCCTACTTTTGTTGAGGCTGGCTTTAAACTTGAGATCCTCCTGATTTAGCCTCCCAAGCTGCTGGGATTACAAGCAGGCAGCTACTTTGTTTTTCTTTTAGAACTTTAAATTTGGAGATAATTGTAGATTCATAATGGTTTTAAGAAGGTATTCACAATAATGGAAATATTGTGCAAAGAGGATTCTGACATTGACATAGTCATGATAAAGAATATTTTTATCACTACAAGGATCTGCCATGTGGCCTTAGACAGTTCACATGCCTCCTACTGTCAACTCCTCCTAAATCCTTAGCAACCACTAATTTCTTCTCCTTCTCTATAATTTTGTCATTTCAAACATGTGTATTCAAGCCAGACGCAGTGGCGCCACCTGTAATCCCAGTGGCTCAGGAGGCTGAGGCAGGAGGATCACGAGTTCAAAGCCAGCCTCAGCAACAGCGAGGTGCCGAGCAACTCAGTGAGACCCTGTCTATAAATAAAATACAAAATAGGACTGAGGATGTGGCTCAGTGGCCAAGTGCCCCCGAGTTCAATCCCTGGTACCAAAACAAGTGTACACAATTATAATTATACATTATGTATCCTTTGGAAATTATCCACACTATGTACCACAGCACTTAACCATTTAGTCATTAAAGAACACCTGAGTTATTTCTACTGTTTGACTACTGTGACTAAAGCTGCTATAACATTCCTATACCAGTTTTTGTGAATATAAATTTTTCTTTCCCTGAATAAGTGCCCAGAAGTGCAATTACTGAGGTCTGGCATTTGTATGCTTAGTTCTCACAAGACAGCTGAACTGTTCCTGTCTGTTCTGCATTTCCACCAGCAACGTGTGCGTGATCCAGTTCTTCTGCATTCTTACTACACTGGGTGTTTTCACTAGTTTTTATTTTAATCATTCTGAAACGTACCTAGTGGTCCTTCACTGTGGTTCTAATTTCGTACCCTTGATGGTGAAAGCGTCCAGCATCTTCCCACGTCCTCACATGCCATCTACATGTCCTTTACAGTACTATGTCAGGTCATGATTTGTGCCCACTTCCTAAATGGACTGCGTTTTTATTTTTTAATTTTTTTTAAGAGTGAAAAATGCACAATTTATTGGTCACATAGACTGGTGCCTATGGGCATGTGGGGCACATATGGATTCTGCTCTTGCACACACTCGGAATTTGGTGTCCTACATCAATTCTGTTAGGTCAAAAAGCCACAAGAAAAATCATTAACAATCTAGTCTCTTAGTAACCAAGGACACAGGCTGAAGAGCTTGGGAAGAGGGTGTACTAGTAGGAGAGCCTGGGACCAAGAGCCCACCCTCTTTGGCAACTGGGCTGGGGAGCTTGGCCTTTGGAACAACAGTAGAGACTTGTCCCTTCATACAACATAAGTGCTGGGGCGCTCTGCCTAACCCAGGGCCTGGCAGTGGCTGCCCACCTCGGACAGTGCACAGGGACTCAGCAGGGGCCGTGACATCTCCAGCTTTCCAACTGGAGAGCTGGAGCGGATTGTCCAGCTGCTCTCCCAGGGGACTGTGCTGATCCTGGTCACTTAGCAGCTCACATCACTGAAGCTGGATTGTACCGCTTGTTAAAAATGTTACTGTGGGGCTAGGGTTGTGGCTCAGCAGTAGATCGCCTGCCTAGCACGAGCGAGGCCCGAGGCCCTGGGTTCGATTCTCAGCACCACATAAATATAAATAAATAAAGATATCATGTCCAATTTCAACTGAAAAATAAATGAAAAAAAAAAGTTTATGTTAAACTTTTTAAAATTCTCTATACTGGTCTTTTCAGATATGTGGTTTACAAATGTTTTCTCTTTCTATAGCTTGGCCTTTCAGCATCCACACAAGCTCTTTCTCAAAGCAAAAAAGTTTTTTAACTTTGATGGAATCTCATTTATCCATTTTTCGTGGACTGCACTCTCAACATTAAGTCTAAGAATCTTTCCACAGTCTCACATCCCAAAGATTTTTCCCTAAAAGTTTTACATTTTACTTTAAGATGTTTTTTAAGTTAATTTTTACATAAAGTATGCAATGTAGGTTTGCTTCTTTTCTGTCTAAGTGTGTCTTGCTGCTGTAGTAGTAAGGCTGACCCCTCCGCTGCATGCTGCTTGTCTGTCAGGCACTAGCTGGGACACCTGTGTCACCCTGTTTCAGGTTCTCCATCCTCGCTCACTTCCTGTCTGCCAATACCACAAACTCCCAACGACTGCAGTTATATAATAAGTTTTGAAATTAGGTAGCATGATTCCTCTTATTTTGTTCTTTTTTTCAAAACTGTTTTAGTTATCTATTTATTTTATTTTTTTGTACACAAATTTTAGAATGTTTTTATATATTTCCACAAAAAATCTTGCTGGGATTCTGAAACGAATTACACTAAAATTATACATTAATTTGGGAAGAATTAACATTTACTATGTTAAGTCTTTTAATCCATAAGCATGATATGTCCCTCCATTTATTTAGATCTTTGATTTCTTTCAGAGTTTTATAATTTTCAGCATATAAATCCTATACAGAAGAGAGAGAACAGGAGGATGGAAGAGGGGAGGAAAAAGGGGGAATGGGGATTGAAATAAAATTTCTTACATGTCCAAAGAAACCCAACTGCTATGTTAATTATAAAGCTGTGCTGGAAAAAAAAAAGTCCTGTATATGTTTTGTTAGACTTATTCCTAAGTAATTCATTTTTTGAGCAATTATAAATAGTAAAGTATTTTAATTTGGGTATCCAGATGTTCACTGCTAATATATAGAAATACAGTTGATTTTTGTGTTTATTTTGTACCCAATAACATTGTTGAACAGTCATTACCCTTTTCATTGTTTCCCCATGACACCATTATCCTCTTGCTGCTCTCAAGATTTTCTGTTTGCTGGGTGCAGTGGTGCAGGCCTGTAATCCCAGCAGCACGGAAGGCTAAGGCAGGAGGATCTCGAGTTCAAAGACAGCCTCAGCAACTTAGCGAGGCACTAAGCCACCCAGTGAGACCCTGTCTCTAAATAAAATATAAAGAGGGCTGGGGATGTGGCTCAGTGGCCAAGTGCCCCTGAGTTCAATCCCTGGTGCCAAAAAAAAAAAGATTTTCTCTTTGGCTCTGAGCAGTCTGTCTGTCTGTCCGCTCTCAGGTCCTTGTGTGTTTACAGATTGCTTCTTGGATCTGTTAATGTTTTCCACCACCTTTGGGAAGGGACTGGTCATTATTTCGTGAAGCACTCTCCCCACCCCTTCCACAGGTATGCTGGACTCCCTTCAGTCTCTGACCTCTCTAGTCTTCAGAGTGAATGATCTCTACTGACCTATCTTTAAGCTCACTGAGGTTGTTCTGCCACATCAACTCTGTTATTAAGCCTAGGTGGTGAAATTTTTATTTCAGTTGTTATCATTTTTAATTTCCATTTGTTCTTTTTCAAAGTTTGCATTTCTCCATTGGGATTCTCTATCTTTTCACTAACATCATGCTTATCTTTATGTCTCTGAATGTATTTACAGTAGCTGCCTTCAAGTCTTTGTTTGCTATATATTTATTATCTGGGCACATTTGGAGTTAGTTTTTATTGATTGTTTTTAATCCTGAATATGGGTGATATGTCTGCTGTTTCTTTGTAATGACTAGTAAGTTTTGGTGGAAGACTCGATATTGTAGATACTTTGCAGTGACTTTAGAAAATTTTTTTTTTTTTCCTAAGGACTGTTGGTTTTTTGTACTAGCAGACAACTAACTTATCAAGAATCAAACTGAGAAATCTATCACAGCTGCAGCAACTAATATTTCTGTTTAGTTTTTAAACTTCCCAGCTCCTTTTTTAGTTTTACTCGAAAGGTCTCTCCAGAATTTAGTACAGTGTCTGGCACAGACTAAGTTTTCTAAAATTATTAAACGAATATATGAATGAATAAAATGAAGGCAAAGTATTTAATTTTCACTATATGATTACTCTACAGAGACTAATAAGTTGAGTAGCAACTTATTTAGGTTTAGCTCACTGATCTAAGGTCTCTACAAGTCTTAACATATCAACTCTGTTCTTGACAAACAAGAAAACCAAAGCACAAAGACATAAACTAGCTCAAGGGTCCAGTCTGATTTCAGAGTCTCTTCTTTTGTCCTGTAGAACAGATTCCTATGAAATGCCACTTGGAAAACGTATATTCTAAAAGCATTTTTTTGATCATAAAAACAACAATGACAATGAAAAGACTTGAAGGATTTTAAGTTGTTATAGAAAAGGAAGTTGAAAAGATCTAAGTCAAACATGAAAAGGTTTAAAATGTAGGATAAAAGACTTTTAAAACATCCATTCTTCAAATAGAAAAGTTACTTTAACAATCTAGATAGAGAAATATCTAAATTCAGGGAATTTGGTTGACTTTGAGAATTTTCTTTCATAGATGAGTGGACATGAATATTTGATAATACCCTACTTTATAGAGTACATTTAAAAAAATTGTTTCTTTTAGTTGTAGATGGACACAATACCTTTGATTTACTTATTTACCTTCCTATGTGGTGCTCAGGATCGAAGCCAGTGCCTTACATATGCTGGGCAACTGCTCTACCACTGAGCCACAACCCCAACCCCTCTCAGACTTTTGATCCTTTCTTTTTTTGTACTGGGGAGTGGTCCCGGAATGTTCTGCCCCTGAGCTACAGCCCCAGACCACAGAGTACATTTTAATGTGATCTTACCTTTTCTTTTTGCTTATGATCATATCCATGGTTTGGAGCAGTCGCCGTTCTAGTGCTAGAATATCTGTGTCAGTCACATTCCTACAATAAACACCAACTGTCAGCACTGTTTTGGGGTGCTACCCTGTGCATAATACAAGCCATCGGAGAAACCAAAAAACCCCCTAATTGTTACCAGTAATTCAAGGACTTGCTTTTTTCTGCAAAATATTAAAATGACTATAATCTAAAATGCTTTCCCTGTCGTTTCTTGTCATTCTTCTGGGGGCTCAGGGTAGTAGAAGGCATCTAGCTTCTTACAGTCCTTCTTAGCTGTGATCCAGTGATCTAGGATATACGACTAAGCTCACTTTTAACCTGGGATTGTACCCTACTGTTCTACTTCTTGGAGGAACTGGTTTCTGAAGTTGGGATTAAATCACACTGCTGACCACCAGAAATGTTCTTTCAAAAAATGTGAGTGGGGGATGAAATTTGCCATTTAGAAAATAAATGAATGTGCCAGGCATGGTGGCCCATACCTATAATCCCAGCAACTTGGGAGGCTGAGGCAGGAGGATTGCAAGTTCACAGTGAGCCTCAGCAACTTAGCAAGACCCTGTCTCAAAATTTTAAAAAGGGCTGGGGATGTGGTTCGTGGTCTAGTGCCCCTAGGTTCAATCCCTGGTACTGAAATAAATATATAAAAGGACAAATAACACAGACAATCAATGTAATTGATAAGACTTATTTGAAAAGATTTCAGATTAACAACTACAGGGACACAAGAAGAGAAGAATAAAAAGGCAGAGTAATAGATCTAATATGATTTAAGTATTAAAGATGGTGGCATGACATACGTCTTTAAATGACTAGGAAAAAAAAAAGAAAAGAGAAACTGCACGTTACCTGAGGAAATAGGACATGTACGTGTATGGGCAGTTGACAGCACCAAATCCAGAGAGCAGAGCCATGAGAGTCACTCCGATCACACCCACCCGGCTGATGAGCTGCTCTATGGACAGTATCCCTGAAAACGTCACAGTACATTGACACCAGGTAACACAGACACAACGGAATCATTCCACATGACTACACATGCCAACTTCTAAGTGTGCTCTCTAATAAACACAGAAGCCAACTGACTTCCTTATTATCCCGTATGCTCTAGTCATCTCTTTTATTGGGTGATAACAGTACAATAATAATAATTATAAATAACAGTACTGACCGGTTATACTAGATAGTGTGAACTCTAACAGAGCAAAGACAAAGTAATTCTAGCAAAAGCTCTGGTTTAATTAAAAAAAAAAAAAAAAAAAAAAAAGCAAAGAAAACCACTTCTGGAAAAGTATAAATGGTAGGTAGGTGGCACTCTGTGCTAGTTACTTTTGATATACGTATTTCCCCTTAAGGTCATACTTTTTAGCTATGTCTTATTTCTGAACCCAATGCACATAGTGCATCTAACAAATGGGCTGAATGTAAAGATGGATGAGTAATTCAAAGGCAAATATGTGAGTTTTAGATTACCAGCTGTATTCTAATTATTAACTCTTTCCTATTACATGAAAATGTTGAAAATCAACTCAGCAGTTACAATAGGTGCTGCCAGACTGGGGTCCTAATTAGAATAATTAGGGGTCCTAATTAGAATATTCCATGCTTGTATAATCATATCAAAATGGATTCTATAACTAAAAAGAATCAATTAACAAAGACAAGTGCGGCCAGATGACGTATTGGGGTAACCGAGGGAAAGCAAAGCTAAAGAGCACTCAGGAAGTCTGGCACCCCAGGACAACACTGGTTTTCATTTGCTCTTACTTCCCGTTTCTGGACGGCTAGTCCCTGCTCCATCTTCTACTTCTTCTTTTCCGTCTTAAGGCTTGTAAGATGATTCTTACACCTTCTTGTTGGACCTTCCTTTGGTCTGTCCTTTGAATCTCAGCTTAATTATCAGTCCAAAGTCTCAATAAAGGTCGATTCTAGTCACCTGCACTAAACTTGACATTTTTATCTGCGTCATTCTCTATCACAGTACTCTGTCTGTGCCTTGGTGACAATGACCACAACTGGCAACTATTTACTTATTTACATATCTAGTCCCAGTCAAAAGACTGTTTTAGCAGGGCAGAATCCAAATGTGTTTTGTTCACGGTTCTCTCCAGCAAGTAACATCAGTAGGTGCTCACTGATACTTGTGGGGTATTCATGAAGGAATGAATTCTCATCTGAATTCTGTTGATTCTACTTTCCACACATCTCTTGATTTTGTATCGTTTTACAGAAAAGACGTCTAATTGATCTTTGTTTTCCTTATTATCTAGCACACAGGAGGTATATAACAAATGTTTGTTGACTGTGTACATAATATCACTCAAAAACATAAAAAACCCAAGGGATTAATACAAATTATTACATATTAAAAACTGAAAAACAATGCCCCTTCTACTTTTATTCCCATTAACATGGTGTCTTTTTATTAACTATTTTTGTGGTTTAAAGTACTTTGTAGTGCATTGCACAAGGAGTACTTTTTTAGACCTTTTTTACAAATTAGTAAGGCCTGGGTCTTACAGTTTTTTGTGATCTCCACAGCAAGAAATCATACTGAGGGGCCGAGGTCGTGGCTCAGCAGTACAGTGTTCGCCTAGCACATGTGAGGCGCTGGGTTTGATCCTCAGCACCACATAAAAATAAATAAATAAAATAAAGGTGTTGTATCCAACTACAACTAAAAAATATTTTTAAAAAAGAAGATGGCAGTGTAAGGCTGGCTGCTTCTAAGTGATTGCCTAAACATTTCTTCCTATTTACTTCTCTTAGAGGGTTAAATAAATTAAAAAACCTGAACATTCAGAATGCGAAACTGAAATGACCAATTATTTCACCATGAAAAAAAGGCCCAAACTGAAACCATCTCCCTAGCTTTCCCTGAGTGTCCTTTCAGGATATTCTAATCAAAGTTAGAAAAAGAAACAGACGAAGGGGGCAGGGGGTTAGCAGTGATGGTGAATGAGATGGACATCATTATCCAAAGTACAGTATGTGTGTAGTATGAATTGTAATGCATCCCGCCGTCATACGTAGATTTAAAAAAAAAAAAAAAAGAAGAAGAAACAGACAAAGACACGACAGACACAATGGTCTTCTCCCCTCTGCCATGGCCTGGCCGCCCTGGCTGCGAGAGTGCAGGAGAGAGCTGGGGAATCCCATCAGGCAGGTCTTTAGACTACATGGAGCTGCCTAAAATTCTTCAACTGACTTCTAGCATCACAAACTGGTCTCTCTGTGGGCTCATATGGAATAGGTTTGTATGAGAGCAATACTACCAGCAATGCTATCAAATCTGACTATCAAGTCATGCCCACACTGACCTGGGCATGCTGACCACATTAGCAAATCCTAAATTCCTATCCAGGGTGTTAAATTCTTCAACTCATTTACCACGAAGAAAACTCAATTTTCCCCCCAATTCACTGATTCAGAAAACACGCACCAAACACTTGTTATGTGCCTTCAGAGTAGGCACTAGGATATAAAGCAAATAAAGACAAATACGAGCAGTTTCTGACCTCAAGGAAGCCCAGAGATCAATGAGGAAGTCAGAAAGGAAATAAATAAGTTAAGCTTTATAGGGGATAAAAATAAGTGAAATATGTAGGTGAAATAAACAAGTCCCCTGAGGTGGGGGCGATTAATATCCCCAGTGATGTCCTCCAGGAAAGTCTTCTTAGAGGAACTGGTCAGAGTCGAATCTTAAGAAGCACCTGGAAAGGGAGGCAGGGTGAAAATGGCCACCTCTGGAAGAAGAGCTGACCCAGCAGCTCGACTCTGGAAGGCCTCGAGAACTCCGGAGCGCGGGCAGGTCTGCACCAGGCTGAGGATCTGACTGTCGTTGGTAGGCTGGAGCGATTCCACTTTTTTGCTTCTTTATTATTATTTCAAATTTTAAAAGACCTCTTTTTATTTCCAAAGTTATTTATGATGCTGCCTATGCTTTAAAAACTGCACATTACCTCTGACCCACTTGCAGAAGATCTTCAGAACCTTTTGCCTAAAATCTCTGCCTCCAGACAATGAGTACACGTGGAAGACGTGTGGAAGTGTGGCAGAGTTTAGACCTATCCAGTGTTCACTGCAATTCTTTTCTGGCATTTCTTTTTGTGTTAAGAGTCTGGAAAGCCCAAAGTTCTTAGAATTCCTTGAAACTAAGGTTTTGAATGTCCATAGTTTTCACCAAATTGACAGATGCACATGAAGCCCTGAAGTACAAATGAACAATGCAGGGGTGTTACATATCTGGGAGCCGGTGCAGCTGGGACAGATTCTACTGTTTGGGATGTGTTCCTCAAAGGTCCACATGTTAAAGGCTTGGTCCCCACCCATGATACTGGTGGACGGAACCTTTAAGAGGTAGGGCCTACTTGCAAGTTTCTGGTTATAGGGGGTACACCCTTGAAGGGGATATTGGGACCCTGGCTGTTCTACTTTCTCTTTCTTTGCTTTTTGGCTGCCATGAGATAAACAGCTTCCTCTGTCACAATCTTACCATGATGTACTGCTCGCCACAAGCCTCAAAGCAATAGGCTATGTACTGAAACCTCCAATACTGTGAACCAAAATAAACCTTTCCTCTTTTTAAGTCGATTACCTCAGGTATTTTGTTATAGTAATGAAAAAGTGACTAACATCTATGTAACTGTATTTCTATAATTCTGCATTCAATATAGGAGATTTAAGTTAAAGAGACCTTTCTATGTTTTTCACTAAACCAAGGTTAAAAACTGCTGCTCCAGAATGACAGACATATGATCCAAAACTAGCATTTGGTACTCCTTAGGATAAAGAAGAAAATTTGGTTAAAAATCAGATATTTTTTAGAGAAATGATTTGCTATATTTCCTGACATCCAGAAGATTCAAACGCTTTTTTTTTTTTTTTTTAATTATAAGATTAAATATCCCTCTTCATAAACCTACTTCTCCCCATATACTCACCATGTTTTGGGCTGAGAATGGGAAATGGATCTCCCAGTTTCCAGAAGAAATACATAAAGGTCAACCATAAGAGACAGGAAAAAAGCAGTCTCTGTTTCTGCACTAAGACAGAAGAGAGAAGACTGTTAGGGAAAGCATGTTAAAGAGCTTGCTCTACTTAAAACTGTGAGTCTATGTATTAATATCTGGTCAATGAATGATGGAACTACACGATTTTTAATGAAAGCATCCTTACCCAACATAAGAGAAACGTGGATGAAATTAAACAGTGGACTGAGTTAAAAGAGACATTGTAGTAGAAGTAGGAACAAAGTTGTGGCAGAACAAATAACACAATCATTCATTTGATATTCATTACGGAACCATTTTAGGACATTGTGAAGTGACCCCAAATAGCAGCAGTTATGTAAGTAACGTACAATTAAAGCTGTCTATATCTCTAATCCCCAAGAACACCCAATCTATGTGCTGACATTAGGAAGGAAAATACTTACACAGTCGGATGTTGCTCACAATAGAATAGCCAATGTAAAAAGGCACCATGAAAACCAGGATCAGCAGAATTATACACAGGTTCATTTTCCAGTGAAAATAACGGGAGCTGAAATAAATGGCAAAGATTGTCACTGGGGGAAGGGTGTGGGGAGGGTAGCAGCTTTCACGTTCTTTAGTCTTCCAAGCATGCCTGGCTCTTTAAACTCAACACTGAACACGTTCCATCTAATTCACCAACTATGCTATTATTATCTACTCGCTGGTAGAGATTAAAAAATATAAATTTTTAGAAGGTATATATGACAATCTTAACCTAAAAATTTCACTAAATGTTAGTACTTTAGTTATATTCATAAGCAATGTATAATAACATTTATCAACATATTCCATTCCTAGTAGTATGAGTTATTTCATCCACTACTAGGAATCTTATTGCAATATAAGAATTAAAGGGAAACAAGGTTAATAGTAATGCATGCCATATAGACTCAAGCATGTCTTTCATACTCAATGTAAACATCTGATTTGCTTTATACTCTTTATAAAATATAAGCCAGGCACAGTGGCACATGCCTTAAGTCCAGTGCCTCAGGAGGCTGAGGCAGGAAGATCACGAGTTCAAATCCAGCCTCAGCAAAAGCAAGCCCCTAAGCACTCAGTGAGACCCTGTCTCTAAATAAAATACAAAATAGGGCTGGGGGTGCGACTCAGTGCCTGAGTGCCCCTGAGATAAATCCCTGTTACTGCTCCCCCCATATATATAACTTATTTAAAAAGTTTAGTTCTTTTGCTTTGTATAATGATTTATCATAATTCACCCATTTAAAGTGCAAAATTCAATGATCTTTAACATATTCACAAGTCAGTGCAACTACCACATTGATTCTAGAACAATTTCATTACTCCCTAAAGAAACCCTGTACCTGTTACCACTTTCTAATTCCCCTCCCTCGATCTTCCCAATTCTAGGAAACCAAAGTATTTCTGTTTCTATGGACTGGCCTACTCTGGACATGTCATGTGAATGGCATCTCATAACTCGTGATCTTTTATGACTAGCTTCTTTCACTTAGCATAATGTTTGCAAGGTTCATCCATGTTGTAGCATGTATCAAAAGTTCATTTCTTTTTAATAAATTTTGAAATATTCACCCTGTTGTTTATCCATTCATTAGTTGTTGGATAATTGGACTGCTTTACAATTTAGTTACCATAGATAGCGATGCTACGAGCATTTTCGTACAGTTTTAGTGAGACTGTGCATTTCCATTTCTCTTTAGGCAGAACTTGAAGAGACCTGCTGGGCCATAGGGGTATCTACACTCAACCTTGGGAGGCATGACCATGTTCCCCAGCAGTGCGTGAGGATTCCGATTCCTGCTCGGCCCCACCAACACCCGTCCCGTCACCGCGGCTTTGCTGCGTCCCCTGGCGGTCATGATGCAGAGCTCCTTTTCCTGCTTCTCCGCCTCTACATTATCACCTTTGGAGAGCTGCCCTTCAGGTTCTTTGTCCATTTTTTAGAATTTTTTTTTTTAAACTATTAAACTGCAAGGGGTATGTATACATCCTAGGTAAAAATCCCTTGTCAGACAGAAGATTTGCAAAATTTCCTTCTATTCTTGGACATCTGTTCGCTTCTTGATAGCGTCCTTTGTATTTACTGATTTTAAACTTAGGTAGGTCTGGTTTCAAAAACTGGCTGAGCAGCTAAGTGGCTTAAAAGGATATATAAAATACAGGGTGAGAAGTAACCTGTAAGGAAATAGGAAAGAAAGCAACAACAATGGCAAAAGATAGGTAAAATATTGGACCAGGCCTAATGGCTTTTGTGAAATAGGTTTAGAAACATGCTGTGAGTGGGCCACAACTTTAGTTTTCAGTTTTCTAATGGTCAATATGAAATAGAAAATTTGATTAGTTAGATAAAATCATGTGTCTGTAAAAAAATAAACCATTGTCTCCAAGGAAGCATAATTATTACTGACTTATTATTACTGGATTATTACCAAGACAAAAATGAAACTTCTCTAATGATTTCATAAGGAAGAAAATGTGAGATCCATCTGCAATACCTTGAACAATATTCTTTCAAGAGAAACATCAGTGTGTTGCAGAGGACGGTTTCTTACTATTTCCCCCTTAGCACCAATGACAGAACCTGACAACAAAGAGCCATTCAGTAAGGGCTACCCTACGGGAGCAAAATCCAGTTCTCTAGATAATAGACAGCCTTTTACTCATCTGGATCAGCCCAGTTTAGAGCATCTAGAGAGGCAAACAAGCTGCACATGCCCCAGGCAATCCCATAAAATGTTTCAGCTAAGTTCTGAAATATTCTGTGAGACAGTGGGTTTGAAACTACAGGTGTTGTTCCACGAGTAGCACATGTGTTAACTAGTGTTTTGGGCTGAGTTTAAAATGATGGTTTCTTGAGAAATGAAGGATCCTGACAAGATTTTATATTTGAATAGGAGGCCATACACCCAACTTCAACACTCTTAGGGCCCAGATTCTCTTTTACACACACACACACACACACACACACACGTATTAGCTGTAGATGGACACAACACCTTTATTTCACTTATTCACTTTTATATGGTGCTGAAGAATGAAGCCAGTACCTCACACATGCTAGGCAAGCGGTCCACCACTGAGCCACAACCCCAGCCCCACAGATTCTCTTTTGAACACTATGCTGAATCCAGTCACTATACAGATATAATACATTTCTGTTCCACAGTTGAGCCAAATGTTAGCATGAAGAAATAGGTATGACTACGGACATATCTCGGCCTAAACAAACTCAATCTCTCCCCCAAATACCTAAAGAACAGGATTTTAGCAATGCTATTTTCTATATTCTTTTAGATAAATTATTTCAGAAATTTGAAAAAATACACCAAATATATAGTTTCCTATTATACAGGATTATTGATTATGAATTAAAAGCTGAGAGAAATCATCTACCAAAAATAATAACTATGGTTTTAGATTATGTGAGTCATAAGTCTATATTTATTTTTTTATGTTGCTGGGGGTTGAACCCAGGGCCTTGTGCATGCGAGACAGCCACTCTACCAGCTGAGCTACATCCCAGCCCCCATAATCCTTTCTATCAACATTTAGATGAGTGGTTAGCAAACTACGCCCTGGCAGCTACCTATTCTTACAAGGGAGACCTTACTGGAGTACAGCCACACCCACTTGTTCTTGTATTGCTTATGGTTGCTTCTGATTTACAGCAGCAGAGTTCAGTAATTGTGATAGAAACCCTTTGGCCCACAATGCGAACCTATTTAAATAACAGAGAAACACTTAGGTTGTGAGAATAAAATATAATAACCAGCAGGTAAAATAATATTTGCCTATTCTCCACAGTCACTGGATCTATATCCAGCTTACTCCCCAAAAGTCTGTATCATTGAAGAACAAGTCTAAAAGTACAAGAGTAAAAGTAAATTTCTGTTTAATCGTACTACAGCTTATTAAATGATCTATCAGGAGCAACTTTATTTTTTTTAACCTTTCAATATTTTATGTTTAAGCATCTCTATTTTATGTCTTCAATTTTTTTTTCAACTCTGATTCTTAAAAAAGAATTTGAGAGTAAAGTCTCTCTGTAAGTCTCAAGTATCAGCAGCCTATAATGAATTTATACAGCTTAGCTTGGCATGGATTCCTGACTATGAGTGAAAGGCCACTTTATTCCTAAAAGATCTTTTCATGTGGTAATAAAAAAGTACAACAAAAGTCAACATAGCAAATCTGATAAATGCCATATACAGATAAAAAATTCTTAAGCTTGCAATTTGACATAAAAGAAATATTTTGGAAAAACTGTCTAATAAACTAATAGGTTTGTTATTTGGCAGGGAGTAAAGAGTTACTTTAAAAAAATGTTTTAAAAAACATTCTAAGTAGGGGTTGTAGCTCAGTGGCAGAGCACTTGCCTAGCATGTGTTCAATCCTTAGCACCACATACAAATAAATAAATAAATAAAAGGTGTTTTGTCTAAAGGAAAAAAAAAAAAAAAACTAAGTTCAATCAAACTTGATTATGCCTGTAAAATAAAAAAAGATAACTGAGACAATAAATTCATTTTCAGAGAGGTCCTTAAATAACTCTGAAAAATCCACATGGTAGATTTTTTTTTTTTTAAATTAAGATTCAGATTACTTTTACATGGTAAAGAGTGGAGCACTGTGTTTCTCAAGAGGCAAGTTATTTAGTATTCTTACTCACCTGCTATTCAGTACTCCTAAGATTTCAAAGATGATCAGCTCAAACATGGTGCAAGAAAATGCAAAAGTCACAGAGAAGATCACCTGTACAACATATTGTCGCACCTGTTAAAAGCCAAAAAAGAGATAGAAGTTGATTACTTCCTGGCTAGGAGGCAAGTCAGAAACCTTATTTTTAGAAATTCTCAAGTCATTGGAGACAGATGACCAACATCCACTTGTGGTTGGGGAATTTAAAGCATGAGAAGATGAAGTGACAGGGTCAGAAGTAGCATTTAGAATTCTTAATGCACACTGATCCCCCCCCGCCCCCCCCCCCAAAAAAAAGAGCTTTAAATCTTGATAAAATGTTCAACACAACAACAGTTTTTCAACACTCTGCAGATCTCAGATCAGTTCTGGAACCTCCATTGGGAGGCCTAACAGTACTGGGCAGAAGAGAACCTTCAGAACTTTGGGCTCTGACAACTACCAACCCCCCCGGAGAGGTTTAATGGAGAACATTCTACAATGACAGAAAGGCAGTTCAGTACCACTAATTTATTACAAAATAAGGAAGATTAATTAGAAGATGTCCATTCTAGGGTGGTGATTTTGTGACTCCAAGGCTTAAAATGAGAACCAGACCAACTTCTGAATTCTGGTAGTAGTTTCAAATGTAAGATTGGTGATTCAGAGCTAGACAGACAGAGGAAAGGGAACCTTTATGAGACACTGTGAGAATAACTGCTACTGGCATATATCCCGATGTAACTACAGCATGGCATTCCTCGCTCCATGTGACCTGGCTTTCTATTTTATTTTTTAAATCTAAGCCTAATCATATTCTGCAGTTTCATTGTCGGAATAATTTTCATTTGGCAAAAAGCTTCCTATTTTGGAAGTGAACATGATCTTTAACAGGCATTTTTCTTATTTTGTTTTTAAACAATGTAAACTCATACAGTATAAGCATAACAATGTTTTCTTCTCACCTCGTAGTCCTTAAACAATTGACGCATGAAGAAAAGCCACCCAAATCCAAAAAACAGTATCTATAGGAGAAAAAAAACAGAATGTCAATATATATCTTCTTTTGAGAAATGCTTCAAAGAGAATACATCTAACTTATTTCACAGATTAAAGATGAGATCCACTCACAACACTGGAAAGAGATGTTTAGATGCTCTTAGATTTCTGAGATTATCCATGCTATAGAATGTGTTATAAATTAGACAAAAATGGAAGTACTTATATATTTTCCCATAGTCTTGTGATAGCCAGGGAAGTTAGCAAACAGACAGGACTCAGTGGAACTTGTTTCTAATAGATGATCCTTGTTTGCAAGTATTAAAAACCTCAGTGGAAAGGAGTTGAGACAAAAATAGAGTAGAAGCTGGGTGTGGTGGTGCACGCCTGTAATCCGAGTGGCTCAGTAGGCTGAGGCAGGAGGATGGATAATTCAAAGCCAGCCTCGGCAATGATGAGGTGCTAAGCAACTCAGTGAGACCCTGTCTCTACATAAAATACAAAATAGGGCTGGGGTGTGCCTCAGCGGTCGAGTGCCCCTGAGTTCAATCCCTGGTACCAAAAAAAAAAAAAAAGTAGTAGAAAGACAAATACTTTTTATGTGTGTTTCCTTCAGAGAGCTTTCTTAGCTTCCCCCTCATCCTGCTCAAACTACAAAGAATGTTTCCACCTTGGTATAAAGCTGGGGTTGTAGAATCCCGCTTCCGTCAGTTTTGATCCAAACCGGCAGAGACAATCATCACACATCAGCTGACAAAGCTGGTTCGCTTTTCACTACTAAATAGAGCCATCACACACATTCTGACACAATTCCTCTCTTCTTCTTACGTTTGTCAAAAACTTTATGAATTACTCCTGGTTCTGTAGACTCTGCCTTATGAAGCCTCTGCTGTTCTCTGATAGGACCTTCCTTCCCTCCAGCCCTCACCCACTTGTAATCCTATAGGTCTCAACAAACATATTATTCCTCATGGAAGGACTTCTTTTTCCCATGAAAAAAGAGAAATTGCTCTTTTTATAAAACCCTATTTCACCCTGTACTTGCCTCATCAAAGCACCAGCCACAGAGTTTTATAATGTCTAATTATAATGACTTTATTATAAGCTCTGTGAGGACAAGGACCACGTCTGTCTTGTTGATGTTTGTATTCGCAGCACACCGTATAATGCCCGCACACAACAGTCTCTCCGTAAGTGTGTGTTGGGTGGCTAAATGGTCAAGTCAAAGATGGCTGCTTTTCAGCAAAAACCCAATCTTGAAAATTTTGCAGATTACTACACGTGCTGTACTAAGTGTTGGGAACCCAAAGATGAGTAACGTAGTCGTCACCCTCCAGAAGCTCACTCTATCATGGGAAAGACATCAAATAAATAATTACAATGTAATATGGATGTGCAAGGACAGAGACATGTACATGATCCCGAAAAAACAATGAGGGAGACCAAATCAATCTGTATGTAAGATTTTCAAAGAAGATGATACCTGAGCTGAGGGAGGTTATAATTTAGGGTTAAAACTTGATATCGTGTGCAAATTTGGGAATTAGGCACATTTTTCTACAGTTTCCCAGGTATATTTACCACATACTCAAAAGTTTCCTAGGCCCTAAAATACTGAAAATCATTCTCTTAAAGGATGACTAAGAATCAGGCAGGAAAAAACAGAGGTGGTAAGGGCAGGGGGACAGGGCTTCCAGACAGCAAGTCCATTCCTAAAGGCATGGAGCACCCAGCCCTGGGATA
Organism: Marmota marmota marmota; assembly: GCF_001458135.2. Taxonomy (NCBI): domain Eukaryota; kingdom Metazoa; phylum Chordata; class Mammalia; order Rodentia; family Sciuridae; genus Marmota; species Marmota marmota. The sequence goes on along the minus strand of NW_026000058.1, from coordinate 678,329 downwards.
CGCTGGCAACCCCTGCCCAGTGCTGCTGGGAGACATCATTCACAGGAGGAAGGGCTGGGGTAGCTCACCGTGCAGTGCTGTGCAGCACGCTCAGGGCCCTGGGTTCAATTCCTTCAAAATAAATAAAATAAACAATAACCAAGGGGGGAAAAGAAAAGAAACAAGGAAAGTGGTTAAAAATGAGGCTGGATCTTGAAAACTGTGAGGAAGTTGCAACTAAAGAATTAAATGGTATAAATACACTTTTCTCAAACCCTTTGAGCGGCAAAGGGAAGAAAAAAAAAATGAGGCTGGAGAGGAGAAACAGAGGCCCAATCTCTGAGAGTCCTAAAGGCCACCCCAATGACCTTGGGTCTATAAATGGTGAGGGCCATTTTTTTTTGGGGGGGGGGGGGTATTTGAATGCTTCAACAGCTTTATTCACAATTATAAAAGCTAGAAACAATTTAAATGCCTTTAAATCGATGAAAGCATTAAAAAATATAACAGAATAGTACTTAGCAATAAAAATAACCAAACATGTAGAATCTGAAAGTATTAGTCTAATTAACATAAGAAACAGGACTCAAGTGAGGGTCATTTAAGCAGGAGTCGACAAGGCCCTTTTGTGGTTTACCCCAGAACACGACAGTAGCAGCAAAAGAACCAACTCTAGGAAAAGAAACCTAGGAGGTTGTTATCTCTTCTCTTCAGACAGATGATAAAGGCCTGAATTAAGACTTTGGTGAAAGAGGAGGAAGCAACAGATTTGAGAGCTATTAGAAGGTAACCAGCAGGAAAGAGTCAAGAAGGACTAGTTTAGAACACAGGATGAAGAATAAGCCACTGTTAAGAGTCTGTAAACAAGTCAAAATAACACCTGGCATTTTGCCAGGGGAATGTTAGAGTTCGTAAACAAGTCTAGATGGTGCCTGGCAAAATGCCAGAGGGAGTGGTTTGAGAAGTAACGCCAGCAAGCCATTAAGTGTGGAGATTCCTGATTGGTTGACTGATGTATCTAGTTTATGCTAATTAGACAAGCTGTGTGGAATGTATAAATACTGCTCCTGTCCTGCAATAAACGGCTCCCACTCCTGCTGTATCAACGTACACAAGTTGCTCGTCACCCCCCGGTTACTTTGCCCAGCCAGCCAGGCTCCGGCAAGCCACCTCTGTTGTAAGAAGAGTGGAAGAGGAGATTTGGCAATGGGACGGGAGGATGGAGAAGATGATGAGTATATTTTAGACATGCCAAGGGCCAGAGGGCCTCTCTGGCCAAGATGCCCAGCATTTGAGTAAAAGATTACAAAGGCAGGACTGAGATTTACCTCTAAGTTGAAACCACCCAGTGGGATTCTCCAAGATGGAATGCACAGCGCGAGGAGAGCGAGGCACGAGGAAGAGAACACCAGGACAGGCGCGGGGAGAGACAAGGAGGGGACAGAGGAGGACTGTCAGAGACAACAGAACCAGAGAAGGGTGTCCTGAAGCCACGGCCCAGGCTGAGCGCAGTGCTACATGCCACAGAGGGGGAGAATGAAGCCAGGAAGGGAAATGTTCAAGGGCGGGCGTGGCTCAGTGCAGAGCACTTGATTAGCCGCACAAGGCCCTGTTCAATCCTCAGCACAAAAAACAACCAACCAACCAACAACCAGGCCTTTGTAATTTGCTCAATGATGACCTTAAGAAAAACAGTTTGAACAGGGAGGTAGAGGGAGACCCAGCCCATGGTGGGCTGAGGGTAAATGGGGGTAAAGGCAGGTGGAGACAATGAATGGCTTTAAGGAGAGCCAAGGAAGAGAAAGAGACATGAGACAGCATCCTGGAGAAGAGGGGGGTAAGGGAAGGTTTCCTGCACAGGGAAGAAAGCACAGAGGAGGGGCAGACCAACACGGGAGGAGCCGATATGATTAACTATTATCACTAGCAGCTCACCTTCACGGATCATTTACTTTATTCCAGGTTATGCACTACAGCATTATAATCTCAAATTAAAAAAAAAAAATCACAAAAACTCAGTGAGGTAGGTTTGATTCTCCTATTTTCAGAAAGAAAGCTGAAATTCAGAGAAGTTAAAATGAATATAAGAATTAGGGTTCAAACTGAAGTCTGAGCGACCTACTCCAACACCTACGCTTTTAACCACTTCACAATGGGCGACTCCAGATCAAAGGCATAGGCTGAGTGAGGCCTGTAGAGGAGCAGGAGACACCTTGTGTTCTGACGTGGGGGGAGGAGGTGAAAATGACTGTGGATGGATAATCTCTTAATTAAAATGCAGGAAGTAAAAGGAGATCAGTCTTTTGGTCACTGTTGACTAAGTAGGAGGCAAGAACATCTGCTACGAGGTGAGCATGGAGAACAGGGGCTTTGAGGAAAGTGATAAAGATCCAGAGAAATCATAAGGGGTGGAACAAACAACTAAAGTCATGAAAGCGAATGAGTCAATGATGTGAGGGTTAAGCTTGTGGCATCGGCAAACTGGACACTGTATATGATTTTCTATAGCAGCCTTCAGGCCCCTGTATCAATAGTGTACAAGCTAAAACAGTGATCCAAATGTGGACTTTCGTAGGAAGGTAAAGGAAAAAGAGAGACAAGAAGGTAACTTGGGATCCATTAATCTAGACTAAGTAGAAAAGGAGAGAGGCAAAGAGATTAGAAGAAAAAATTCTAGACTATCTAGGAGGCCTGCTGGCCAGTGTGACATTCAGTTCAGAGTTTAGAGGTCTTATATGATATATGAAGGCATGATTGAAGGTGGAGAAGTTTAGTAATTAGGGCTAGGAGTGGTGTGCAGGTGGATTAAAAAAAATCAACAAGATCATTCTAAAATGGAACTTTAGATAAGGAAAACAAGCAAAAATTATAAATTTGTATGATGAGATGGGGAACAGAACTAAATATACATTTTTCATGTTTTATTGTGTGCTCCTTTCCCACTGACAAAGAAAGTTTACAAAGACTTTTAAACTACACACACACACGCACACACACACACACACACACGGTAACTGGAGCTGAGCACAGTGGAGTGTGCCTCACCACACACGCGCACACACACACACACACACACGCACACACACACAGTAACTGGAGCTGAGCACAGTGGAGTGTGCCTCACCGCACGCACACGCACGCACACACACACACACACACACGGTAACTGGGGCTGAGCACAGTGGAGTGTGCCTCACCTGAGTCCCAGCTACTCACAGGGCTGAGTCAGGAGGAGTGCTTGAGCCTCTGAGTTTGAGGCCAATCTTGGCAACAGAGTGAGACCCTGTTTCTTTCAGAAAGAAAGGAAAAAAAAAAGAACCTGGATGATTTATTATATCCAAGGTACATCATGTGAATTCTGGCAAGATTATAGGGGACCTAAGAAGCATGCAGAAGGAAAAGACAATTTCAAAAAGCTTGCAAATAAAATGGAAAGTGCACAGATTAAAAAAAAAATACTTTTGAGACTTGTACAGAGGAGAGCCTTAACCTTGGGACTTAACCTTGTGTACTCTGCAACTGATAAGGTTTATGACTGTAAGAGGGTTCAAAACAGGTAAGTTTATAAAAATGACCTCTAGCTTAAAAATTATCTATAAACAGAAAAGATGGCCATTAGTAAGATACTTATTAAGGAACCAGCTGGAAAAAGACACCTTTCTTGAATCATTTGTAGATTCAATATTTTTTTCATTTAATATGTATCATATTGATTATTTATGCCAGATCCTGGGACAGAATGGTGAACAAGAAAGCCTGGCTGCTGCTCTTGGGGTCCATACTCTATGGAGGAGGTGAACAAGTGGTCACCATGTGGCAGCACTGATGGAAGGGAAGCAGGTCAAGGACATCATGGTAGCCCTTATGGGGACACCTACCGAATCCAGCCTTGGATGTCCAAACAGATCTGAAGACCAAACAGAAGTAAGCCAGGAGTAAGGGGGGAGGGATATGGGGCAGATCCAGAAAGGCAGAGGAGACTGTGTGGAAACCTGGGGCACGACAGACTGTTCAGGTTATGGAAAGCCGGGCAGCTTGGGCACACGTGTAGTCCCGGCAGGTCGGGAGGCGGAGGCAGGAGGATGGCAAGTTCAAAGCCAGTCTCAGCAACTTAAAATGGAACATAAAAAAGGGATGGGGATATGGGATATGGCTTGGTAGTTAAGTGCCCTGGGTTCAATTATTGGCAAGATAAAGTAGTTTAGGAAGTAGTGCATGAAGTGAAGAGCCATGCTGAAGAGCTAAATGCCATGGTCCCAACAAAAGGGACACTATAAGCCATATTGAGGAGTTTAAATTTTATCTTGTGGCATGGTGAACAACTTCAACAGAAAGACTCTGCTTGAAGCTTACAAGTTGATGTGACCTCTGATTTCAGATTTCATTTCAAATAAACCTTTCAATTCATACAAACAGGAAAAAAATGGGGGGAGGGTTTCTTCCAAGGTAACCGAATCTCTCTAGAAAGGTGCTTTTTATTATATTGATACTTACCAGGCCCTGTTATTCCAGCAAATGACCTGGATACTATGGAATACCAGAGAGAACAAGAGAGATAATACCTTGGACTTTGTGAGTCCACAGATAAAATCACAAATGAACAACAGTGATAAAGAGAAGAAAATACAGTGGAAATGAGGAAGAAGGTGTCCAGAATGAAGCCTACGTTGGTTGGGAGTAGGGGTCAGGCAAAAAAGTGCCCCTGAGGGGGCTGCCGCTGCCACCCAGCGGTCCACTGCCAGAGTGCCTGGAGGTGGGGTTGCATGTGGCCACCTCCCTCCTGGGACACAGTCCAGGGCCTTGAGGGCCAGAGTACCTGAAGGTCTGCTGCCACTGGGGCACAGCCGACTCTGTCTAGGGACACTGGCCAGGGCCTGCAGGACCAGTGTTGGGGTGCCTGAGGGTTGGCTGACCTAAGGTCTACCTGCTGGGAGTGCCAGCCACCACCATCTTGCTGCTTCTTCCTGAGTTGCTCCTTTGTGTGAGTGCAACCTGGTGGCTTCTCTGAGCTGGAAGGCCCTGAGACCTCGGGAACTGCGACAAGCCCAGATCTGTCAGAGAGCGACAGGGTCTGCATGGCCAGTCTGCGTCAGGCAATCCTGAAGAAGCAGCAGAAGTCAGGCGGGGAGCACTCCGCCTGGGGAAGCACAGGTTGGAGAGAGTGGAGAGAGCTGGGCGCTCCCAGCTCTGTGAGCTACAGTTCCAGCCCCTAAACAATACTCTACTGAATGATGAATGGACAGCAGAAGAAATCAGAGGTAAGTGAGAATACCAATGTAATATGTCAGAATCTTGGGCTGGGGATGTGGCTCAAGCGGTAGCGCGCTCGCCTGGCATGTGTGTGGCCCGGATTCGATTCTCAGCACCACAAACAAACAAAGATGTTGTATCCGCCAAAAACTAAAAAAAATAAATATTAAAAATTCAAAAAAAAATGTCAAAATCTCTGGGACACTATGAAGGCAGTACTAAGAGGAAAGTTCATTGCATTGAGCCATTTGTTAAAAGAATAAAAAGTCTGGCTGGGGCTGTAACTCAGTGGTAGAGAAAGTGCTCAGCACATGTGAGGATCTGGGTTTGATCCTCAGCATCACATAAAAAAATAAATAAATAAAATATTGTGTCCATCTACAACTAAAAATATGTTTAAAAAAAGAATAAAAAGTCAATGACTAAATGACCTAACATTACATCTCAAAACCCTAGAAAAACAGGAATAAATCAACACCAAAAGCAGAAGAGAGGAAATAATTAAATTCAGAGGTGAAATCAATGAAACTGAAAGAAACAATTCAAAAAACTGACAAAACAAAAATGCTGGTTCTTTAAAAATAAATAAAATTGATAAACCCATAGCCATGCTAACGAAGAGAAAGAGAAAACCCAATAAAATATGTGATGAAAAAGGAAATGTCATGATAGACACTACTGAAACACTGGAGATAATTAGAAACTATTTTGAAAATTTAATAGAAAAGTTTGAAGATATTGACAAATTTCTACAGACATATGACCTACCCAAACTGCACCAGGAGGACATACATGATTTAAACCGATCAATTTCACGCAAGGAAACAGAAGACACCATCAAAAGCCTTCCAACCAAGAAAAGCCCAGGACCACATGGATTCTCAGCCAGTTCTATAAGACCTTCAAAGAAGAATTAACACCAATATTCCTCCAAGGAGGGAACCCTTCCAAACTCATTCTATATGGCTAATGTCACCCTGATACCAAAACCAAACAAATACACATCAAAGAAAGAAAACTTCAGGCCAACATCCCTGATGAACAGATGCAAAAATTCTTAATAAAATTCTGGCAAATCGCATACAAAAACATATTAAAAAGATAGTGCACCTCGATCCAGTGGGGTTTATCCCAGGGATGCAAGTTTAATGCAACATATGGAAACCAATAAACGTTGTTTGAAACAGGGTCTGTCGCTAAGTGGCGCATTTGGAATCCTCCTGCCTCAGCCTCCTGAGTCACTGGGGTTCTAGGCCTGTGCCACTGTGCCTGACTCATTTCATATTCTTTTTTTTTTTTCCTTGTTGATACTGGGGATAGAACCCAGGGGCACTCCACCACTGAGCCACATCCCCAGCCCTGTTTTGTATTTTATTTAGAGACAGGGTCTCACTGAGTTGATTAGCACCTCGCTTTTGCTGAGGCTGGCTTTGAACCTGCGATCCTCCTGTCTCAGCCTCCCAAACCGCTGGGATCACAGGCGTGAGCTCGTATGTTCTTAGCACTGCTAATTTTTTTTTTTTTTTTTTGAAGAGACAAGGATGATATTCTACAGATAGGAGCACGATGATGAAGAGATAAAAAAAATATTAAACACATTTTTAATGTCACTTTAAGCACTCAAACGGAAATGTCTCTGTCATCTGCCATTTGAAAGAAAAAAATACTTCAAAAGTATTTGAAAAACAGGAGATAAAAGTGAACAGTCAGAAGTCAGATCTACAGATGTTCTGAGTGCAAGCCCTTGGAGAAGGGTCTCCAGTTTCGGGCAAGACAGGCTCTCCAGAAACAAAGGAGCAAGTGCGTGAAGGAAGCCGTGCACTTTGTGGTCAGCGTAGGAAGAAACACCGAGCACCGCACACGCCGCCTAAGGCCAGCGGCTCCACAGCTCGGGGCCGCTGCAGCCGCCGCCGACGCACGGCCGGGGCCTGCGGCGGAACCCGACCGCGTGCTCTGAACCGCGCGCAGCCCTCCGCACGCAGGCCCCGGCCGGACGCCAACGGCACCCGGCCCCGCGCTCCAGCGGCTGCCCTTGGGGCTGGCCGGAGAGCCGGGCGCCCGCCCCGGGAGCCGGGGCCGAGGGAGCCCGGGCCGGCGAGCCCCCTGCCCGTGAGAGGGCACTGGCACTGCCCGCACCGACGGCGAAGAGGAAGGGCCCGCGGCCAGCTCGCCGCGCTGACCCCCGGGGGCACTCCGGCCCAGGAGGCCGAGGCGCCGGGCGGGGTGGAGACCCACCTGGGAGGTTATCATGATGCTGGAGTCTATCAGGAAACTCATGGCAGACGTCAGGAGCGTTCATGTTTCCACTTCCCACTCCCCAGGGCACGACCGCTCGGGCCGCCGGCCCACTAACGCTGCTGGCCTTCGCCCGGAGGCCGNCTGCGCCGCAGCCGACCAATCAGCTTCCGTATCTCGTGCCTTCCGCCTCAGGTCGAGAGTGGGCGGAGCGGGCGCGGCGCCCAGGGGCGGGGCTTAGCCGGGATGGCCGGCGGAGGGGCGGGGCTGAGCCGGGGCGGGATTTAAAGGGTGGGGCTGAACTGGGAGGCCGGCCAAGGGGGCGGGGTTTAGCTGGGTGGCTGGGCCAGAGCGGGCGGGTTATATTGTGGACTGAAAAACCCAAGGCTGGGCAGTGTCTGGTTCTGAGGCCGAGGCCCGTCTTGTTTTAAATGCTGATTCTATTCAACATAATGTCTTGACTAAGAAGATGCCCGGCATTGCAAAATCAATCAATCAGTCAATGCACACATCACTGTAATGACTTCGGCCGGAGTACAGCCTTGAGTTCTAAATGTCATCACCTTTACTTGGTTCCACAAATATCACTGCAGAATTACTCGTGAGGGAAGAATGGACAGGCACGCGAGATGATTAGTGCCTGTAGTGAACCGAGGAAGCCTCTGCTGGGTGCTCAGAACAGCGCCCTCTGTATTAGGGAGGGTGACCTCGGGTTCTCAGTACCCCTGCGGTAGTCTGCGCCTTTGCGTCACCCTGGCAGGAGATCCAGGAGGGTGAGCTAGGAGGGGAGCGCTGGCCCTGGTGCTGTGGCAAGCACCTCCAAGAGCGTGCTCCAAGGTGGGCTGAGGTGAGCTGCCAAGTGAGAAGGGAGGGGACTGAAGACAGCTGTCTCCATGAGAAGAGTAGAATCCACGTGGCCTCAAGAGAGCGAAGTAAGGCTAAGAACTGGAAGTTAATGAAGACTTAAATTAAAAACAAGAAACGATTCCTCAGGAATCGAGTATGAAACACCCCTACCCTTAACATCCACCCTATTATAGTGCTTCAAATATGGACTGACTTACTACTTTATTCATTCAGTACTCATTTCCTGAAGGCTTAATGTACTGCTGTGCATTCTATATCCGCCCCAGAGCCCTAGCTAGTGCGTGTAGTCCCTGTTGTCTTACTGTCTTAGAAACTGTCCAGCCCAGGCTGCAATCAAGACCTGCAAGGCCTCAAGGGATCCCTGGTATCCAGAATCTGGTTATTCAGATCTGCTATAATCTGAATACCCGAGAATAACTCATTACACATAAGGGAAGGTGTTTCTCTTTCTTTGAATTGAGTTTTACCCTATCAAGCAGCCGAATTTACTATCAGATGTCCAGAACACAAGGGAGCTATGGAGGCAACCTTACTATGGAGTGTCTTAAACCAGAGAACTTTGTGTTTCTGGCTACATCTAGTAGGAAACCCCACACAGCTTGCACCTTATTAACATTCAAGGTTGCGTGATAGTGCAGAATACTCGGAGAGCCTATTAAATATGATTTTGCAGAATTACTTTGACCCATATAATTTTTGAACAAAAGGGAAGACTATATAGAGATGAAATTTCAAATTGAATATCTTAGAGAAGTTCATAAATAAAATTTATGATGTGCATGTTCTTACCATACGAATTGTTCTAAATATTGAGTCACCTGTCCTCTACACCTGGGTGGGGCAGAAAACTCTCTCTGTTTCAGGACTAACCTTTCCCTAGAATGACTAATGAAAGGGGCATTCATTCATTTTACAGAAATCCCCAACTTAATCCCCAGGATTTTGGTAAGACAATCACAAAGGAGTGTAAAGCTAGCATGTTTCAAAGTCTGAGATATTCCTTCTTATTTGTTACCCTGATACACGCACACACATACACTTCTGAATTTTCCCCAAAATGCACTACAATAAATTTAGTGGACTCCACCATGCGGCCTGCGCAATGGTTTCATTAATGAGGTTCTTAGCATAAAGTTAGCTAGAAGAGATCGAAATAAAACACACAGACTGAGTTACCTTATTTCTATTACCAGGTCGGAGACGGCTCCCCTCTCTGGCTCCAACCTCTAACCGCCCAGCAGGGCAGCAAGGATTACTCAGGGCTAGCAGGAGAGAGAGAGAGTGGACATGCCAGGGAGTAGCCTTTTATCGGGGAACAAGAAATTCAGGAGATAATTCCATCCAATGAAGGTTGAGGGGGGACTGCACTCCAAGGTCAGGGTCAGTGATTGGGCCCCCGGGGTCAGTGGTCAGTCACACCCCCACACGGACGGCTTCTCTCATCAGGAGAGGGCCGGGAAAATTCCGACACAGCCAGAAGCCTCAGACCCAAACCGGGAGTCACCCAGTCACGCGTGAGGATGGCTTCCCACAGTGGACTGAATATTTGGGCCCCCCCAAATTCATATGTTGAAACACTAATCCTCAATGTGATGGCTTGGAGGTGGGGCCCTCGTGACATAATTAGATGTAGATGAAGTCATGAAGGTAAAGCTCCCAAGATGGGATTAGTGCCCTTGTAATGAGATAAAGGGACCAGAGTTCGCCCTTTCTTTGCCACGTGAGAATAGTGAGAGGCTATCATCTATGAGCTAGGAGGAAGACCCTCACCAAGAATTAGCATGCTGGTGCCATGATTTGGACATACACCTTCCAGAGCTATGAGAAATAACCACCTAGTATAAGGAATTTTGTCATGTTATTTTAACTAGGATGACGGGTATAATATTTTGTTATATATTTTCACTTGGAAGTATATCGTGAACACTTTCTCATGATAACGACTATAACACTTTCATTAACTCAATAATATTGCATCGTATGATTTAACCAACCTACTTTCTGGTTTTTTTTTTTTTTGTGTGTGTGTGTGTGTGTTGTTTGCTATAGTAAAATAATATGGCATAGAATGTGATCCAAAAGATACACTTCTCCAAACAGTTTTCTCCATCACGTTGGGGATTAGGGTTTCAACATAATCCTTTCACTGTGTCTACGTCCCAGAAAATTCTGAGGCACACATCAAGCTCCTCCAAGTGTGGCTCCCATGGCAGCCGAGCTGGGCCTGCAGACAGCTGCAGTCTGGTAGGCAGCTAATGGCTTGTGGGGAAGACGTCGGTCTCCCATGTTAGTGCAGAAAATTCAAGAGTCTTCCTTGAGCCCCTCACACTAGGGGGAGGAGGTAGGGGGTGCCGAAGGGGACACCACAACGCTTTCTTCTCCCCTGACAACTCTCTTCAAAGAGTGCCCCTCTCAATTAAACCTTATCCTTCTTTTAAATACCCTAGGCATGTATTATGGATATGAGGTGTCCCCCCCAAAGCTCCGGTGTTAATGCAGGGATATTCAGAGGAGAAATAGATTAAATGAATGGATTGTGAGAGCTGTAACCTAATCAGTCCATCTTCATTTGGATGTTAACTGGGTGGTGACTTTAGGCAGGGGGGGCATGGCTGGAGGAGTTGGGTCACTGGGGGCGTGCCCTGCAAGGGTTCACCTTCTCTTAGGCCCCTTCCCTGTACCCCCACCCCCTTCATAATTTAGAAGACATACATTTTATTTTAATATAACACACACACACACACACACATATATATGGTTTCTCTTTTTTAAAAACATTTTTATTTTTAGTTACACATGACAGTAGAATGTATTTTGGCAGAATATACATGCATAAAGCATGACTTATTCAGTTAGGTTCCTGCTCTTGGGGTTGTACATGATGCGAGTTACCCTGGCTGGGAAAGTTATGACCAATATCCTGCTGTCTCTCCTGTTCCCTCCCTGTCCTGTCCCTTCACCCCCCTTCCTAGCAGAGAGAAGAACACCAGGGCACCTCTGCTTTCCCATATCTCTCCTTCTTCCTTACTCCTTCCGCCTCTGCGTTCCTGAGTCTACACTGGTACAATCTGGGATTTCAAACTTTAAAAATTATGTGTTAAGAATCACTTATGAAATTTGTATTCTGTCTTGTAACTATACTTATAACAGTTACATTTAATTCATTTTGTGTTTAAATGTCTTCAGTATGTATCATTATTAGCCTCTTCCATACTTTGACTTTTTTTTGTACCCAGTATGAACTCAGGGGCACTTAACCACTGGAACACAGCCAAACCCCTTTTTATATTTTGAGACAGGGTCTCACTGAGTTGCTTAGAGCCTCACTGAGTTGCTGAGGCTGGCTTTGAACTTGAAATCCTCCTGCCTCAGCCTCCTGAGCCGCTGGGATCACAGGCCTGCCACCGCCTCAGCTTGCCCTCTTAATTCTTTAACAAGAATTTTCTCTTTTGCCTTGAGTGGGTCATGAAAAATTTTTTTTCTTTGAAGTTATTTTATTTTTTAATAATTGAGAGTAGCTTTACTCATAAATGAAATTTGGCTTGCTGTGCAGTTCTTGGTTTAGATTTTCATCTTCAGTATCCTGTAGATGTTATATATTATTTTTTTTTGATATTTTTTTATTTGTAGATGGACACAACACCTTTATTTTATTTATTTAGTTTTTTATATGGTGCTGAGGATCCAACCCAGGGCCTCACATGTGCCAGGCAAGCGCTTTACCACTGACCACAGCCCCATCCCTGTTCTATTATTTTCTGACATTTATTATGTTATGGAGAAGTAGGATGCCAACATGATATGTTCTTCTTTTTCTTTTCTTTCCTTCTTTCCCTCCCTCCCTCCTTCCCTTTCTTTCTTTTTGGTGCCAGGGATTGAACCCAAGGGTGCTTAACCACTGAACCATATCCCCAGCCCTTTTTATATTTCTATTTTGAGACAGGGTCTTGCTAACTTGCTCAGGGCTTTGCTGGGTTGCTGAGGCTGGCCTTGAACTGAATCCCCCGCCTCAGCCTCCAGAACCACTGGGATCACAGGCTTGTGCCACCGCGCCCGGCGATTTTCTTACATTCTTGACAGTGTGATCTTATTTCCTTCTAGTTCATTCTCTCCATGGTCATTGGGGCAGTCTGAGGGAAGATGACCAGTGGAGTACTGTGGAGGCGATGGCTTATGACTTCCAAGGTTAAGTTGTAGAAGATACTGAAGCAGCTGGGCACACTGGTGCATACCTGTGATCCCAATGATACGGGAGGTTGAGGCAGGAAGGCCACAAGTTTCAGGCCAGTCTCAGGAACTTAGTGAGACTCTAAGCAACTTAGTGAGACCCTGTCTCAAAATTTAAAAAAAGGTTGGGAATATAACAGTGGTAAAGTGCCCCTGTTGAAGCTTTTGCTTTGATCTCTTGGATCACTTGCTCAGCGTAACCAGCCACCAGGTCATGAAGACACTCAAGCAGCCGACGGAGAGGTCCAAGGGAGGGGAATGAACTTGTCAGAGCAACTTGCTGTCCCTTCAACTTGGATCCCACCATTGCAGTCGAGTCTTTGGTAACTGCAGGCCCCATCAATATGTGATTGCAACTGTATGAGAGATCTCCAAGATGCTCTAGAATTCCTGATCTACAGAAACTCAAAGATATTACATACTAGTGTTTTTCTAAGCCACTAAGTTTTAGAGCAACTTGTTGTACAGTATGCAAATCATCATAGGTAATCATACACATATATTCAGTTAAATATACCTATGTACATATACATATATCTTATTACTAAATATTTGCATGGCATGGTGAGGAACTCTATCCTTACATCTTTGATATTTGTTTCATCACTATTTATTGAAGCCAAAGCCACATATTTTAGGGTTTTGGATAGACATCCCTAACGTCACTGTATCAATTTCTGGTAGAGGGCCAAGTTTGTTTGTTTGTTTCTTTTTAATCCCAAACAAACAAACAAGCTTGGCCCTCTACCAGAGACAGTTGGAGGCACATAAGCATCCACTAAGGTCATACTCAACTGAGGGAGAGAGTTCCCATGATTAAAATGGAGCTGCTATCGTAGATTGTGGGCAGGTGAGAGCAGATATCATCTCGGGATGGCGAGTTATGAAGGGCCTTGAAGTCACGGTAAGGGTTTAGAATCTATTGGGGAGGCAGTGAAGAACTATTGAAGAATTTTGAGCCAAAAAGTGACATGATAAATCCCAGGCAGAAGATTTTGGCTAATATTGTTTGGTTGTCCAGTTTATTTTCACCTTTATTTTTTCAGTCGTAGATGGACATGATGCCTTTGTTTTATTTGTTTATTTTTATGTGGTGCTGGGGATGGAACCCAGTGACTCACATGTGCTAAGCAAGCGCTCTGCCGCTGAGCCGCCACCCGGGCCCAAGTTTATTTTTATCTTTAATGAATAAATTTAACTCTTCCTAAAGTTCTCATTGACATAAAGGAGAATAAACTTGACTCTTTTGCTTCTTTATATAGGCTAAACAATAAGCTTTTTGTTTTTCCCTGGGATCTGTGTAGAGAAAGAGAGGGAACAAACTGACCACATCTTTGTTGACCAGGAGAGTCTTCATGTTCTTCTGGAAACAGACCCCTCTTATCCCGCCTAGTGGTGTGTTGGGGTTGGCTTGTACTAACCGGCAAGTCATTTGCTAAATTTTCCAGAATTTTTGTGAGTCATTTATTCATATAGTCATTATTAACAATCAAATTATATAAATCTAAACTTAAAATGATGGAACAAAGGAAATGAATACTTAAAGCTTACAATTCCCTAATTATTTTTCTATTACCTATAGTCTTCAAGATATAGTTACCTTTTCCTCACTATAACAAAATACTTGACAAGGGCTTCTTATAATGAAAACAATTTATTTAGCTCACAGTTTTGGAGGTTCAAGGGTCTGATGCTTACCCTGTCTCAGTTCTGGAGGGGCCCCGTGGTGGACGGCTATGGGGAGCATGTGCTGGAGTACGCAGGTTTATCTCAAGCCAGGCAGCAGGGAGAGACGGGCAGGGCCAGGCGTGCTCCTTTTATAATCACCTCTTGTGAGAGCTACTGAGAAGTCACACTACAACTACAAGGGAGTCAATGAGAACCACCTGAGGACTAAGGCCTCACCTTTTAAAGTTTTTATGGTCTCTCAAAACCACCGCGCTAGAGACCAGCTTCCAATCACACGGACTCGTGGGGGGCACTCAAACCATAGTATAGAGGTCTGTTGCATATCCACTGTGTAGAAATCTTCAATCATGTGCTACTTCATATCTGTTCCCAACTCTGCATTCAGTGATATTACACTGGAAGCTCAAAATTGGTAATGGTGGGAGAACCCACACCAAGAAATTGGCAAAGACTGCAAACCAGGACTTCTCTACCCTGAATGTTCACCAGCATGCCCCTCCCCACCCTTCCCCAGGCCCTGGATTCCAACAGAGTGGCTGGAAACCAAGGCAGTCTCTTCACTTTGGAGCTTGGCTGATAGGTCGAGAGAACAAACAAAGACGGTAAAATCAAGTTAGTTTTATTTGGTTTGTAACAATCTAACATGTAACTATTAGCTCTGGTACAAGAAAGGGGAGGGTTGGAGAATACAAGACCACTATCCGGGAATGCCTCTCTTTGGCCAGAGAATTCCCATGAAGTCTGTTGGAGTTTGTTTCTTAGCTGAGTCTGGACTCTCCTGTTTCACGGGGGAAAAGGTTCAGAGAAGCCGCGGAGCCCTCCACTTCTCCCTCCAGTTGTCCGAGAACTCTTGACTGCTCTAGAACGCGTCCTGAAGGCTGGGGGGCGGAGACACAGCAGGTCCCTAGGAGCCTCTGCTACTTGAAGCTACTGAAGGCCACCCTTTCTGCCTTTGGGACCTGCGGTGTCTAAGCAGCAGGGAATGAACTGCCTTTCATAAAAACTTTTTTCTTCTTATCCAACTGCTTAACTGGCAATTTCCTTTCCTTTTCCTCCCCCCCTCCCCCAACACGTTTAGTTTTGAACAATAATTGTAAGAAGGGAAAACCTCCCCATCTATTTCCTATCACTTCGAGGCACACACTCACTATGTTTCACAGATCGTATTTACACTCAGAGGTTTTCCACCCAACCTGGCAAAACTTTTTTTTTTTTTTAATCTAGACTTTTCTAACTTGGGTTGTGCAATCATTTGTACATGGTATGTGTGGGAAGGTCATTCAGGGTCAGGGGAAGAGAGGAGCAGGTTGGGGGGGAGTGGGGTGTGAGATGCTCTGGGGTCCTGGGCATTCTTACCCTGTGCACACTGAATGATCCTCCTCGGGAACTGGAGAGGAGCGTGACCTGCACTGGTCTTGCTCTTGGCCACCCTCATGGCGTGGACTGAAGAGGTCCTGCATAATCTCTTTGGGGATCTGTGAACTCCCTTCTGCCGTGAATCAGAGACTGTCTCAGGGAACGATCCATCTCTACACTTGGGTTCTGACAAGCTGAGGACCTTTGGCATCACTTTCCACAAACAATTCTCACACGATTGGAAGTATTCTTTGTTCCTAGTTAGGAATTCAGGACTATTATTGCCTCCGCGTCTTCTTCCCTCATTTTATTTACTGTCTCGTTTTTACCCATATCTTAGTTAATCTGTGCAGTATTTAAAAGTGATCACTGTCATTGCTTCAGTATATATTTTACAATATGGACTTACAAATTTGGAAACTGCCTTCTTTCCTTTTCTCATATTTCCAAATTAGTGAGTTTTTGAAAAAGACCTATTACATCTTGTGAGGGAGAGGTAGAATTTATTATTCCCAATTAATCTAGAGAAAATTGTCACATAGAGCAGAGAGGGGGTATCACGGAACCCCTGGAGTCAAGAAAGGGGCAGTCACCATTCCTGATCTGAATGTCAGTGTTCTCTGTGGGTCCCCTTTCCCAGTGACTTCAGTGACATTTATCCAATGTTGTGTTGGAGGCTTTACCTGTGTGGAAAGGCCAGAGTCAGGGCCAAAACCTGACAGGCCCTTCCACACTGTCCCAAACGCTAGGCTGGGGATTACTCAGCTGAGCTTGAAACATTCTAACTGAACCTTGCGTAATTCTGTCTCTTCTGGTCACAGATCTCCCTGAAGGAGGCATTATAACTGCTGTCAAACCATCAGCCTCTTCCTCTGGAAGGAGCCACCCTCCTGCTGTCCCGCTGTCCGTGGCAGGTCCATGAGCTCCTGGGGTTCATCCGATAGGGAACTGACTAGCAGAAGGAACTCAGGTTGGCCCGAGTGGAGCTTATGGGATCATCATCCTGAGTCAGACGCTGAAGAATGCGCTACACAGAGGACAGACAAGCTGCTGCCTCTGAGTGGAGACGGGCAGCAGGTGGCAGCAGCTGAAGTTGAGGCACCTTATTCCAGAACATGAAAATATCTGCCAACCTGTCTTCACTCATTTTAGGGTCAAAGAGTTTCTGGTTCCTACTAAACATAAGGAGTCAGGATTTTGTTTTGTCTTCTGTGAGAAAACTGGTCTCCAGAGTGTCTACTGCACACCGAAACTCTCACCAAGTAACTGCCAGGCACTTAGGGGGGGCAGTGGGACCACCCACCCGCCCTTCTCCCCAGTCTTCCTGCTGCTGGAGGAATCTCTCACCGCGTGGCACCACTTGGCAGGCTCCAGGCCTAGCCGCCAGCTGCACAGTCCTCATGATACCCCTGGAGGTAGGTAGGTGGTAAATGCCATCTCTAGTTTGTAGACAGAAAACTGAGGTATAGAGAGGTTAAGGGACAACAGCAACACAGCTACTAAAAGGCAGAAATAGAAAGAAAATCCCAGTCCCTTGAAAACTGTGACTCTTCCTTCCAAAACAGGCTCCCCTTTTTGTTGGGAAGACTAAGAGGGAAAACAGCAACTTGTGCGGGGGCAGAGCAGGTACAGGCAGTGAAGCAGGATGCTACTTCATCGGAGGAAAGACACTCAGTCACACACACACTTACATTCTAGCCAGAAAAGGAAACCAGCAGCTTTTCCTTAGAGCTCTACAACTAGTTCCAAATAGCACCAGCAGTTTCACTTAGAAAAAGACACAGTTTTTCTTGTCTTTTCTTCTTTTTGGTCTTCAGTCATAGTTAAGATAGACATCTTTTTCTGGTACTGGCTGGGGGCAGTGGCCCATGCCTATAACCCCAGTGGCTCAGGAGGCTGAGGCAGGAGGATTGCAAGTTCAAAGCCAGCCTCAGCAACTTAGCGAGGCCCTAAGCAAATTAGTGAGATACTGTCTCTAAATAAAATATAGAATAGGGCTGTGATGTGGCTCAGTGGTCGAGTGCCCCTGAGTTCAATACCTAGCACTGAAAAAAAGTGTAAAGGACCTTAGAGACATCCATACCTGGGACAGCAAACAGATCCATGCCATCAGGCTGTGAATGCCTGGACTGATCTGGACCAAGCCGGAATGGCAGGCTGCATGGGCCAGCGCCTGCTGGGAGTGAGGCCCTGGAAAGGAAGTGCCACCCACCCCCCCACACACCACC
>NW_026000058.1:645287-659994 GCF_001458135.2 Marmota marmota marmota | reverse complement strand
ATAAGAGACAGCCCCCAACCTGCTCCTCTCTTCCCCTGACCCTGAATGACCTTCCCACACATACCATGTACAAATGATTGCACAACCCAAGTTAGAAAAGTCTAGATTAAAAAAAAAAAAAAGAGTTGGAAATGTGGCTCTGTGGTTAAGCACCCCTGGGTTCAATCCCCAATACCAACCAACAAAAAAACACCCCCAAAACAAAAACAAAAACAACTTCCACTAACATGGAAACAAAGGAAGAAAAACTACAGGAGCAAAAGGGCAGTCTTTGCAGTCAAGGATGCACCCTCTGGTTCTCAGACCTGAGATACTTCCTGGATACTTCCCTCCCCATATGTGGCAAGGTCTGTGCTGGAATAATGTCACTTGCAAGGGGTAAGGTTCAAGCAGTAGCCAGAAAGTCACATGTCTGTAAGATAACCACTATTCAATTGTGTATTGCCTGATACATTCCTCCACTGGAAGTTTGTCGCTTGAGTTTCCTAGGTAAAATATATTTTAGGCTTTCTCTCTCTCTCTTTCTTTCTTTTTTTACACACAAGACAGTTTATTTGTCAGAGCTGAAAAAATAAAGGCACATCCCTCCATCGCAGAGAGAGGCCTAGGTTTTCTCTTTCAAATGCAAATTTCCAAGGACTAATTATCAAGCAATTCATCTTAGAATGAATTTGATTTTTAGTCCATTTGGCTTTAGAAAGAGACACAAGAAATGGGAATATTGCTTGTCATGGGAGGAGTACTGTGGGAGAAGGCTTGCTTTGGAAAGGCATATCTAGGATAAAAATGTCAAGGAGGGTGGTCATTAGACGGCAAGACAAGGTCTTCCATATGGGCAGGGGAGAAAGGCAGGCTTTTTAAAGTACTTCCTTTAGGCCCTCCGGTGGCCTCCTGCCAGCTCCCTGCGGTAGACCTGGTTTCTACACCTACGACGCCTTGGTTGGCACTGAAGTCCGTGAGGCTTGGTTTTGGTTTACACAGACCACCTTAGTTACCACTTCTCTCTCCGCTCTGGAAATCGACAGACCCCAGGTAAAACTGCCTCCAGTGTGAGACAGGAATTCCCTAGAGGACTTCCCCTGACTGGGTTCTGGTTTGAGGTGGGCTGGTTGTGGGGAAACAGGGCAGGAGAACTACAAGATTCCTCTCGCTTCCTTTTGCCTCTGTCGTTTCAGGGTAAAGCTTGGCTGGGGACTGGACGCACCCACCTGGTAAGAGGTCCCCCTGTTGCTACTCTGATGGCTCCTTGGGTACTTGTCTTGTGCTAGGCAAGACCTGAGAGCTGATCTTGTGAGGACAGGCCTGCGAGCAGGTGTCTTCCAGCTCAGAACTGGCCCTCCTCTTTGCGCCTTATGAAAAAGGTGTAGATTTTAGGCTAAGAACTGATGTTAGGAGAGGAAAATTAAAAACAAAACAAAACAAAAGTGTTGCTTCAGGCAACAAAACTGTGAACAGACCTCAAAGCCTAAAGCCTTTCCATTTCTCGGGGAGCAATTTCAGCTTCTTGCTCCTTCTCTGATGGCGTTCAGGGCCAAATTCCTTCTTTCAGAACCTAGGGGCTCCAGTGATCCAAAGGAATGGTATGAATGCAGGGCATCTCCTGGACTGGTGACTCACACTAACACTCCCACGTGCTGAAATGACATTTGGAAGCTACAAAAAGGAGTTGAGACCGTAAATAATGAGACCTATTCCACAGGAAAGCTGGGCTGACTAATGTATGCTGGCGTTGCAAATTGGTGCCCTTGCAGGTTAAATTTGGTTTGCACACATTTCATTTGACCCATATATTGTGTCTACAATTTAGTTGCCAATGTTAAAATTTTTGGAAACTTCAATTACAAGTTTGAATTTCTGGCTTCTCTTGGGAAATCAGATGACCAGGTGACACTGCAAGGTGATGATTACCTGGAACTGACCCGCGGCTGCCCCTGCTCTTCAACTTTCACAGCCCCGCCTCTCTGCCCGGCAGGAGAGCTGGCCCTACTTCCCAGTTCAAATCCGATCTGTGATGTAGGAGCACATGGCTGGTGTCGGGAGGTGCTGCGCTGATAAAGTCTGGCTGAGTTAGCTTGAGACAGGACTGAGCAGAGGCTATGCTATCACCACAGTTCTGACTGGAAGGGTTTCCATGGAGAAATGAGGATCAAAGTGAAGTCCCCCGCGGCGGCTGGGGTATAGGACAGGACAGTCAAGAGACTGGGAACTTGGCTGTCAAGGAGTCCATCTTGGTAGTTCTCGTGTACGGGAGAGGCTGTTTTCTAGCTGTACAGCATGCACTTTTCCAAAATGGCTGCATCTGTCCAACCAGGGACAGCGGTGACCAGAGGAGACAGAAGACTCAAAGGATGTCGGCACCTTTTTGTTTCACCTTGCCCTGTATTAGCTGGGGAGGGTGTCCGTCTTGGGCCTCACCTCATATGGTTAGGTCATCTGACCGGGCCCGGCTGCTGCCTTTGCTCAGCCGGCTCAGGGGCCGGGCCTCGTCAGCGGTCAGCTCCGGACAGAGGGAAGGCGCCTTCTCTGCCGACAGCCCCTGCTTGGTCATCTTCTCAGCCGGCAGCTCTTCTGTGCCACCCTCCTTTCCCACTCCCAGGGTCTCTACTTTGTCCCCGTCTGGCACGGCCACTGCGTCCTGCCCTTCCAGGGTGGCCTTCTGGCCCTCTCGCGGCTTCTCCCCGACTTCTGGCTCTGCTCCCTCCTCCACGGGCGGCTCCTCCCTGGCGCCCTCCTGGGCGCCCACCTGCGCGTAGGAGGGCAGCGTCTCTGGGTAGCCCCGGGCCAGGTCCGCCAGCGGCCCCGCGCCAATCTTCTCCTCAAACTGACCGAAAGGCTGGGCCGAAAGGGGACTGGTCTCCACCACGCCGACCTCAGCCAAGGGGAAGTAGTGGGACACGATCTTCTCTTCCTCCAGGAGCTGGTAGCCCTTGGCTTTCTGGATGGAGGAGACGGCGATTGAGTGCAGGGACTTCTCGGGCATCTCGGCCAGCGGCTCCTCCGCCGGCCTCCTGAGGGCCGAGCGGATGCCCTTGAGGCCCAGGTGGCTCATCTCCATGATGTTGAGGAAGAGGGACACGGAGGCCACAGACAGCATGAACAGGATGAAGATGGTCTTCTCGGTGGGCCTGGACACGAAGCAGTCCACCACGTTGGGGCAGGGCCAGCGGCTGCAGCGGTAGAGCGGCAGGATGCGGAAGCCGTAGAGGAAGTAGTGGCCCACCACGAAGCCCACCTCGAAGAGCGTCTTGAAGACGATGTGGCAGAGGTAGGTCCGCAGCAGCGTGCCCTCCAGCCGGAACTTCTTGGCGCCCTTGCTGCTGCTGCTGCCCTTGCGCACGCTGCCCTGGTCGGCGCGCTCGGCCTCGGCGGGCGGCTCCTCGGCCTCGCGCTCCCGGCGCTTCTCCTGCATGCGCACGTGGTGCACGGCGTGGCCCACGTACATGAGCGACGGCGTGGACACGAAGATGATCTGCAGCACCCAGAGGCGGATGTGCGAGATGGGGAAGGCCTCGTCGTAGCACACGTTCTCGCAGCCCGGCTGCTGCGTGTTGCACACGAAGTCCGACTGCTCGTCGCCCCACACGAACTCGGCGGCCGTGCCCAGGATGAGGATGCGGAAGATGAAGAGCACCGTGAGCCAGACGCGCCCGATGACGGTCGAGTGCTCGTTGACCTCCTCCAGGATGTTGCCCAGGAAGCTCCAGTCGCCCATGCTGGCCACCTGCGGGGAAGGCAAAGGCTGAGCCCCCGGGCCACTCGGCCGCGCCCTCCCGCGCCCTCCCGCGCCCTCCTGCGCCCTCCGAGCGGCTGCAGCAGCCCGGGCCCCGGGACCGCAGGCTTACTTTGCGCACACAGGCACGCGGGGACCACAGGGCGACAGAACCTGCTCCCATCGCTGCTGCAGGCCTCCCTGCACCCCCGGACAAAAGGAGCATCAGCTCCGTCTGAAAATGGGCTTTAAGCTCTACATAAAACGGGTTGGATGATCATAAGTTTTCATTCATTTCACAGATATTCTGAAAGGATCCAAGAGGCAATATCTATGTAATTCCTTGGATTCCACCCCAAAATAAGGATTTACCGTGGGCCATAAATAGAGACCCACGGTCAGATGGATTTAAACAAGATCATGTATCCACGGAAGGTTCGTGAGACATAACACTGAAAACAATACCCCATGGGTGTCTGGGTCCCCGACAAAATGTGTATGAAGTTATCTACAGGCACCTTTCTTCTCACTGTGTGGGAATTTATAATAATCATATGTTTGAAGGGAAATCGGTAGAACTAACATTTGTCAAACACCTTCTGTGGGACAGGCCTTTGGCGTTATATCATTTAATTGATCCTGCTAATCTCCATGATGATAGGGGCCGTGTTTTAGTACTTATTCCTGGCTAGTCAATGCCTGGCCTACGTGCTAGCACATAGAGCTTGGTAAGTGCCTTCTAACTAATTCGATTCCCACACGTGGGAAAACACAGGATCTGAGAGGCTAAACAGATTGTTTAAGATCATCAGCTAAACACTAGTCGTTTGTGCCTGATCCCCAAAGCTGGGTTCTTTTCACTACACCACTGAGAAATACTGCTTGCCATCAGAGCTACACAGTTCTCTGGCTTCTGTGCTCTTAATTTATGTTTTCTCTTCTAGAGGTTGAAATCTGAAAAGCCTTCTTAATAGTTTTACAAATTGAGGGCAGTATATTTTTATTATTACTCTTTTAAATCCAAAGAACAGAAAGAGTGCTTTGAGAAGGAGTCATGTTACAGGTTGAGACAGGCCCACTGGAACACTTTTAATATCCCACAGAGGGAAAAGGTTTCAGGGTCTGTAACATACACTTATTTTTTTCCTTTTTTTAAAAATTGGTGCAGTATAGTTGTACATAATGGTGGGATTTGTTGTTACATATTTGTGCATGCACACAACATAAAAGTATAATGTGGCCAATACCATTTCCCAGCGTATGGTTGTGTTAATAGAGCTAAAATTTTGGTCTATAGAAAAGAATCCTTTTAAACATGATCTTCCCGCCATGCCCCACCACATAGGATAAGGAGCACATGGAACTAAAGGGGTATGCCCACTGCTTTTACTGATAGTGATATTTGTTAAACACTTGAAAGAGTGGTAAAAAATGGCATCTTAAATTAGGAATGATTTTCAACTTTAGTGATGGATAAGCAAAGTGGCATCTTAAAGCCTCCTTCCACCCTGTCATTTGGAGCTTGGACAGACAGTACCTGGTGATAGCACACTGGCTGCAGGAATAGGCAATGCCCAGCCTGTGTTCTTATGGTCTGCACATCTGTCTACTTTCTTTGGAGATCAGGGGGCCTTACTCCTTTCAGAGTCCCAGAAATTCCCAATTAGATGAGGTATTCTATAGTAGTTCTCTCCTGAAAAGATCAGGGCAGCTGTGGCATGAATTGGCACTGGGAAGAATTCCTTGTAGGCATGTGGAATGGAGAGTAGGAGGTCTTCAGAACCAGCAGCATAGAATCCCAGCCACAGGTACCTGCTTTTAATTCACTCGTGCTATAGTTAAGTCTAGTGTTTGCTCTGTAAACTGTCAGCTCTTCCCTAAAAATCCAGAAAACAGGTGGGAAACCTCACAATTGGGTAAGCAGTCCCAGAGTGAAGCCCACTGGTGACAGCTGGGAAAACGTCCATTTCTTATCCAACAGTTCAATCTAAAATTTATGTTAAAACACTAATCGTCATAATTTCTCCTGTAAGGTCAAATCTGGTTTTAATGTGTTGTAAATCTAATGCTTTACTATTGGTATCTTATTTAAACTTCAGTCTGGTCAGCCTTACCTGCATTGGACCACATTGGTTGTTTGGGTTTCTATGAGTATTTAACATATGCTCTCAGAGGTGTGTGGTGAGTACATGCTCTCAAGACGTTGTCCGTCAGTCTTGTTCCCTCACTCAGGATCAGAAAGTCTTGGGTGGCTAGAATCATTTTGGCTCCCTCCTCCATGAACCGTCACAACACAGAACAAAGCACTTTACAATGTGGGAGGTCCATAGACACCAGCATATAACTGATGGTGATCATTAAAAATTATTTTTTAGTTGTAAATATTTTTTTTTATTTTTATGTGGTGCTGAAGATCGAACCCAGTGCCTCACCTGTGTGAGGCAAGTGCTCTACCACTGAGCTACAGCCCCAGCCTGATGATCATCATTTTGAGATCTGAAATTCTAGCTGGGCATGGTGGTGCATGCCTATAATCTCAGCAATTTGGAGGCTGAAATAGGAGGATTGCAAGTTCAAGTCCAGCCTGGGAAATTTAGCAAGATAATAAATAAAAATGTCTGGGGATGTAGTACCGTGGTAGAGTGCCCCTGGGTTCTATCCCTGTTACAAACAAACAGATCCAAAGTTCTCTATGTGAGTGCATCCAATACCAGTACTACCAACGTCCAGGGAATTCCAGTCCTCTTCCTTTATCAGCATAATCATAGTAAGAACTTGCAAGGCAGTGGTGAGTACCAAGAAGGATAGTAAATCTATCTCTAACCAGCTATTTTGAAACAAAAAAGGCTGATTTTGTATGAGATAAAAAATATAAACTGGGTGCTTCTTGTCTTCTGAATTTTATATGTTCATGACACAAGGACCACGACACTAGTAATTTCCACTACCACCCCCCGCCTTTTTTTTTTTTTTTTTTACTACTCCTAACCACTATACTAGTAATTTCCACAGTAAAACCAAACAAAGCTGTGTGCTTTATCCTGCTCTGCTAGGATTGTTCGAGTGGCGTTTTTTTTTTTTTTCCCCCAGTACTAGGGATTGAATGAACCCAGGGCACTCAACATCTGAACCACATTCCCATCCCTAGCCCTTTTCATTTTTATTTTTTAATTTTGAGACAGGGTCTCACTAAGTTGCTCAGGCTCTTGCTGAGGCTGGCTTTGAATTTGGCAATCCCCCTGCCTCAGCATCCCAAGCCGCTGGGATTTTAGGCATGTGCCACCATGCCTGGCTCTTGTTGTTCTGTGTCTAGTTATCTGTATTAATTGAAGAAGAGAAACTAGCTTAAGACAAAATCTTTCCACTTGAAAGGTGAGTTAAACATGCCTACTGTACTGTTAAGGAGAGACTTTAGAGGAGCCAAGGGAAGTGCCTTCCAACAATGAAAACTTAAAGTCAGATCAGAGTAGCCAGATATTCCCCTGGAGCAGGGAGAAATCTAAATCAAGGAAGAATTTTCCATTCTCTCTCTGTTTTATTTTGCTTGTGAAAATTTAGTGAACAAATCAATACAAATGGAAAATAAGTGGGGTTCAAGTCTCCAACCCCAGGGCCTCCATGTATCTGTAGGAACATCCTACTAGATAATTATGGCTTGAAGGAATGATTAAAATAGTGCTTTATGTTGGAGTATCCCTTAGTCCTTGAAGTATACACTTTCACATATCTTATTTCATTTCCTATAACAAACTATGAACCAGGCCGGTGACTCTCAGATTTGGATCTCACAGACTTCTATAACAACATCAACACCACCAAAACAGGGTGACCACATAAGGTTGCCAGCTTTTCACTTTGCCAAACAAGGACATAAAAAAATTAAAACAAATCTTATTAAATAATCATTACCCTAAGTACATGTATAAATACACGAATGGTGTGTGTGTACATTGTATACAGAGAGATGAAACAATGTGCTCTCTATGTGTAATATGAACTGTAATGCATTCTGCTGTCATATATAACAAATTAGAATACAAAATAAAATTTAATAAAAAAATGACTAGTGATTATGGTCTGTTTTCACTGTCATTTCACAAAAGAGGGTTTTAATACTTAAATATGTTAAGTTAAATGTCTCAAGTTAAATTAAGTCAATATGTCCTGGAACACTTAGAAAGGACATAATTTCAGAACAAAAGACGGGCCTTTAAATTGAACATATTCTACTACATTGTTTATTTTATCATTGTCTTATTTTCGACACAGGCTTCTGGAAACTTCATCTTGGGCTAGAAGTGAAATCCACAGAGGGATGTTTGGGAACCAGGAACGAGGCGTTAACAACCCCCGGAGCCAGAGAGGGACAGATGGGGAGTTTTAATAAGTCTCCCAATCTGGCTTCCTAGAGGGGTAGAGCCAGAATGTGAGCCCTGGTCTTCCCACTCCAAGCCAGGGTGACTTCCAGCAGGGCGTAGCCTTATCCTAGCTTTAAGAGGCACAAAAACGATGAACACCCATGTTACCAAGTTCCTGAAGAGTTAGCGGTCCACTTACACTCCAGTTGGTAATGGGGTATAAATGTGCCTCCATTCTTGTTTTTAGAGGGCCACTAACCGGCCGGTCCTAGACAGATGACAGAACCTGCTCCCAGGAAGATGTTGATGCTCACCAGATCTGTCCTGAGCTTCATTAAATGCTTCAGCATCAAACCCTGAGCTGGAGGCCTCCCCTGCGCCCATGGCCCTCAACCACTGTGACTTATTCCCATCACGGAGTTTGGGTGGAAAAAGGGAAGACGTTCGTAAACTATTACTTGGCTTAGGTTTCTCTGGATTCTCAGAGACACGTTGGTCATTCTGAAAAACGACAGGACCTTCAGAAGCCAGGCTGCCGTGGTGTCCACCTCCAATTCCTCCCGCCCGTCTACTCCAGCGCTCTCTGTCCTTCCTCTACCAACCTGGGACCCACTTCGAGGTTTTCAGAGGTGGACTCAGAGCTTAGCTGTCCAGGCCCGAGAGGGAGCCCCAGTGGTAGCCTTCCCATTCCCGAGCCTCCTGTCTATGGCTGAGCAAGAAGTGTGTGGGGGGGGGGAAGGCCATAGCCCAATGCCCCCCGAGGAAAACTTGCCAATGTGAGTAGGTCCCACGGAGAAACAGGGGCTGTCCTTCCCTCTTGGCGCGCAGCAGCAAAATGGCAACTTTGGAGTCTTTCCTTTGCCACCTAAAAGCCCACCTCCCACTTCTGCACCCCGCCCCGACCGACCGTGCTGCACGACTGAGCAGATATGACTGGATGCGCCCTGATGGGTGGGTTTTACTGTGCAGCAATACGCTAAGCTCCCAGGCAGACAGCTTTCATGGAGCCAGGGATGTTTGGAGAACAATAGGAAGGCGAGAATGGGAGGAGGGGGCTGATCCGGGAAAGCCAGGGGGCTCCTGGCCTCTAAACAGGCAGCCCTGGTCTTTCCCCAGAGGGGCGAGCCCAGGGTCTCAGCATCATCTCAGGGAATCTTAGTACCGTCAGGACAGTAAGAGGTCACCTGTGTGGAGCCCTCTGCCCCAGGTCAGACTGAGAGAGAGCCGTGGGCATTTTTGAAGGACGATATTTTATCCTCCATTGGTGGTTTGTTCTCGTGTCTCCAAAACGTTCGAATCTGGTCTTCCTCTTTAAAAAGAAGCCCCGACACTCTAAAGAATCTTGGGGCCTGTGTTAAGTCAGTGATATTTCCCACTATGTTACACTTGTGATTTTAATTTTTGAGAAGCTGCGACTGAATCAAGGGCATTCCACAGAGTCAGCCAACATTTTTCTGCACAATGGGGGTGTGATGTTTTTGCTCACCCAGAGGCTCTTGGGTGAAATACCAATTAGGTACAATGTGGAATAACGGTTGGAAAGTCAGCCTGGGGGCAGGAGCCCATGCTTTCTGAGACCCATTCCCTTCTCACTGTCTGAACCTGACCATTGCCCTGACATAAAAAGTGGTTGTTTTGACCGCATTTTCCAAACGATAAATGGGGGGATTTTATCCCAATACAAATTTCACTTGTGGAAAGAAATGAAGTCAAGATAATCAAAACTTGGATTGTTTTAGGAAATCTGCAAAGTATATATGATTACTAACTTGAAGACGACTGTGAGACTAAACTGATGCTCCCCACTCCCCCAAAAAGAGTGTGAGTATTTCTGTCATCACTTCCCTCCACTTCTGCCATCTCCTGTCCTTTCTGAGGCCCTGGACATATCGCATTTTAATGGCGGCAGTTTGAAGATCGATGGTACCAACGTGGAGTGAGTCTCAAGTTCCACTCTATTGTAATGCGCACGAGTACACAGCCCTATTTACTTCTGGTTTCTTTACCACTCTCAAGTCTGAATGTCCACACGGAGACAATGCCCTCTAGGGAACCCTTCGGTCAAGATATGGTCGCGGCTGCCCCACCAGTTTCAGTGAGACAAGAGACGGGAGGAGTGCAAGAAACCCAGTCATTCTTCCTTTTGAGAACTTTCAGTTCAGTTGTTTCCTGAAGTTTGTTTTCCTCCAGAGGCCTCAAGGCTGACAAAGCTTGCCTTCACTCCTCCAGGACTTCCCAGCCAACCTGACTCAGGTGACGGGTGGCATCGTCTCCCAGCCACTTTGTGAGAGGTGGCAGGAGAGGATGTGTTTGAGTCTGGACAGAATGCCACCATAGCTCTGAGCTTGCCCTTGACTCTCAGGTTTGAATCCCGGGGCACGTTACCACTGAGCTACAGTCTCAGCCCTTTGGTACTTTTTATTTTGGGACAAGGTCTTGCTAATTTGCTTAGGGCCTCACTAAGCGGCTGAGGCTGGTTTCAAACTTGTGGTCGTCCTGCCTCAGCCTCCTGAGTTGCTGGGATCACAGATGTGCGCCACCACACCCAGCAAATCTAGCTTTAGTGTTTTCTTGGCTTATTTACTCTGTGGACAGAATATACAATCCATTGAATTATTTTTGTCATCCGTCCTGTGTACAGCTAGAAAGTCCTTGAAAATACTACCTCAATTAAAAACAGAAGAAGAAAATACTACCTCTAAATCAAGTACTTCTAGGGAGAATTTGAAAGAGATGGGGAGGAGGGCTCATCTCCTCTATCACTGAGAGACGGGATGTTGATACCTACCAGGAATCAGAGTTAACTCTGCAGGTCTTTTGCATGGGTAGCTTCTAATGGTGGTTGTATTATTTGGTGCAAAGAAATCTCTAGAACATAAGACATAATAAAATCCAAATGCAAACTTTAACCTTATATTCTGTAATAACCTAAAATACGATATTAGATATTGACATTGTAGATAGTGCGATGGTGGGTGGCATTCTTGTAGCAGGGTGCATTTTGGGAACAATGAGGTGCTTGTGTGTGAAAAGATCGTAGAATTTGAGGTTGAAAACCTGGCTTTGGGTGTTGCTCTTTTGCTTCTTCTTCATGGGAGACTCTTTCACCCTCTCTCAGCCTCAGTTTCCTCATCTGTAAAAATACAGAAATAACAACTGCCTGTCCTATTTTATGAAACCAGGTGGCGGCGACTCTTGTGACATTGTCGATCTCTCTTCACTTCTTGTTGGTGATATTTGCTTTGATTTCTTTCTCTGTAAATATGGGTTGTTCTCTGACCCAGAGTCCTGGGTTGGTTTGTTCCTAAGTCCATCTTGATCAAAGTCACACATTTTCCCCTTTTCTATGGGAAAAATGTGAGAACTGGGAAAGACTGGAGGGATTATTGATCTGAATCTCCTCATTTTGTATCTGAGGAAACTGAGGCTCAGTGGAAATGACACTGAGTTCAGGGTACAACTCTGACATCCACACACTTCCTTTGGCTCTGGTGGCCCTACATATGGGCCATAGACTCACGTAAACAGTGAAGTCCTGTGGGCAGCACAGAGTGGGCCCTGACTATGAGGAGAAGAGCAGAAAGATTTATGGGGCCCACGTGAGCCATCCCCAGCCAATGTTGTGATTGGAATTAGGAGATGCACCTTCTCTTTCAGACACTGGCGTGTTCAAGGCATGAATCTATGAGAAATAGAAGGCCAGGGGCTGTGAGTGAACATTTCGGCCCCAGCTCTGACTTAGTGAGCAGGGTGGGGAGATTCATGCCATAAGCACTTTTGAGCTCCACTCTTTGAGGTGTTTGGAACACACCAGAGAATACAACACAAAAGCCCTGCCGTGGCAGAGTTATTGTGTTCTAGAGGGGAGGCAGACATCTACAATAAGCAAATAAGTGAGTGAATTATATAGTGTGGCAGATGGTGCTAGGACTTACCCAGAACGATAAAGTGGGGCAGGGCGAGGGCCCCGGGGAGGACGGGAGGAGGGGTTCAGGGTTCAGAGAAACCTCGCTGACAGGTGAGATTCGCAGAGACTGAAGAGAAGGAGAGGGAAGGACCCATGAGGCCAAGGGCAGGACCACCCAAGGTGACCTCGTTAAGGAACAAGAGCTTGGAGGCGGGTGAAGGGTGGGAAAGGACAAAACCGGGGAAATGAATTTTTTGACATTGTTTTTAGTTGTAGATGGACACAACACCCTTATTTTATCTATTTTTTC
Organism: Marmota marmota marmota; assembly: GCF_001458135.2. Lineage (NCBI taxonomy): Eukaryota > Metazoa > Chordata > Mammalia > Rodentia > Sciuridae > Marmota > Marmota marmota. The sequence continues at coordinate 647,710 of NW_026000058.1, read as the reverse complement.
TTACGTGGTGCTGAGGATGGAACCCAGGGCCTCACACATGCCAGGTGAGCGCTCTACCACTGAGCCACCTCCCCAGCCTGGGGAAATGAATTCTTTATGCACGTATGGTTTCTCACCTGTGTAAATTCAGAGCTCCAACAAGACCAAGAGACAAGATGCCGCCCAGCAGCCAGCACACAACTTTGCCTTTCTTATCTATCGCAGACTTTGTGCGATATGACGCCTGGCACACGGAGCATGCAGAGAGGGCCCATGGGCACTGACTCTGAGGAAGGGTGAGAATCCAGTCCACCCATCGCACATTCAGCACAGTCCAGGATTCCCCTGAATCTGGCCTTCAGGTTGGGAGTCTCCGTCTCACAGGAAACTGAATGGCAAAATGGTTAATGCCAGGATCCGGGCTTGGATGGTCTCAGGCACCACTAGCCAATTGTCTGACCTTTTCTTGTCTCAACCTCAGTTTTTTCTTGTGAAAAATGGGCCATAGGGTTGACCTCAAAGAGTTGTGATTATCTAAAGCAAAGCGTGTAAAACTGAGCTCAGTATTGGAGTGGTAAGTCCTTGATAAATAGGAGCTGCGATCACTTCCATCGAGGAGGTTTGGATACCTCTGCACCGAGATCAGGGGCTCTTTGCTCCAACAGCAGAGGGACCGATAGGTGCTTCTTGTTTTGCCACCTGGAGAGGACTAAGAGGTGAGCCAGCCACCCTGCGTCTCTGCTCCCTGGCCAATTTGGTTGTGAGTCAGAGATTCCTCTTCATCAGGACCACTGGGCTTTGGTTGAAGGGCTCCGGTGCCCTGAGGGGCAAAGATGGGCTGGGGGTGGGGGGAGAGTGGGGCACTCTCACTTGAGAGAGGATTTCAGCCCAGACGAGTTGTCAGGGCAAGGCAGGGCTGCCTATTGAACTGAGCAGACCATGCATGAGAGCAGATTGTGCCAATTCTATAGAGCACGACCCCTCGCCCAGCCTTCCGCTAACAAAGTTATCTTTCCCAATCTGCTGAGGCAGAAGGGGGACACACTTCCTGTCCTTGTGCTGAGCACACAGAGCAGGCAGGACCGGGCCAGCGCTGCATCTGGTCTCAACATTACTTGCCAACACCTTTCCTCCCTCAACTCAAAGTCTTGGGTTCTTCAGCTGCCGCATCGTCTTGGACAGAGTTGGGTACAGCTTTCAGAAACTGGCTACTGGCTCGGGGCCAGACTAGGAGGGTCCTGGCATTCTTGGTGCCTAGACAGGTGCAGAGAGAATATCAGAGAAAGCACCCCAGACAAGGGGTCGGGAAAACAGCGACTGCCGCCTAAAATTCTGGGAGGCTGGAGCAGTTGTTGATGCTCTAGGTCAGTGGGTCTCAAAGTGTGGTCCCAGAGCAGCAACCTGGGGGCTTTTTAGGGATACAACCTCCCAAGCTCTACCCCAGACCCACTGAGTCAGAACTCAGGTGGAGACCAGCAAGCTGGCCTGGCAAACCCTCAGGGGATTCTAATGCGTAGTAAGTGTCAGAACCTTTGCTCTAGGTAGCTCGGCTGCCTGGTGCTCAGAACGTGGTGCTCCAATCCTCCCCACGTTTCTGGGAACCACCAAGACAGGGCCCTGGGAGTGTTCCCTTGGGTCCACCTCAGGGGGAAAGTCTTTGGGAAGAGCTCTCCCGGCTGTGTTAGTGCCTTCTACACACATAACACATCACAAGGGGAGAAGAAAGTGTGGTCACATACGTGGTGTGTGTGTCGAGACTGAGCGGTGGGTACTTTTATCTCCGTTTAATTGAGATTCAATGGTTTAAGTAATTAGCTCCCGGTCACAGAAAGAAAGAGGGAGGGCCAGGACGGGAACCAGACCTGCTTGACTCCAAAGCCCGTGTTTGCTCGGTCTGCTCATGTTGTCTCTTCATTACGAGATTCAGTTTTACAGTGCTGACCTCTCAGGGCACCTGGGGTCTCTGGTCTTTGTGTCAATCAGTTAACATTGGTTGTTCTAGAAACCACCATCGCTGCGAACGTCTTCAAAGCACTGTGGATTCATTCACTTTGCGCATATCCATGTTTTAAAAAGACAAATGTAAGGCTCAAATACTTGTACACTGAAAAATAATCAGACAATACAGTAGCACGCAGGCCAAAAAGTAAAGGTCTCTCGCTTCCCTCTTTTTTCTGTGCCACCACTACTCTGACCATGCCTGTTTGGAGTGTGTCCCCTGGCCCTTGTTCTAGGTCCATACGTGTATGAATACAGATGAGATCCGGGCATCGCAAATCATCGTGTGACTGCTGTCTTCACTGAAATACGGTGACTTTGCAGTAGTATCGTTCTGTTATCGTCTGAGATAGTGATCCACAGTGAGCCCACTGCGTGAGTCCGCCAGCCTCTCCTCTGCTGAAGGCCACTCAGGTTCCTTCTCCTCCCCCCTCCCCCCTCCTCCT
>NW_026000058.1:624297-645063 GCF_001458135.2 Marmota marmota marmota | reverse complement strand
CCCTCCCTCCTACTCGCCTCCCTCCCGTCCTCCTCCCTCCCTCCCCTCCTCCTCCCCTCCTCCCCTCCCTCTCCTCATCATCCTCCTCCCCCTCCTCCTCCTCCTCTTCTTCTTTCACAAACTTTTAAACTAAAAACATCCTCATGAATATTTTGGGTGCATGGAGGGTGCAGGATGTATTCCTAAGGGCAGAATTAGTTGTTCAGAAGAGGTAAAATTGGATAGTGATGGAGACCACCAATGGTTCTCCAAACACACTGCAGACTGCACTCACTGGGCTTTCAAGAGGTCACCTCATCTGTGCTCCTGCCCTCACTGCTATCAACATCGTCACACTTTTCATAATGGGACGGCAGAAGGGCCTGGTTATTTCACTTTGCATTTTTCTGATTACTAGAGAGATGTTTACTAGCTATTTGCATTTCTTTTCCTCTGAGTTGCCTACTCACATCCTTTGTCCATCGTGTGTGTGTGAGTGTGTGTGTGTGAGTGTGAGTGTGTGTGTGTGAGTGTGAGTGTGTGTGTGTGTGTTGGTGTTGTTGCCTTTTCCTGGTTGATTTATAAGCTCGCTTTCCCCCCCACCTCTGTCTCTTTTACAGGCTATGGCTATTATTCCTCTGTTGCATAATATTGTAAAACTTCCAACTCATCACTTGTCTGGTAACTTTGCTTTTAGTGTGTTCCCTGTTCAGAGAATTTATACTTTTATCTAATCAAATCTGTCATTTAAAAATTTATGGTACCTTGACTTTGTGCCTGGCTTAGAAAAAGCCTCTGCATTCATTAAAATTCAGGAAACCAGATGGAAACACAATTTGCCAGAGTAGCTTCTTTTCCAGCATTTAAGCCTGGGTATCCTTACAAAGGGAGTTGTCCCAGCAATGGGGATACTATCTCTTCTTTCAAGTTTTTAGTACTTTTTTCTCAACTGGGATTTTAAAAATATGATAAGATATATATATATATATATATATATATATATATATATATATATATATATATATATTATCATCTTGGTGCATTTGGCAACAGATTTTGTCATTATCACTGTTTGCAAGGATCCCTTCTGATCTGCCAATTGGAAAGTCGGGTCATTTTGTCTTTTTTGGGGGGTGAGTTCTGGAGATCTAACCCAGGAGCAGCTTTACCACTGAGCCACATCCCCAGCCATTTTTGTCATTTATTTATTTTGCACTGGGGTTTGAACTCTAGGGCACTCAACCACTGAGCCGCATCCCCAGCCCTATTTAGTATTTTAAATTTAGAGACAGGGTCTCACTGGGTTGCTTCGCACCTCGCTTTTGCTGAGCCTGGCTCTGAACTCACAATCCTTCTGCCTCAGCCTCCTGAGCCACTGGGATTACAGGTGTGGGCCACTGCGCCCGGCTTTGTTTCTTATTTTGAAACAGGGTCTGGCTAAATTGCTTAAGGCCTCACTAAGTTGCTGAGGCTGGCCTTGAACTTGAGATCCTCCTGCCTCAGCCTCCCGAGCAGCTGGGATTTCAGGTGTGTGCCCTTGTCCCCAGAATGTCCTTTTACTTCTTGGGGGTGTTTTTTCTTTTTCTTTTTTATGGTCTGGATGCCTGATTGTAGTGATTTTCAGATATCATGGGTGGGTGAGAAAAAGCAAGAATGTCATTGTATTCTTCTTTGTTGGGGTATTTTCTTTCTTTTTTTTTTTTTATGAAAAGGGAGCTTTTACAAGTTTTTCCCTTACCTCTTTTTTTTTCTCCAATTGCGTGTCTCTCTTAGGTTGTCATTGCTCTCTGGGGCTGTGATTTCTCACTCAGATGCAGCACTGTGATGTCTGTGACTCACTGGGCTGACCCTCTGTACAGGTACTTGGTCTCTTATGTATTTGTATGTGGGTGGCAGAACAATGGCTAGATAGTCACATGCTGGTCCGTAGACTGTGTCGGGCTGCGTGGCAAAGAAGAAGTAAGGTTTCAGATGGAGTCAAGGTTGCTGATCAGCTGACCTTGACTTGGGGAGATCATCCTTATCACCTAAGAGAGCCCAGTATAATCATGAGGATCCCTTAATGATGAAGGGGAGACGGAAAAGAGAGGGCCAGGAGACGGCAGCGCAGGACTTGCTTGGTCACTGGTAACCTTGAAGGTGACGGAGATGGACGCCAAAGAGCCTAGGCAGCTTCCAGCACTAGAGCCTCCAGAGAGGGACAGAGGCCTGCCCACACTCTGCTGCTAGCCCAGGGAGACTCCTTCCGACTTGTGACTGAAGAACTGCAAGGTCACCCACGTGTTGCTTTAAGCTACTAAGTGTAGGCTTGTGACCATTAGCACAGCAAAAAGGACCACTGGAGACTCACAAGTTGTGATCCTCAAACTACAATTCCCAGATTTTGTCCTCACTCTAAGAGACACTTTGTTCTACAGAAAGTAGCCACCTAGGATCCCTAAAGCCCAGGACATCATGCCAAGAGCTAATAAATGGGATGGCACCAAATTAAAAAGCTTCTGCGCCTCCAAGGAAACCATTAGGAATGTGAAGAGAGAAGCCACAGAGTGGGAGAGAATCCTTGCTGCCTACTCTTCAGACAGAGGATTAATATCTAGAATATATAAAGAACTAAAAAAAAACCGTAACATCAAAAAACCAAATAGTACAATTAATAAATGGGTGAATAAATTGAACAGACACTTCACAAAAGAAGAAATACAAATGGCCAACAAATATATATACAAAAAAAGTGCAGCATCGTTAACAACTAGGGAAATGCAAATCAAAACTAAAACTGAGATTTCATCTCACACCAGTCAAAATGTCAGTCATCAGGAATACAAACAATAATAGAGGCTGGAGTGGATGTGGAGGAAAAAGAACACTTTCACACTGTTGGCGGGACTGGCAATTAGTACAACCACTATGGAAATCAGTACGGAGGTTCTTCAAAAGGGTGGACGTGGGACTACCATAGGACCCAGCTACACCATGACGCGGTCTTCATCCTAAAGCGTTAAATTTGTCGTATTATGTGTTGTACATATTAACATGCACACCCATGCTCAGAGCAGGGAGGGAGCGGGCAGGGGCTGGGGAGTGATATCAGCCACAGTGTATCGTTATGCTGTGGGCAAGTATGAACAGGTGACAACAGATCCCATCATATGCACAACTATGATGCACCAATGAAAAGTGTGGAAAGAAAAAAAAAGAAAGAAAGCAGCCACCCAACTCCTGCCTCCTCAGGAGCATGGTGTGTGGGCACATGATTGGCTCTAGGCTCACAGGCTCCTAGAACTTGCCTGTTCCACTTGTGAATCGTCTCCCTATAATCATCCTCAAGTCTAGTCTACAACTGTGCTTTGGTTCCACTCAAGACAAAGGAAACAGCTGCAGTGGGTCATTACTCTGAATTCCCAAAACGCTTACTTTTTCCGAATCCTTTACCACTGGATTTTATTTTGACTCAAATAAGAGTTTTGGATCTGACCAGATTAATTGAGAAGACCATGGATACGGAATCAGGAGAACTTCAGCGCCCATGACTAAACCTAGTGGGTCTCTCTATCCCCAAGGACTCCGTTTCTCCACCTTTGAAGTGGGTTAATGCCTGTCACCAACAGGGTCCCCAGCTCACAGGAGTCTCAACAAACATTGTGTCCTGTCCACCCCTCACGCTCCTGACCTGCGACAGGGATGTAAAAGTGAGACGTTCCTTTGCTGAGTTGTTTTGGGGATTAAATAAAACCATACTGGTTTTTAGAAATAAGTGTGACAGGTCACAGGAAGCAATCTTGGTTCCCCGGCAGTCATGCTGCACTCGTACCACTAGGGGGTGCCATCAACACAGCCACCGGCTCTGTCTGCAGCCCAGGCCAGCCAAGGGGACCTCTGGACCAAGCAGGGTCACAATGATCACCACAGACGTACAGAACAAGTTCTCACTTCTGATGTGCTCACTCATTTTGTCAGAGGTTTTCTCAGGCAGTAGACTTCCCTGAGGAATGGTTGGAAGTGGGCCCTAAAAATCAGAAGGGTCTTTTTGAAACACAAATTTGACCATGTCCTTCTCCTCCTTAAATCTCTGTTGCTACCACCTACAAATGGACTCATAAAATGAGTCACTTAGGTTAGGAGCGAGAGGCCCCTCATCTGCCCCTGAGGCACTGTGGTGACCCCGGAGGGCCTTGAGACAAGGCTTAAGAACCTCCCAGGTGGCCTAAGCACAGGCGCAGGGCCCTCTGAGTCGGGTGCCGGCCACTATCCAGCCTGTCTCTGCCACCTCTGCCTTTGCAGGGACTCTCGGCATCTCAGACCTACGAGTTCTTTGTTTCGTCATCCTGTTTCCTGCCTCTGTCCCTTTGCCGAGGCCGTTGCTCTGCTGTGAGTCTCCTCTCCCCAGCTCCTCTGTGAGGTCTGGTGTGGACTCTGCTTCCCTCGGGGATTTTTCTGGGGTTTTTCTAGCGGTTCCCCTATGAACGCCTTTCCCACCAGTCTGTGATCTGGGTGCCGGGCTGCGTCCTTGTGTCTGCTTCCTGAAGGCCTAGCCACGGGGAGACTCAGCCATGTTTGCTGAGTGGAGAGAAGGGTCGCAGACGCCGTGACGGCAGAAGGTGCAGGTGTGGACGTGGGAAGGAAAACAAGGGTTCTGGGGAGCAGATGGTTTGAATCTTGGAGTCGGGGAGCTGAACTTCCCAGGAGACTAGGGTGGGCCTTCTCAGTCCCAGAGGCAGCCCTTGCAAGGGGTCATCGGGGTTGGGGTTGGAACTCCTTCGGCCCACAGCAGCTGCAGAAGGAGCCCTGCAGCGGCTTGGATCTAGGAGTCATTTTGACTGTGACCTTCAGAGGACTGAGGCTCAGGGTCCAGAGCGGCTCCAGCAGCCAAAGGTAAGGATGCTACCGCGGTGCTCTCGAGAGGGGCACAGAGGCTGAAGGGGCTCTTGGTGTGAAACTGAAAGGGAAGCTACTTGGATTTTTTAAAAAATGGCTTCTCACTTGATTTTCCTTCTAAGCGGGTCCCCAGGCATCCGAACAATGCCTCTCAGGCAGCCTGGCCTGGCTGTCATAGAGCCACTGAAATCCGTATCTATGGAAACCGGCTGGCGCCTGCTCCCCTGGCCTCTTGCTCCTGCTGCGTGGTGGCCAGGGTGGGTCTAGACTCCGGGTTCTGCTTGTGCATGTAGAGGCTGGTCAGCTCGGCCTCACTGCCTTCCTTCCTCTTAGCAGGGCAGGGGGTGCTCCCGGGAGGGCGACTGGGGCGGTGGCAAAGCCTCAGACGGTCCCAGGGAGACAGTGCAGGGTGATGTTTCCTTGCCCAGGTCCAGGGAAGCAGGCCCAAGGCCCGTGGGCGTAGGCCTGATGCAACACCAGAGCTCCACTCTCCCATGGCGCCTGGAGCTCAAGGCCCAGACTCCACACCATAGGGTCCATTGCCTACCTCCTCCCCAACCCTGGGCCCGGCTGCGACTCTCTGACCCTCTCCTTACTTGATTCATTATTCATCAGGGTGCATATGTGGCAGGGTTTGGCCTGAGAGGTTCATTTGTTTATTTATTTGAACTTAACATGAATGCAAATCCCTCTGCTTGGGCAGAATGGACCAAAACGGGAACCAAGGCAGAACTCCTGTCCTCTGCAGGCCTCGTCTGTCTGCTGGCGTGCTCCACCGTAAGGGTTTCTGGTTTTGTCTTGTCAGGGGCATCCTGCCATCAAGAGACCAGGTAGGCAGGTCCAGCTTATCTGGGTAGATGGAGAAACAGCGCCATGCCGTTTTGAGACCTCACCGTTCCATTCTGTGGCAGATCCTTCCCACCTGCCGGCTGGCCTCGGCAGTTCAGCCCTTTCCAGAGCCGCGGAGATGGGCCTTGTGCCACCAGGGGGCGACGCTGTCCCTCTTTAGATCCAAGCATAGCGCAGACATCTTCAGAGCCTAGGAGCAGAGTCAAAGGCTGCCACAGTCCAGGGGACTATTTTTTTTTTTTTTCCTTCAAGACTGGAATTGAACCCAGGGACCTTCTGTCACCGAACTACATCCCCAAACCCAAACCTTTCTATTTTTTATTTTGAGACAAGTTCTGGCTAAATTGCTGAGGCTGGCTTTGAACTTGCCATCCTCCTGCCCCAGTCTTCCGAGTCACTGGGATTGTAAGCCTGTGCCATGGCACCCACGGAGAAAGCACTTTTTAAAAGTATTTTTACTTTGTTGATATTATCTGTGTATGTTTTGGGCTCCCCCACTGAACGATGAGCTCCCCTAAAGAAGGAAGCATGATCTATTCCTCAGTGTGCCCCCACACTCGGTTCAGTGCATGGAGATATTTTTCCCTTTAATTGGGGATTGGGCCAGGACCACTCTTCCTCCACTTTTTTTTTTTTAAATTTTTAAATTTTGAGACATGATCTCCCTAAGTTGCTGAGGCTGGCCTCCAACTTAGGATCCTCCTGTCTTAGCCTCCCCAGTCACTAGCTGGCCCCAATGAACTCGTTATCCCGCCAGAAGAGATGGTGCGACTTCAGTGGGAGGAGGGAAGAGAACAGGAAACGCGAGAGGGTAAGACTGGGTTGAATTTGGGGTGCTGTCTAGTGGATGACCACGTTTCCTGCGCTGGTTTCCTGGGCTCTTTCTCTCACCCTGTTTCATGATCCTTGTGCTGGGGGAGCCTTCTCCTTTCCTTTTCTTCCTTCTCAATAGTCCGTCTTCTCACTGAGACGTTCACCTGTCTCTCACAGTCCTCCGACTCCCCAGTCACCACACTGCTCTGAAGGTCAGAGTCTCAAGACTCCCCCCTACATGACCCTTCCCTTCCCCGTTTCCTTGGCTATCGCACTATGGTTGCTGGTGCAAGGGGCAGTATTAGATCGTGACAGGGCAGGAGTGTGATTCGTGTGATGGCCAGGCTAAGGGCAGACTTCAGATGGCATACGCTGATCCTGGAATTAGAGATCAGGATTTGGGAATATTCTGGAACGCTCTGGCCAGGGTAATAAAGAATCTCTTCTAAGAGTCATGGCTGAGATTGTTGGAATTAACTCGTCAACCTGCAAATCAGAGACAGACCAGGCTACAGGAAGCCTCTGCTGCTCAAGGCAGGGGTGGGGGGCTCCTGTGGCTCTGAGCTCCCTGCCCCTGGGCCGGCCCTCCTGGTCACCTCAGCGGGAACTCCAGGGCCCGTTCAGGAGTTCATTCTCCTCTGGGCCTCTCTGCAAACCCAGAAGAGTGAGGCTCCAAGGAATCTCTCTTTAGATTCAGCAGATCCTTTCTTCAGATCTTTCTAATGGAGAAGGGAGTCTCCATAGGACAGTCTAGTTAGAACCTGTGGTCATTTTTTTCCAACATGGCTCAGTATTTTCTTTGTTCCCAGGCTCTATAATCAGGCTCTGAACCTATCATTTACTGGTTTGGAGATATTTGGCAAATTAACTCTTTCAAGTCTCAGTTTTATCATCTGGAGGTGGAGATGCCTGTTACAGGGATTTAATGAGATGATCTAGGTAAGGTACTTGGCCCCATGACTGCATATAAATGGTCTCTGTTATCTTAAAATGCACCAGAGTATAGTGCTAAGTCAGCTGATCCAAACGTGGAGTTTGCCGCTTACTGGCTCCATGATCTCAGGAGACTACCTGAACTCTGTGCACCCCCTCAGTTTAGGGGCTGAGGATTCTGCTCAGTGGTAGAACATGTGCTCAGCATGTGTAAGGTTCTGGGTTTGAACCATAACACCATGTTAAAAAAATAAAAGTAGTTTAATAGTAGCACCTATGTCATAGGGCACTTGTCAGGACAGAGAAACTGACGTATGTAGAACAGGCACTGCCAAGTGCCTGTTACTGCCTAGGAGCTGCAGCCTGCATTATCTGAAAGAGATATGCATTTGGCTCTGGAATGCTCTGATGTGACTTAGTGGGAGAGTTATTTTCTCATCTGACTCAGTTTGCAGTAAGATGAATCTACATTTATTGATTTGTACAACTCATTAACACTGGGTCTAGAGAGTTAGGCATGGTGGCACACACTTGTAATCCCAACAACTCAGGAGGCCGAGGCTGGAGGATTGAAGTTTGAGGCCAGCCTCAGCAACTTAATGAGACTCTATCTCAAAATAAAATAAAAGGGCTGGAGATGCAGCTCAGTGGTAAAGTGCTCTGGGTCCAATCCCCAGTACCAAAAATAAATAAATAGATAAACAAACAAACAAACAAATGAAAATAAAACAAAATAAAATACTGGGTCTAGGAGCTCAGAATCGGGTCAAGAGAGCCCTGTTAAAGTGGAAGTGGGCTTCAGAGACTGAATCATTTCAAAGCCTCACAACCACCGTTTCAGCAGTGGTCTGGGATAGTTTACCTTTTGCTACATATCAATTTAGGGAGAAAGATTTTCTTGTCAGTTTGCAGGTAGAGAAGTAGGTGAAGAGACAGATTATGGGCCCTGTCCAAAGGTTGCAAAGGCAGATCTATATTCTACCATACACCAGTTGTATTTAGGATGGACATTAATCAAAGCGCTTTGGCCCTGTCTGACAGGAAGGTTGTCGTCTGACTGGGTTGGAATCCTTGGGCACAGCTGCAGAGATTCTGGGTAAGGCCAGGAATAGAGCACATTTCAGGGCTTCCACTGCATGTCTGCGACTGTTTATTTTTAGAGTCTCCAACGAGGAAATTGTAAGAAAAAAATAGAGGAACAAAGGTCTGAAGGAACCGAAGGAACAAAAAGTCACACGGGTTGGAATCAGGAAAGAGCAACTTATAAGACCTGAATTCTTCCTTAGTTTTCAAAATCTGTATTATAAAGTCTAGGTTCTGGGCCACTTTGGCCTTTTTCTAAATCATATCACTGTCTTCTAGGAGAATTTTGAAGAATAGGAAGGTCAGAGTGAGGGTATTGTGCTACCAATCTTTCTAAAAAAGTGACAAGAATTGATTTGGAGAATGATCACCCACTATGGTTGAGAACTGTTTAGATAAGTGTGATGACATGGAATTGGGAAGAAAATTCTCCGCTGGCTTCTTAATGGGATGACGATTCATCAGCAGCAGCAAGAGTCAGGGGTGTCTGTGACCCTTCTCTGGTCATGTGTGAAGCAGCCCCCTGGGTCACCCGGCAGGACACTTAGTTTTGACTCTGGAAAATGTCATGGTATTTGTTTTAGCCGTAGATTAATTTTCCAACTCAACTTGTTATCTCTATTAAAAAATAGTTTATCAGAGGGTGATGGGCATATGGGTGCTGTGTCTTCTTTGCCCACGACAGTCCCTGCTGTCAACATTGCTGAATGAAGAAGATCCACGGAGTGATAAGACTGCGCATAGTGAAGTGGGCGTGGCCTTGCCCAGGGGGTTAGGTGTGTGCTGGCTAAGGATGGAGAAATCCCCTACCCCTCCTTCCCCTGGGTCCCGTTGGTCTCCACGGGCCTGAGATTGCTCCTGTGCAGAGCCTGGGACATTGTTTCTGTTTGAACTTCCTCTCTCCCTTTTCTTTAAAAAAATCATCATTTAAGAATCTTATCAATATTATCTTGACTGACAGATCATGATTGTAAACGTTTGTGGGGCATGAGGTGATGTTTGATATATGTACACAGTGTGCCATGATCAGATCAAGCAGATTAACATATCGTGACTTCACTTCCCTATTATTCTTCTCTGGTGAGACATCTGAAATTCACTCTTAGCTATTTTGAGATAGACAGCATCATCATTGGCAATAGTCGTGCACGAGATCTCAAGACCTTTGCCTCCTATCCACCTGAGACTTTGGACTTTTGCATCACAGTCAAGATATGGAAACAACCTAGATGCCCGTTAGTGGATGAACAGACAGAGGAAATGTGGAACAAACCAGGTACAGGCCCATCCTGCGGTCTTCCTTCTCTACCCAGGAGGCCAAGGTGGGAGGGTCCCTGAGCCCAGACATTTGAGACCAGCAACATAGTGAGACTTCGTCTGATAAAAGAAGAAGAAATGTGGGCTGTACACACAGTGGAGTATGCAGCCTTGTAACAACGCGGGTCCATCTGGAGGACTTATGTCAAGTGGAGAAACCAAGCACCACAAGACAGATCCTGAGTGAACTTATTCCTGATAAGTAGAACCGTGGTTTCCAGGCTGGGAGGTGGGGAGTGGGAGGGAGGGGTGGCCGACTTCCTCCTCCAGAGGAAGAGTGGGAAAGGCCCCTGATTTGGGTAGGAATAGGCTGAGAAATGGTTCTGTCGATTACTGGAGCAGAGACGAGTTCCGCTCTATCAATTCATCATGCTTTTGTTCAGGAATCTGACAAAAATCACAAACACAACTCCTTGGTCAAAACCATCAGCTATCCTTTATGCTATTGGAGGCCACACGATGCATTCCTCATTAATCGATTCTAGCCTATGAGTTAGACCTATGTCGTCGTGACCATCAGCATCATGATGAAAACTGAGGGTTTCTTTTCTACAGTTAGCACTTATTGAATATGCGTTGTATGGCTGCAACCTGTACTGATGTCTGTAGTTTCATTTTTTTTTTTTTTGGTGAGGGGGGGTATTGGGAATTGAACTCAGGTTCACCTACTGAACCACGTGCCCAGCCTGGGGATAGTTTCATTTAATTATCGCGTAAGCCTATAAAGTAGCTCTTTTATCCCTGTTTTGCAGATACAAGTGGAGATGATGGTGATGATGGTGATGAGGGTGATTTTGTGGTACTGGGGGTTGAACCCAGGTCGAGCTGTACCCCCAGCCCTGGAGTTAAACATTAGTTCCCTTGTCCAAGGTCATCGCACTGATAAGTGGCAGAATCAGTATTCACACCCAGACCCACTTAAACCCTGAAGTCTTTATTTTTCCAAGGTACCGGCCCTTGGAAGGGGATAGAGCAGCAGCTGGAATCAAGACTCGGGTGGCCTTACTTGCTTTCTCTTAATAAAGGAAAGAGGAGGGAGGAGTCACCACTGAGCCATAAACTAGGGATTAGTGGAAGCCGGTCTTGCACTGTTTCAAGTTCAGCGTCTTTGACGGGGTGGGCCCTGAAATGAAGCGGAGGGAGTCAGATGGCTGCTTGAGAGGGGGGTGGGAGGCCCCGTCACCGTCACCTGCCCTTTCAAGTTAGAGATACAGCGTAATCAGAGGAGCACGTGGATAGAGGGAGCAAATATGAAGGAAGCATAAAGGGACCAAGACCCACGATCACAGAGAAGAGTGACACACTGCTCGTCGCCAGGCTGCAGTCCTTCCAGGGTCCTCCTCGAGCCCTTGTCCCTAGTCTTGGCAATGTGAAATCATGGGGTCAGTCCTACTAACTCTGTCCCCTGTCCGGCTCCCCGTATAATTAGATTCAACCCTTTTAAGAAAGAGGGCTCTGGCAGATATGTCTCATGGTTTATGCATGACCCAGTTCCTTTCATGTTTCCTGCTATAAATTTATGCTTGTAAATTGCATTTTTGAGGCCCTATTGTAACCATCTCTGGGGTTGAGACGTTTCCTTATAATGAGACGGGTTTGCAGGTTTGCTGGCTGCTGAGGGTGTTGGAAGAGGAGGCGGTGGAGACTGTGTAGAGAGCAAGGTAAGAACAGGAGAACATCAGCGTCTGGCAGTTTTGGGCCTCCAGTCTTCCTCCATCCCATCGTATTCGTAGGAGACCATCGTAGTCGGGATTCTCCTGAGAAACAGAACAGATCGGATGGATAGACAGGTAGTTATTATGGGAACTGGCTCATTATAGGTAGTGGCCAAGAGGTCCCCTCCACACTGTCTGCAAGCTGCCCAGGGAGCTGGTGGTGGAACTCCAAGCCCGAGAGGGTTGGGCTAGAGTGGGAGTGGGGGGCCGTGTAATCCTGGGGCCCCAAGGCCCCCAAACCAGGCATTCTGAAGTCTGAACGCGGGGGAATATGGCTGTCCCAGCTCAAGAGGAGAGGATTCGCCCTTCTTCTCTTTTCTGTTCTACTGGGGCTCTCAGGGGACTGGACGATGTCCACCGCACTGGGGAGGGCAGGTCCCTTTGCTCAGTCTATTGATTCAAGTAATGATCTCTTTCCAAACACCCTCCTGGGTTCACCCAAACACTGCGTTATGAGTTGTCCGAGGATCCCTTGGCCCAGTCAAGCTGACACATAAGATCGACCACCCCGGAAATCGACCCTGGAGAGCCTCCTCCACCAGTCCTTTCCAGATGACTTTCAAAGATGGCATTTCCGACGGCATGATCTGGCCTATTACCATTCCTCCTGTTCTTGGAAACAAGATGCTTTGGTGCCAAAGGGGACTTCTTTCCTTTCTCATGTTAGTTTTAAGTTTTCATAACACCCTTAAACCAACTGGTCTTTTTTCCTACCGGTATAGTCAAATGGAGTCCATGCTTATCCCTTCTTCGGACTTGATTAGCTTAGTTTAAGAATAGACTTTAGCTGGGCTTGGTGAGGCACACCTGTGATCTCAGCTACTTGGGGGGCTGAGGCAGGAGGATCGCAAGTTAGCAACTTAGCAAGGCCCTAAGCAACTGAGTTATTCCTGATAACCTGTGTTCACAATGAGTACGATCACCCTACCCTCCTGAGAAACACAGAAGAAGAACAGGCGCTCACGAGCCCCCTGTGTAGTGGGATGATCCCATTTTGTCTTTCTACCTCTATCACAGACTCCATTAAATTGCATTATAATGATTGGCCAACCTGGTTGGTGCTTCCAATAGAATATTTCTTGAGAGTTTATTAGTTAAAATTAATGAAATTCTGCTTTCTTTAATTAAATAGCATACAAAAATCCAATGATGAAGAATTAGGGATAAATTAATTAGATTAATCAAACAACTGGGGTCAGTCCGCAGAGCTAGCCAGCAGGGAACACCCACAGAAATTCATCACCATCTGACCTGAGCTTTGACGTCAGTGATCTGTTTTAACTTACGTATTGATGGGGCGCTCTGTTTCCTGTGCTCATGTTCTGTTGTTGGGATTTCCGGGGCAAGAACAGTAATTACAGAAATCTCCTGGTTAGTGGTATCCATTTGTTGGCCCAATTAAAATAGGAACAGCCAGAAAATCACTGGGGATGCCGGGATTCACCCTGCTTCCAGAAGGAAACCGATCCCCCACCTCCCCCTTTCCCCCTCTGGTCCCCCCCCGCAACCCCGCACCCTGCCTTCTCCTTCTTTTCACATTTCCTTTCTTTCCTCAAATAGTAAAAAACCCAGTTTGTGCATTTGTGAATGGGGCCAGGTGGAACACAGGAGCCAGTCTCCAGTGAAAGGCATTGCAGTGCTTTGTTATCACAGGAGTCTTACTGCATAAGGTCCTCAAAAAGTGTTTTTGGATGAATGAGTGAGTATAATGTGTCTCACTCAATGTCACTGAGCAAGGACTGGGACTTTGTAGACGTTAAAAACTAAATGTTTAAGTCAGCCAGTAAAAGGGGTCGACACTTGGCACCACTAAGTCTTGGGCATCTGGAGTATCGGCCAGCCAATGAGGTACTAATGGCAGAGTACCAAGTACAGATTTAAAAAACTAAAAGAGCCACATGGCCATTTGCACGCCAGATCAGCCTAAATTCCATCGTCAGAACTGCCGGATTCTGACTAAAGGAAGACGCGCCTGGGGCCTGCAGGGGCTCAGCCCTGGATCACTGGTGCTGGGCACCGTCTCCATCTAGCCCGTGGAGCTCTTGGAAGCGGAGATTTCTTCTTTTCTTTTCCTTCCTTTCTTTCTTTTCTTTTTAAAAATATTTTTAGTTGTAGATGGACGCAATACCTTTATCTAATTTATTTATTTTTATGGGGTGCTGAGGGTCCACCGCAGGGCCTCACAGGGGCGAGACAGGCGGTCTCCACCACTGAGCCCCAGCCCCAGCCAGAGATCTCTCCTTTGTGAGTGTTGGTCCATATGTAGCTCATGGTTGCACCCAAGTGTGTCCTCTCGCAGGTTCTCACCGAAACCCCAGGGTGGTACTAGCTCCCTGTCCTGGTGAACTCTAGAGTCTGCTTTCCCAGGATCTGAGGGTGCCCACGGCTCTGGCCACTTCCTGGACTCCCAGACAGCACTGTGGGATCACAGGGATCTCTGGGGGAAGCCACGCTCCTCTCTCTCTCGTCAAAGGTCTTGGTCCTCAAGGCCTGGTTGCCTTGGTAGCTCTAAGAACCTTCAAACTGATGTCTCCTTTCGTATATATACACTATCCAGATGTTTCAGCTGTTCTCGGAAGAAGAACTGGTTCTAGAAATCAGTGTACCACAGGGGGAAGTCTTAATGAGGTCGATTTCAGACACAAATTTTCCAGATGTTTTCCCTGTACTTAGCTCAATTCCCTTATTGAGCTCACCAGTCATAGCTTGTATTGTACTTGGCTTATTAAGAATATTAAGAGCAGAAAAAGAAGTATTAAGAGAAAAAGTCATGATAACAAGAATGTACTTTAGGGTAGTCAGCCCAAGGCAATGTTGCATTTTTCTTTATATATCTTCTTCTTAGAAAATCTACGATCTCTTTCTTTTGTTAGTGCATATTTCTTATACAGAATAGTGACTTTCATTGCATCATATTCATATAGGTATCGATTTTGATCATTTCTGCCCCCAGTTACCCACCCTTCCACACCTGCTCCTCCCCTCCTCTATCACTAATGGAAATCCGTAATCTCTTCATCAGGACAGCATCCTTGCTTCATTTGTCCTTTCCAACACTGAACTCACCGTGTGGGATAACTGGACTTGCCTGTCCATTACTTTCTGGTAGTTGGTAATTTAAGGGGGATGTCATTACGTAGTGTAACAACAGAAGTCTGGGGGCTTACAGACCTCAAAGGGAAATCATTTTTGGGGTCCCAGTTTCCTTATCTACAAAATGAGAAGTTTGGACTAGATGCTCTTTTAGAGTTCTTACAGTGTAAGTCATAAGTGTTTATAAATATAATCATCCCAGCAGTATTTCTATTTTTAAAAAGTAGATTTTTTAACACTTTTTGATTCAGGGTCTCACTCTGCTGCCCAAGCTGGCCTTGAACTCATGATCCTCCTGCTTCAGCCTCCTGAGTAGCTGCGACTACAGGCTGAGCCGCCACACCTGGCTCTTAAACATAATTTTGAAAAATGAATTTATAAACAGTGATCAATTGTATAGTTCTGTATGCCAGCAGCAATAAATTGGGCAATAAAGTTTTAAAATATCATTACAATAGCATCAAATACATCAAATGCTTAGGAATAAATTTAATAAGTGTATAAAATGTTTGCCCTGAGAAAGATAAAACATTGTGGAGAGAAATTAAGGAAGACACACACAAATGGAGAGATATATCATGCTCATGGATTAGAAGAATCAATATTGCTAAGGTGCCTGGTCTCTCCAAATTGATCTATAAATTCAGTGCAACCCCAATCAAAATTCTAGTGGATTTTTAAAAATACAAGTTAACATGTTTATTCTAAAATTTATGTGGAAATGCAAAGAAAATGCAAAGAACTTCAATAGCCAAAACAATCAGAAGAAAAAAAATTTGAAGGATCCCCATGATCAATTAAAGAATAATTTAAAATGTTAGTAATTAAAGTAGTATGGCATTGATATAAAAAAGAGAAATAGAACATAATATAGAGTCCAGAAAAAGACCCAATTACATATGGTCAATTGATTTGTGACAAATCATTATTCAATTCAGTAAAGGAAAGGAAAACCTTTCCCTTGCTGAAAAAACAAATAAATATATAAAAAAGTGAAACTGAACCCTTCTCCATATTATCCCCAATTAGCCTGAGCTGGATCATAGACCTGAGTATGAAAATCTAAACTATGAAACTTCTAGAAGAAAAAGTAAGAGTATGCTATTTGGTGACCTTGGGATAGAAAATATTTTTTAGAGATGTCATGAGAAACAGTAGCCAAGAAAAAGTTGATAAATTAGGTTTGCTGAAGTTCAAAGCTGCTGCTTCTCCAAAGTTATCACCATATCCCCATTAAAATGGAAAGACCACTCACAGTTTAGGAAAAAATACTTGTAAAACATATATCTGACAGAGAATTTCTTTCAAATACGCATAAAATACTCTTACTTATCAATTACAAGACGACAACCCAACAAACAGAATGGACAAAGGAATCGAGTAGAGACTTTACAAAAGAAGATGTAGGAATACCCACGAGAATGGCCAAACTAAAAACCCTGCCCACCCTAGCTATGGGCAAGGAGGTGGCCAACGTTCATCTTTGGCAGAGATTCCCAGGGGCACAACCT
Organism: Marmota marmota marmota; assembly: GCF_001458135.2. NCBI lineage: Eukaryota > Metazoa > Chordata > Mammalia > Rodentia > Sciuridae > Marmota > Marmota marmota. Next base: position 628,895 of record NW_026000058.1, on the reverse strand, counting down.
TTTAGCAATAGTGTTTGGAAGTTTTAAAAACATTAACCCTACGTACACTGTATAACCCAGCAACTGAACTCTCATAGATTTTTACTTAAGACAAATAAAAACATGTCCACAAAACGGGTTGTGCAAGAATATTCATAGAACTTGGTTCATAAAAGCCCAGAACTGTAAGCAACCCAGGTGTCCATCAACAGGGGATGAGTAAACAAATTGTGGTATCTCTCTGTAATAGAATACTTTTTGGCAATTAAAAAAAAAAAAAAAAAAAGGAACAAACTACTGATTCAGCAACATGAATGAGTCTGAAAAGCATTAACCCAAGTTTAAAGAGGCCAGAGGTAAGAAATGAGAATTGAAGATCACATTTCCATGCACGAGGTATTAAGGTTTAAATATGAGGTGTCCCACAGATGCTCCTGTGTGCAGGCAGATGTTCAGAGCTGGAGTGATGGCGAGGGCTACGGCAGTCAGTGGGAAAGACACTACCCTAGGTGGTCATTATGGGCAGCTAGGGCATGGCCAGATGAAGTGGTCACTGGGGGGAGGTCCTTGGGGCAGGTGTCTTGTCTCCTGGCTTCTCTCCCTCCCTCCCTCCCTCTCTCTCTCTCTCTCTCTCTCTCTCTCTCTCTGCTTTCCAGCTGCCAAGAGGCGAGGAACCTCCTCACCAAACCCTTCTTCATGAAGTTCTGCCTCACTTTGGGCCTGAGCAATGGAGTTGGCTGACCGTGAACTGGACCTCTGAAAGGGTGAGCCAAAATAAACCTTCCTCCTCTAAGTTGTTCTTATCAGGAATTTTGGTCACAATGACGCAAGGCAAAATCATAGTAAAGGAAATCAGCTGGACAAGGCCTGGGGAGGTTGGTGGGGTCCATTTTGACTAAAAGGGGGTAGAAGGAACTTTGGGACAGATGAAGATGTTCTGTTTCTGGACTGTAGTGATGGTTACATGTTATATGCCTCTGTGAAAACTTAAGGTGATGTCTGCTTTTAGTTGGTGAGCTTTACTGTGTGCAAATTATACCTCAATAAAGATGATTGAAAAAACCTCGAGGATAAGTATTACGATCCCTCTTTACAGACAGGAGACGTGTGATCAGAGAGGTGATATTATCTTCCCAAGTCCACACAGCAAGAGTGACAAAGCCAGAATCTGAACCTCCATATGTATCCATTCCAAAGGTCATGTTCTTCTCTGTCACCCTAAGACCTTGAAATGACTGTCTGTGTGTGTTCTGTAGGCCTCCAGGTATCTTCATTTCTTTGAATGCATGAAGACTCTTCCAAGGCCAGGACTTTCTGATGTGATCTCTTCCAGTTCCTCACCTGGCTTGTGTGATGCTTGTGACAGCACCAGGCGGTGTGGAGCTGTGTGTGCAATGACTGAGTGCATCACAGGCGTGCCCTGGACCTCGACTCCTCTGTCCCCGGGCGCCTGGAGTTCTTGGGCTAGTCGCCCTTGCTGACATCAGCTTCAGTTTCCACTTCATGGGGAAGACGAGGGAGCCCTGACCTGGGAAGGGCTGCTGGAATTCAAGAGCGAGGGGAGGTAATGGCCCAGGTGCTCTCGGTCAGGGACCTGTGGGGGGACCTTGTTAATCAGTGAGGAAGGGAACGAGGATGTGGAAGAAAAGACCGACTGGGGTGAGACTGGGCTTGAGATGTGTGGGGGCCCATGAGCTGAGCAGCCAGGTTGGAGCTGGGCTTGTGGAGATGTGTAAGAGGGAAATGGGGGCTTTTCTGGTGAGGACCCTGATGTGGGCTAAGGACTCGGAATGTGTTCTATTGGGGTGTGTGTGTGTGTGAGAGAGAGAGAGAGAGTGTGTGTGTGTGTGAGTGTATGTGAGTGTGAGTGTATGTGAGTGTGTAAGTGTGTGAGAGTGTGTGAGTGTGTGTGAGTGTGAGTGTGTGAGAGTGTGTGAGTGTGTGAGTGAGTGTGTGAGAGTGTGTGAGTGTATGTGAGTGTGAGTGTGTGTGAGTGTGTAAGTGTGTGAGTGTGTGATAGTGTGAGTGTGAGTGTGAGTGTATGTGAGTGTGAGTGTATGTGAGTGTGTGTGACTGTGTGTGTGACTGTGAGTGTGTGTGTGTGTGTGTAAGTGTGTGTGAGTGTGAGTGTGTGAGTGTGTGAGTGTGAGTGTGTGTGAGTGTATGTGAGTGTGAGTGTATGTGAGTGTGACTGTGTGTGTGACTGTGTGTGTGTGAGTGTGAGTGTGAGTGTGTGTGAGTGTGAGTGTGTGTGAGTGTGAGTGTGTGTGTGACTGTGTGTGTGTGTGTGTGTGTGAGAGTGAGAATGACCTGCTCTTCCTGGACTTGGTGGCTGAGAGCTGGGCTCAGGGCTGGGAAGGCAGCCCCCCCCTGGACCTCTGGTGCAGTCTGACTTTCCTTTTCACACAGCGTTTGTTCCCAGCCCCGGCCGTCTCCCTGGGGAGGACATCCGTGGGGACAGTTCCTGTTTCCCTGCCTTTGCAGGCCCTGCCTTCCTGAATGTGATACGATTGTTTCTCTGGGCACAGTGTAAGGATGCCAGCGGAGAACGGAAGTACCTCATGCCTCAGCGATTTTTTTTTTAAGGCAAGAAAGAAAAGGCTATTGAACTTGGGAAACCTGGACCTGAAGTCCTCTCTTCCTGGTGAGGGAGTGGGGGCATTGCACAGGTCCATCCGTCGGCCTGGTGGCCAGATACCCAATATGGGAGCCACTCGACTCCCACCCATCAGCTGAGCAGTGGCAGCAGTCCTGAATTCCTTCTTTCTCCCAAACTGCTACGTGTCGGCACTGTTTCCCTTGGGACCTTGGAACGTGGTCGTGGAGAACTGTCTCTCCATCTTACCCTCCTCTCTTTACACAATCTCATTCCCGTTCAATATCATTTCATTCGCCCACTCATTCACCCACTTGTTCGACACATATTCCTTGCGTACCTACCTGTGGTGTGATGAGAAATATGTTGACCTTCGCCCTTGGTTCCTGGCACAGAGCGCCCTTGGAACTTCGTGAGTGATAGGAATGGGTTGTATCATTCATAGTGAGCTCTCTTCAATCACACCTGAGTTTATGCTGTTGTGGTGACTTAGGATGGTGCTGCTTACCTGAAACTCACCGATTTCTAAGATGTTGACAGGGTTGGAGATCACGCTCAATAAACACTTTTGAACAAGATTCAGTGAGTCCCAGCACTTCTGGACACACCTGGAGGTGTTCCCAGGAGCACATGGACACTCTGCACGCTCCTGCCCCACACACCACCTTGTCCTGTGTATCTTTTCCATCTGTTTTTTCCTGAATTGCATCCTTTATAATAAACTGGCAAACATTAAATGAAGGTCTGTGAGCCATTCTAGCAAGTTATCTAACCTGAGGAGGAGGTTGTGGGAATCCCGATTTCATATTGCTGACAGGTGTATCAGAGGCCCCGACTTGACTTGTTATTGGCTCTGAAGGGGATGAACCCTTGTGGGATCTGGTGCTAATTCCAAGTAGATAGTGTCAGAATTGAGGCAAACTGTAGGACACCCAGCTGGTGTTTGGAAAGTTGAAGAATTACTTGACGTGGAAAGACTCCACATATTTGGTGTCAGAAGTGTCGTGGAAGAGTACAGAGAAACAGTGGGAGCTTTTCCAGACTGCGTTATGTTCCAGAACAATGTTTAGCACAGGAATTGTGCTAAATATTAAAAATGTGGCAGTGTTTGAGACCCATTACTCTTTTTTTTTACTTAAAGAGAGAGAGAGAGAGAGAGAGAGAGAGAGAGAGAGAGAATTTTAATATTTATTTTTTAGTTTTCGGCGGACACAACCTCTTTGTTTGTATGTGGTGCTGAGGATCGAACCTGGGCCACACGCAGGCCAGGCGAGTGCGCTACCGCTTGAGCCACATCCCCAGCCCCCCATTACTCTTTTTAAAATTAATCTTTTATTTATTTTTTTAGTTATACATGGACACAGTCTTTATTTTGTTTGTTTGTTTATTTTTATTGGTACTGAGGATTGAACATGGTTCCTCACATGCTCGAGGCATGCACTCTGCCCCTGAGCCACAATCCCAGCCTGAGACCTATGATTCTTGAGTTCATGTGTTTTCGGTGGGCAAAGGTGCAGGGTAGCTGAGGGATGGAGGCGGCCTCTAGACCCAGAGCTCACCCCTTCGGCCATGGCAGGGTTCCATGCAGAAAAGGAGGTTTGAAGACGGAGCAGCAAAATGAAAGTCAAGTTAGTGGATCAGAGGACAAGTGGAGTGACTGAGGTTGGGGGTTAAAGACAGAAAATGTAGGCACGGGGGCAGTGTGCGGGTCTCCCTGAGACCCCAGGGAGAGGTGGGGGCCATCAGTTTAATATTAAATTGGGGGAGGGAGTTGGACAGGGCAAAGTGTCTCCCGGGGATGGTTCCTCCGCCTCCCAGCCTGTCCACGAAGGGCCGGGGCCTGGCCCCTCCCCAGTCATTGCTGGGGGGGGGGGGACTGTGGGGAGGAGTCCTCAGGTCCCTGCATGGCCGGCGGGAGGCCCCGCAGCCCTTGGACCCGCTCCCGGGGGCCTCCTGCCTTGAGATTCCAGAGGGCGCTGTGGCCAGCAGGAACCTGGACGTCTGTCTCCGCCCCACTCCCACG
>NW_026000058.1:557162-623895 GCF_001458135.2 Marmota marmota marmota | reverse complement strand
AGGCCCAGTGGGCACCCCTCAGCCCGATCCCGCCTGGCGCCCAGCGCATCTCTGATGTCCTGGTAGACCTGGGGGGGGGGCAGCGCCACCCACTGGAGATGGCAGGGGAGGGGGAGGGGTCTGGCCACTGTCCCCAGCTGTCGTGTGCTCCACATTCCCAGTCCTGCCATTCATCATCCCCGTCATGTCCACGAAGCTCCCTTCCCCAAGCCGGGGACAGCCCACCTGCCTCCCGCGCTGGCAGGCCTGGCCCTGGCGTGTGGACACCTGTGGTGCCAGGAAGGGGCTACGTCCAAAGCCACCCGACAACATGCGGCCAAGAGCAAGGGTCCGTCAGGCCCAGGGGATGCCCAGGCCCACGTCCCTCGCCGTCCCTCTGGGAGCACCTGACCGCAGCTTCAGCGGGCTCCGCAGGGTCCCCGCCGTGGGTCAGCGGCCCACCGGGCGGTTCCGCTTCTCAGGGCTGCAGGGTCAGGGTCGTGGCCAGCCGCAGCCTCCTCCCTCAGTGGCCACCTCTGCGCCCCCGCGCCTCTGTCCCTGCGTTTCTCTATTCCAGTTCTGTACTCCTAGTCTTTGGGATCTTACTGTGATCTCCTGTCCCCGTCACCCCACTGTCCATCTACAGCTAAGACGAGGGGCTCCAACCCACAGCTCTCCTGTCTCCCCTTTCTTCCAGTGGCACTCTCTCAATTCTTCTTTGCACTTTGTCAAGGAACATGAGCACATCAAGGTTTCTGCATAATTTCTTAAATTGAGCACCCCTGTCTTCATGTTCCAACACCTCTTATGAACCACTGCCAGTTCCTATTTGAAAAACACACCTATGGTGTTGCACAAGATCTTTGCTATCTCCCAATTCCCTCTTAGATATAAGCAAGATAAATGTCACAGTTCAGATATACCAGCTCCATTCTCAGTGTTCTCCAAAATTTCTCTCTAATCTTTTCCAAGTAAATAATCGTCTACTGCTGCATAACACATTATCTCAAAATGTCATTTCTTAAAACAGGGCACATGTACTAACAGTTTTTGTGGGTCAGGATTATGGGATGGCTTAACTGGGTACACAGCTCAGATTTCACGTAAGAGTGCAGCCAAGGTGTCAGGGCCCCAGTCAACACAGGTCTGCCTGAGAGGGGATCTGCTTCCAGGCTCTCTCCTGGTTACTGGCAGGGCTCGTCTCCTCCTGGGCCTCAGAGTTTGCGGTCTGCAGGACTGCCCTCGTTCTTTGCCAGTTGGGCTGTTCCATAGAGGCAGCTCATAACATGCAGTTGGCTTCACCAAAGTGAATGAAAGGTGTGGTGGTGGTCGGGAGAATGGCTTCAGGAATGGGGAGGGGTGAGGCAAGGAGAGTGTGAATGTCACACAGCACTGAGAGCTGCTGCAGAAACTGACATACCCTAGTTCTCCCCACTGCCAGGCCACAGCTGATTCCTTAGGCTCTGGCCCAAAGCCTGTGCTGGTTGTGACTTGAATCCACCCCATTTCTCCCACCTCCTCCTTTATTCAGGTATTTTATCTCAATGCCTGCAACCAAAGTACCAGACAAGAAAAACTTGGGGGCGGGGACAATTCTCTGGTTCATAGTTTCAGAGATTTAGTCCATGGTCAGCTGACTGCATCACTCTGGGCCCCCAGTGAGGGAGAACCCCAGGGCAGAAAGGCACGGTGGGCAAGCTGTCTGCTTGGCGCAGCCAGCAGGCAGAGAGAGGAGGCAGAGGTGGGGGCTTGGGGGGGCGGGGGTGGGAGAAAGTGCATGCAAGATGCACCTTTCCAGAGCAAGTCCCCAGGGACCCGTCTCCTCCACCCACTCCCCACATGCCTACAGTCACCAGCCACCTAGATGGTCCGTTCAGACGAAGATGGACTGGTTGGCTTACAACTCCCATAGTCTACCCATTGCATCTCTGAATATTCTTGCATTAACAGAGGGGTTTTGGGTGATGCCTCATATCTAAACCCTCTCTACCTCATGGCTATCTGTTAACTCCTGTAAGTAAAACTCAAATGCTTTATTGGCTGTTACCACACTCTGCTCTGTGGGAGACTAGTTCCTGTAAGTGTACCCCCAGCTCTCAGCAGACTGAGTTCCTGGGTGGTAGAATTAGGCTTTAGTCGAGCTTTTGCCTCTTTTGGCCCTCGCACAGTTCCTGGAACACAGGAAGCAGTCCACCATTTGTTGAATTGCCAACAGTCGTGCAGCCTGGGAACCCAGGATGTGTGCCTATAGGATGTCGTTAAGGGCAGTCACAGAAAAGAGAAACTCCACACTTCTCAAATCGCCCTGCGTGGCTTAGACCAGGACAGCTGCATTGCTGTGCCTCTAGGGATCAGTCAGGGACCAGGAGAGTCTGCAGGAACTGTGGGCTGCTAAGGACCCCAGGACGCTGATATCTGAGCTCCGTGTAGGAACTTGGGAGTCAGGGTATCTTATTATAATCATTCCATTTAAAGAAATACTCCTCATGACCTTAGTAAAGCCAGTGATAGCATTGGATGCTCAGAAAACTCTCTGTGAAGTGGGTATTATTGTCCTGATTTTAAAGATTAAAAAATCAAACATTCAGAGGGAAAAATGACTAGAGGAAACTTAGCTAAACTGTGACTCAGACTCTGTACTCCATCATCGCCACTTATTGAGTACCTAAAATACGGCAAATCTCTGCTAGCGTGCCGAAGATTTTGGAAAGTGTAAGGCATGGATCTTATCTTTCAAGAGGCTATAATCCAGACTTGAGTCTGAGGGTGGGTGAGGTGGTTGGTACAGTATAACTAGATGTAATTCAAGATGGTGAACAGCACTATACACATGTGTGTGTGTGTTAATTATGGACAAAGTGGACGCTCTTGACTCTTAGGTGTGACAGGGATTAGAATGCAGCTTTTCTTGGTAATAGACATAAACTCAAACCTATGCCAGGAAATCCTGGATTTGCAACCAAAAGGATAAATCTGAGTAAAGTTTTATAGAACAATTTAGTGAATTGGATTCGCTAAAGTCAACTTCCTGAGTGACTAAATATGAGAAGGATCAGGCGCTCTTTGGACAACGGAGCTCTATTCCCATGTGAAATATCACGACGTTCCTTAGTCTTTTGTTTGTGCTTCTCTACATTTAATTTTGCGAAGATAAATGCAGGACTTGATATTTATCTTGATTATATTTCATCTTGTTACCCTGGGGAGGTCATTTTGGAGCCTGACTCTGCAATTCTTTGTATTTTCTATTTTTAGCTTTATTTGTGCTCTACATTTATAAACATCTTCTTGTGTATTTATCCAACTTATTGTTAAACATATTGAACAAGACGGGGCTGAGTGCAGCAGGCAGAGGTAGGCAGTGGTGGTGATCAACAACTCCGGGGACAGTCATGTCCTAGCACTCAGTAGGGCGTGGCATGAACACCCTGGAAGGCTCAGTGACGTGGATTTGTAGTGCACTTGGCTCCTTCTACTGAGTGGTCAAGGCATATGAACCACCTTCAAGGGTGGTAGGAGACCTCTGCCACAATAATAACTCCACCTCTGAGTTTCCTAAGTGATTTCACGTGGATTATCTCTCTGGCTTTCACAACAACCTCATGAGAGATGGTGTGCAGGCGCTGTGATTAAGATTCTCAGGCAACTCTGAAGAAAGCACAGTTTCCAGACGTTAAATGACTTCCTGAGGCTCACAGGGCAGTAAGCAGGAGATCTCTGTCTCAAATCCTCTTCTGACTCTCAGACCTGTAATTTCTTTTTTTTTTACTTGCTTAATAAAAACAGCCATTTTCATCGGAAGCTAAAAACATTGTGCTTTCCTTTATGTCACTCCTCACACTTGAAAGGACTGGCTAGTTTCACGTTTTCACTAGACCCTGTTTCGGGAGGGCAGGGTCTGTGCTGGGCTCTTACAGCTGTGCTTTGTGTCTAATCAGTGTCTGGCACGGTGTGTGTGTGCTCGATGAATGTGTGCCAGATAAGTGCAGAAATGATCAAACAAACTATTATCTAGATGTAATCGTTAGTAATAACAATCTTATTTTATTTATCAGGGCTAGGGTTTAAATCGCTCTTTTCCATTAAGTACTGAATAAACACGGCAATATGGCTACATGTATCGTGTTCTCTTAATAACAAACTCAAGAGAGCTGTAAGCACACTGTTTATCCTCTCACACACCTTGACGATAGGTGAGGGTTAGTGGTGTCATCATCTTATCACCCACGGGAATACAGCGATTCTCTGTCTCACCCGAGAAGGCACAGGCGTTTCTGGAGCAGCTGTTAATAGATTGTATGTTTCTTTATATTCAGGCCATTGCTGAGGAGGCTAAATCCTACTAAAGCTATCAGGCACCAGAGCCTTATGCTGCTTTTCAAGGGTCTACAATGCTCCCAAATTAATTCATGGAAACGGCTGCCGGATTGTGCAAAAACAGCTGGTTACTCCCCAGCAGAATTAGCTGTAACCAGTTTAGTCACTTGCTGAGAGAAGGCAGGAAATCCTTACAAAGTCAGCCACATTTCCCATAATAGAACAGCAAGTGAACCTGTTCCCGGGGAGGCCCAGGTGCCTGGTTGATTTAGGAAGGTTCAGGGGCAGACAGAGATCTGTACTCTAAAGAATGTGGGGGAATTTAGAGCCAGTCTGGGGTCTTTGATTTGGTGACTTATTTAACAGATGGAGCAAATATTTTGAGAACAGCAAGAAGTATTTATTAGTGAAGTTAAAGCAGAAATATGAATAGGCACAAAACCCTGAGCCACATTCCAGTCGATGTGTCTGTGGGACAGTATCGTTCCTTTCCCCCGCCTCAGGTCGGCACCAGCCACTGGCTGGGCCCGAGACGCAGCAGGACGGCCGCACAGGCCGACTCGGGTCTGCAGAGCCTACTACTCATTTAACAGCATACTTTTATTTTTTAATCAAATGTTGCAAAAAAGCCACAGATTTTGTAGAAATACCTGTTGTTCTTAACCATTTGAGACGAGGCTGCCAACTAGATTCTCTATGACCTTGAAAACCCTGGTGTGCACATACTTCCTATAGATACTCTTCTGCATGACAGGGGTACTCTGAACAACTACTCAAAGTTTTGTCAAGTGCTGCGATACTATTCTTTATACAAAAGGATCCAGGTCCAAATCACATGGCTGGGTGTCACATCTGTCTGGTTGGTTCCAGTCTGGAACGTCCCTCGTCTTCCTGGACTGTCCTCTCTGTCGTTCTGAAGCCTGAGGCAGTTATTTTGCAGAGCCTCTCTCAGTCAGGCGTGTCTGCTCTTTCCTTGGTGAGCAACACAGGACAGTGCTTCACCGTGGGTCACACGGGTGTGGCAGATTTTCAATCTTTTCATCTTACTGATGTCAACTTTGGTGGCTTTATTAAGAGAATGTCCACAAGTCTTCTGCAGAGTCAGGTTACTTCTTTTCTCTTTGTGATTAGTGAATGTTTTGTGTGGAAAAAAAAGAATCACTGACGCTATGTGACTAGCCTGTTCCCCAACAAACTTGTATTGTTTTGCAGCTGTGTGGGCTCATGTTTTCCGGTTTATTCAATAGATCACCATCTGATACTATCACTTTTTTTCTTCTTTTTTTGTGGTACTGGGGATTGAACCCAGGGCCTTGTGCCTACGAGGCAAGCACTCTACCAACTGAGCTATACCCCAGCCCTTATTCTTTATTTTGATACTCAAATTGTTCCTGATTTGGCCTTTGGAAGCCTCCTCAAGCTGCTGCCGATGTGCTTTTAATACCCTGCTATCATTCCTCGAGTACTTTACTGCCTTCTGGCAAAAAATAATGTTTTAGGCTCATTTTATTCTTTTTGTGCCTCAGCCTTGAATTTAGACATTTCTACTTAAGTGCAGAATGATATTTAGAAGCCGGATCTAGGCACTAGGTGTGCTTATCGCCACTGGAGAGTTCCTGCTCGGGAGCTCTGGGTGAACCTAGCTAAGGAATATGTGGAGGTAAGCACACACCCGGACATCTGTATTCACTTCTATATCTAGCTATAATAAACGGACATCTCCGACTCTAGTCCAACACCATAAAGGTCATTCTAATTTCCTCATTTTCCATATTTGTAACTCCATTTTCTGATGGTGGAAATCCGGCTCTCAGTATCTTTGATCGCTGATCAATGCCCCGTAGCGCTACCCCCTTAGCTGCAAACATGCCGCCCCACTCTGTTCCAGCTCTCGTTACCCACAACAGGCTTAGAAGAGGACCCAAGAAACTGGCTGATAAAAGTGCTCAAGTGCAAAGCTGTGTCACCTTTGGTGGAAAAGGAAGGCTGATTCAGGAGGAGGCTGCTGAGTCCAGAGGGTGGACAGCTGTAGCATTCATGCCCGTGTCTCAGGCCCCGGCCAGGATCTAACATTGGCCCGCTGGGTCTCAGAACTCAACGGACCAGCAGCTCCTTTCATCTCTCGTTTCTCCCCTTTCGGAACCAGACTGTCTCTGGCTGTTATTCTACACCTGTCCCACCACTGCGAGTGTTGGGACAAATGAACTGCCTCCTCAGTTCGACAGGTTCTTAGATGGGAGGGGAACTGTGCCGGTTGTATTTAATAGAGCTGCACCTGAGTTAGAGGACTCAGATGATGAGACTTTGAGCTGATGAGAGTTTGCTGATGATTTAGTAGACAAGGCTCCTAAAATGGTATATCAAGTTGCTAGAGAGCTGCCAAAACAAAGTACCTCAGACCAGGTGACCTGATCAAGAAAAGTTGGTTTTCTAGAAATTCTGGAGGTCAGGAGTGCAAACTCACTACGGTGTCTGCAGGTTTAGCTCCTCCTGAAGGTCTCCTTGGATGGTTCTTGGATCGTTTCTCTTTGTAGGTTCATGTCGTGGTTTGGATGTGACTGTCTCCCAGAAGCTCATGTGTGGGACAATGCAAGAAGGTTCAAGGAGAAGTGGTGGGTGGTGAGAGTCCAACGAGTGACTGAATCCCCTGGAGGGTCCCCTGAGTGGTAACTGAAGGCAGGTGGGGTGCGGCTGGAGGAGGTGGGCATTGGGGCGTGGCTTTGGGGTGTATGCTTTGTATCTGGCAAGTGGAGGCTCTCGTCTGCTTCCTGATCATCCTGTGAGCTGCTCCCCCACCCCACTCTCCTGCCATGACTTCAGTCTCACCTTGAGCCCCCAAATAAACTTTCCCTCCTCTACAATTGTGCTGCTCCGTCTTTCAGTCGCAGCGGTGAAAAAGCAGACTAAGCCAGTTTACATGGACTTTCTTCTACATTATGCCCAAATTTCCACTTTTTGTAAGAATGCTAGTCAGACTGGATTAGGGCTCATCCTAACCCTCTATTTTTAATTTAATCACCTCTTTAAAGACTATTTCCAAATACAGCTACATTCGGAGGTTCTGGGGGTTAAACAAATTTCGCCTGAGTTTTGGGAGGATGCAATTCAGATGGGACGAATGTATTTTGTACGTGGAAGGGTCATAGGTCATTGGCAGGCAGAGGGTAGATGTTGGTGGGTAGAATTCTACGATGTGTCCCGGGATTCCTGCCTCCTGGTGTGTCTGACCACATTCTGCCTGAACGTGGGTGGGACTGTGCCTCTGGGGGGATTGCTACTCAGGGTTACATGGCGCTGTTAGATTCCATCTTAGGAGACTGGAAAGAAAGCCATCTTCTCCTGCTGGCTTTGAAACAGTGACCCGGCCGTGAGAGGGTCACATGGCAGGGACCTATGGGGACCTCTGGGAGGAGAGAGCAGCTCCTACTGACAGCTACAAGAAATAAGTCCCTCGTTCCTACAAACACAGAGCACTGAACTCTGCCAGTGACCTGGGAGCTTAGGAGAGGCCGAGCTGTAGAAGGAGATGCAGCCCAGCTGACCCTGACTCTCAGGACTGGGAGATACTAAACGTGTGTTGGGTGAAGCTCCAAATGTGGAGTGGTTTATTACACAGCAATAAAAGGCTAAAGTGCTATCCAAAGTTTCCAGCCCTTGCCTGCTCCAGGTTTCTGCCCTTGATTCAGTCCCCCAAATTCCCAAACTGTAGACTTTACCAACCAACCAACAGACAAGCACCGAGTTCTGCAATAAGTACTGGATTTATTAGGCTCACTCTTGTTTATTGGGCATCTCCAGGCCTGGGTTTCGAGGAACGAACCTGTTTTATCATCCCGTCTGCATGTCTCCAGACTTGTATTTAAAGAAGATCATCCTCGGTTCTATGCTGTGAGTGAACTGGTAGACCAGGTAGGGGCTCCTGAGGGTTCAGAGGAGAGCTAAAATGGTTCAACTAGGGGATGCCAAGGAGTCGGCAGAGAAGCAGGTGGATTTGAGGGGAGGTAACAGGAGCCATTCTCCACCCCAGTGCCTGGAGACAACCCCTGCTAACATCATTACTCAGGCTAATAGTTTAGTGTACTATCCTCCCTTTATTTATGCATGTATATTAAGAGGATATTTTTAGAGTATAGGGATGACATTATCTTTTCAATTTTGTACGTTGATCTTTATCCTTGTGACCAATTATCTGAAGCATTAAAAATCATTTAAAAACCTTTACAATGTTGACGTAAGCTCCTTCTAGCCCTAATTTCTTCAGTGTTTTTAACATAAATGGGCGCTAAATTTTGTCAAATGCCTTTTCTGCATCTATTGAGATGACCATGTAACTTTTGTCTTTAGTTCTATTTATGTGATAAATTATACTTACTGTTTGCATCTGTTGAAACATCCTCGCGTCCCTAGAATGAAACCAACTCGATCATGATGTGTAATCTGCATGACGGACTGTGGAAGACAATTGCTATTACTTTATTGAGGACTTTTGCATTTGTGGTCATCTGTGATTTTTTTTCCTTTGGTGTTTCTTTATTTGGTTTTGGTATCATGGTGATATCAACTTCATAGAATGAGTGTGGGAGTGTTCCTGTTTCTATTTCATGGAATAATTTTAGGAGTATCAGCATGAGTTCTTCTTTAAGTTGTGGTAGAATTTGGCTGGGGATTTATGGGGTCCTGGTTTTTTCTTTGTTGGAAGTTTCCTCCTCTGCCTCCTTTTATTGGAGAGTGGGTGCCGTCTGTATTGAGCCTATGCTGAGGGGTGTGGTTGGGGAGCCGGACCTGGAATCAATAGCCTGCCCCTGACAACAGGACACCCACCCGCTGCCCCTGTCATATCTCACCGCCCTCAGTTACTGGTACTAGTCATAACCTGTAGCATCTCCTTATTGACAAGTTTTAGTAACAAAGGAACCACTTACCAGACACTTAAAGGGCTCCAATTTGGAGTGGATAAGTGTAATTTTTAAACGACCTTTTAGGATGGAAACGAGACCAAGTTGAGTATTAGGAAAGCAGATGGTTGTTGATTTTTAAAAATGAGTTTATTAAAACAACAGATCATGTCTGGCACAGTGGTGCGCCCTGTGACCAAGTGACTTGGAAGACGAGGAAGGAGGATTGGGAGTTGGAGGCCAGCCAGCCCGGCCACTCAGCGAGACCCTGCCTCAAAACTCAAACGGCTGGTGCGCTGGTGTGTAGCTCAGGGTAGAGGGCCCCTGGGTTCAGTCCCCAGCCTCCAGCAACACAAAACCAACCCCCAACCGATCAGTGATGGACAACTGATCAGCCATGGGCAACAGATCAGCCATGGACAACAGATGAGCCATGGACAACAGATGAGCCATGGACAACCGATCAGCCATGGACAACCGATGAGCCATGGACAACAGATGAGCCATGGACAACAGATGAGCCATGGACAACAGATCAGCCATGGACAACCCATCATCCATGGACAACAGATCAGCCATGGACAACAGATGAGCCATGGACAACAGATGAGCCATGGACAACAGATCAGCCATGGACCTACTTCTCTGCTCAGGTCATGCCAACTTCCTTGCAGTGCTCCCCCTAGAGGTTTTACACGAGTCATACAAGACACACACACACACACCCACACACACTCACACCCACACACCCACACACTCACACAACCCTTCCTGGGTGTGAGGGCAGGCAGGGAGCGTGCAGACTCACCCTTGGCACCTCTGAGGATTTTCTCCTCCCACTTTGCATTCCCCAAACCCTATCTCTACACCTCACCTTCCTCCATCAGGGACAAAGTCCTCCCCCCTCACACACACTCTGAAAGTTGTCAGATAATCGAAGCCAAAGCGTTTGCTGATAACCAAGGTGCTGACTGATAAGGAGGGTGTCAGCTGAAATGCTTAACACCGCAGAGATATTGCATTTCGTGGGGTCTTCTGAAGGGAGAGAGACCGCTGGGGCCTCCAGGAAAGAAACATGTGGGATGCCTTCGGAGGGCTGAAATTCGGGGACAGAGTCCCGGCAGGATCCCGGACTGCGCAGTGCTGCCCATCCGAGAGGCCGCCCGTCCATGTACCCGTCTGAGCGGGGCCGCCCGTCTGTGTGCCGTCTGAGCAGGGATGCCCATCCGTGTGCCCGCCCGACCGTATGTCCGTCCGAGAAGGACCGCCCGTCCGTGTGCCCGTCTGAGAAGAGATGCTCATCCGTGTGCCCGTCTGAGAGGGGCGGCCCATCCGTGTGCTGGTCTGAGAAGGGAGGCCCGTCCGTGTGCCCATCTGAGAGGGGCCAACCGTCCGTGTGCAGATGTCCTTTTCAGATAAACTTCACTCCTCATGGGGGGGCGTCCCACCGGCTCAGGCCCAACAGGACAGGCCCCTGCCCTGCCCGGGTCCCCTCCTCCCTGATCTCCCTGGGAGAGGGTGGAAGCCCTGGGGAGGGGGTAGGTGGAGAATGCTAGTCTCACTCCCAACTGGGAGTCCTGCTGCAAACTGGGCACCCCCCGGGAGCCGTGTGGAGAGTCCTCAGGAAACTCGGATGCAGCACATTGGCCCCAGCTATCCCACCTCAGGATGTGCCCCAAGGACTTAGGCCAGCACACGGCGGTGACCAGCCACATCAGTGTTTACAGCAGCTCAGCTCATAGTAGCTAAGCTGTGGAACCAACCTGGGTGCCCTTCAACTGATGAATGGATACAGAAAAGGGAATATCAGTCAGCCATAAAGGAAAATGGGATCATGGTATTTGCCAGTAAATGGATGGAACTGGAGACCGTCATGCTAAGTGACTAGACAAAGGGGAATGAAGGGAAGGGAGGGGACATGGGAATAGGAAAGACAGTGGAATGAATCGGACACAACTTTCCTGTGTTCATATATGAATACACAACCAGTGAAACTCCACATCATGTACAACTGCAAGAATAGGAAGTCATACTCCATGTTTGTATATGTCAAAATACACCCAACTGTTATGCTTACCTAGAAAGAACAAATAAACCATTGGGAGTTATGGTATTAGAATTTTCCTCCTTTTTAAATGCCACACAGGTATACGAGAAACAATTTTCTATAAAGTCCGACTTGAAATGAAACAAGTTGAACTATTAAATGCCACTTATTACACTCCTGAATATTTACCTCCAAACTGACAACATATAATTTGCATTACAAAATGAAAACTGATCTTATGCTCTTTCTGAGTCTTACCTGTACAAAGTTCTAAATGTCTTTTTTTATGGAAGGAATCTTTCTTCCACTGTAGTGCACGCCTGTAATCCCAGCAGCTAGGGAGGCTGAGGCAGGAGGATCTCAAGTTCAAAGCCAGCCTCAGCAACTGCAAGGTACTAAGCAACTTGGTCCCTGTCTGTGTTCTTTTCTCTTTCACCACCTACTGTGTTCACTTCCCCATCACTTGTCCCCTCCCCCACCCCCGTCTGGCTCTGTCAAAATATCCTTGCAGGTCAGTGGGGCCTGGTGGCCCACAGGCTTTGGAGCCAGACTAGCTGGGTCCAAATGCACTCTCCTAGATTCCCGAAACCTCAGTTCTGTCCATCTGTAAGTGTGGATACTAACAGTGATTCTTTGCTATGGAATGAATGAATCCCCCAAAAGTTGGTTGGAAATTTAACCTCCAAATTCACATTATGGACAGTTACTTGGAGATGAGGCCTTGGGGGGGGTATTTTAGGTTAATTCAGCCATCCTACTAACACTTAAAACCCAGAAGCACCCCAAGCCCTCCTCCAGCCCTCGCTAAGCCCTGATTTTCTATTCATGTCAAGGGCACCATTGTACTTCTGTCGTCTCTGAACACGGACTTTGGAGTCACTATTTCTGTTCTCGAATCCACTCCATCCGATCGATAGCTAAGTTCTATGGACTTTATCAGTGAGACGCTGAAATTTGCATGTGTCCCTATCCAGCCTTCCTTCTGCTTCATTGCCTCAACTGCAGTTCAGGGCGCTACTTGCCCTCAGACTGGAGGAGTGACCTTCCAACGGAACTCCTGTCTCTAGTCCTCCGCCAAATGATCACTCAGATACTTCTTAAAATGCAACTTGATGGTGGAATTCTCTTGCAGAAACACCTTAATGGCTCCCTGTTTACTGCCAAATAAAACTCAAATTCTGGAAGTCGCACGTTGGGTTTTTTTGTGTCTGTTTTTGTTTTTTGGTACCTGGGGTGCTTGACCACTGAGCCACGTCCACAACCCTTTTCATTTTTCATTCTGAAACAGGGTCTTGCTAAGCTGCCGAGGCTGGCGTGGAACCTACGATTCTCCTGCCTTAGCCTCCCGAGCTTCTGGGATCATGGGGGGGGCCACCAGGTGTGGCCCCATGTTTTTGTAACATGGCTTCTCTTCCTTCTGCTCATTTTCTGTGGTCCCCTGAGCTTTGACAAGGCCCAGTTATCATCTGCATTTAAACACGCCCAGGGTTTGGGCTGGGCTGTAGCTGGGTGGTAGAGCTCCTCGCCTGTCCGAGTCCCTGGGTTTGACCCCCAGCACTGGAAACAAAAGAGAAAATGGAGCTTCTCCATTAGTGGGTCTTGATCCAGGATGTCTCCTCCTAACTAGGACACTCAATGCTCTGCTTCAAGTGCTTTCCTCCTGGTGGGCTTCCTGGTCCCTTATAGGGTGCGCTCTCCCCCTCACTGGACATCTTCCTAGGGTCTGTCCCCCTTCACAGCATGCCCCTTAGACTCCCTACTGAACTGTCTTCCCTCTCACTTGTCATATGTGCTGCAGCGTTGAACAGGGCCTCCGGCTCAGGTGCCCGTCAGTGTGAGTCTGTCTCCTGACTGGCACAGCATTCGCCTTGGCACAGCAAGTTCCTTTCTCCAAAAGACCCCAACAGGCTAACCGTGACCGGGCAAATGTAGATGAGTGCAGTCATGAAGTGTGAAGTCAAAGCTTCGTCTCAGCCCCGGGAGCCACTGTGTCCCCACCGGTGGCTTTTCACGGCCTCACCTCACTGCCACACCCCAGGCAGGGAGTCCACGTTCCTCCTCCTCTCCTCCCGGCTTCTGACCCTTTTCTCCCCGATCCTGGTGATCTTTCAGCTTTTCCTTCTTGCCCAGTTTCTTCACCTTCGGCTTCAACCTCCTCCTCCTCGTCCGTTGCTAGACACAGGTTTGAGTTGGGGACTGGGATGGGGACAATCAGCCGAGAGAAAGAATAGTCCACCAGGCCGAGTGGCCGGCTGGTGCCTTCTCCTCTGCAGCAGTGCCAGGCTTCTGGCTTCTCCCCATTGCTGTCACCTCCCTGGTCACCTCAGGACCTCTGCACCCCTTACAGGTGTACAGCGACCGCTCCTGTCCTGTTGGGTTCATCCAGAGAAGAGACTTTTGCAGAGTGGGTGCTGCGTCCACAGAAGCCCGTGGAATGCCGAGTGCTTTCCTTTTCCACTTACAGAGCAAACAGCTGGGAGTCAGGAGTCCTGCCGCCTGCCAGCCGCCCTCTCACCTCCAGATCCCTGTCGCATGGCTGTGGGTGGCCCAGGAGGTGCGGTTTAATCGCCGACCTGTTTCTCCGAGCAGATTGTCTCTCGGGAGCATGTTCTTGGAAAAGCGTCCATGCTTTCGGTGTGGTCAGCCAGCATTCTTTGTCCTGCCCTTGGCCGGCCCCTCCATGAAGTCCTCCCCTGCTCTCTAATCTGCAGCCTCTTTGTAAGTCTGCTCCCATCTTCAGGAACTTTCCCTCGTTAGGAGATTCCTCAAGGCCACGTAGAGGCCTGGCTGCCCGAGTGCCCTCCTACCACCTCTGCGGGTTCGACCTCTCCCAGGTAACCCCGCCCGGGTCTCACCTCGCCACCGGGTGCTTAGAGACCACTGCCCGGAGCAAACAGAGGCCCCCTGGGCATGTTCCGTGTGCAGCGGGTCTCGTCTGCCCCAGCCCAGTGCCCCCTGCAGGCCCAGTGCCCTCAGACAACAAAGTCCTTCAGCTATTGCACAGGTGATTCCGCTTCTGGCACCACCAGTCTCAGAGACTAAGAGGAGGGTGTTTCACAGTGTTGTGAACTCGCACGGAACACGCTACGAAGCCTGAGGTATTCTTCACATCCTGTCACTATTATTATCACATCCACCTGGTTCAGCACACCAAAACCAAAGGGCCACATTCAAGTCCACTTGGACTAATTATAGTTGGGTCCAGTCTTGTGAAAGTAACAGATGTTTAGAGGTTTTGCTTTCTGAGCTGACCTCAGTAATTCCAAGGGTCCCGAGGACAGCCAGCTAAAGCCACTGCAATCTTCAAAAAGCAGTTGTTCTATCCCAACCTCAAACAACATGGCTAAATCTCACAAGCAAAATGTGTGTGGAAGAATCCTACCTTAAAAGAGAAAAGACCACAGCATTCCTTTTCCTTTTTTTAAGTTCAGAGTCAGAGAGAATAAATCTATTGTGCTACAGGTCAGGGGTGCTCAGTTTTCTGGTAACATTTCTTGAGTGGATGTGGTCACTGTGAAATTTCCTAGTGCTACATGTACTATGATATATATATATATACTTCTCTGTATTTGTGCTGTACTCCAACACATTTTAAGTTGTTTCTCAAGATTTTGGCTGCTGTGCTTGGGAGCAGGTGAGGTGAGAACATTATGTTACAAAATCTCTAAATCACTTCAATAATAGAAGGTGGGGAGTCCCCCCAACCCTAACAGATATCTGTAGAGGAGCCTGACCAGGACCAGGCTGGCAGCAAAAGGGTCTGTAAAACTTAGGGAGTTCTAGGAATACACCAGGCATCTCTCCTGCTCTTGGATGGTGCATTTCTGGATTTAGCAGAAGAGGGAGTAAGACGACTCTCCCGTAGGAAAGCCACGAAGGGCACATGCCCATCTCCCGGGCACTGAGCAGGGACCGTGTGGCCCGGGCGGGATGGGTGGGTGTTCTGGGCCAGGTCTTTGAGTCTTTGGCCGTGGAGGATGTTTCAGGCAGCAGAGGAGAGACTCAGGTATCAGGGACTCAGGGCCAAGTGTCCAGCAGAAGCAAGAGTCCATAGCCGCCAAGCTGTCCGCTGCTTTCCAGGGAGCATGTTTTGTTGCCGAATTGAAATGAGTCCCAGGCTGCGCCGCCTTCCCAGGTGGCCTTCCCAAGTCTCTTCTTGAGCCTCTCAGTTCTGAGTGCACCTGCCACCCTGACTTTGTGGTACTGGGGCTGAAACCAGTGGGGCTTTACTACTGAGCTCTATCTCCAGCTGTGTTTTATTTTGAGATAGGGGCTCTCTCGTTTGCCCAGGCTGGCCTCAAACTTGTGATCCTCCTGCCTCAGCCTCCTGAACTTGATCATACTTGATTTTCTTCCTCAGTACCTTTTCTGACTCAGATAATCAGAGAGCTGGTGTGGTCGCACATGTCTTTAATCCCAGAGATCTGGGCGGCTGAGTTAGGACGGTAGCAACTTCAAGGCCAGGCTTAGCAACTTAGTGAGAACTTATCGCAAAAAAAAAAAAAAAAAAATAGAAAGGATGGGGGATATAACTAACCCAGTGGTAAAGCACCCCGGGATTCAATTCCCAGCGTCAAAAAAGAAAAAAAAATAACAGAGACTTTTGTTATTTATAACCAACAAGGACCTTGACTAGGTACAAAAGCACCCTTGTTCCAGCAAAAGATTTCAAATTCTGCTTACAATTCTTTACCTGGATTATTATCATGTATCTTCTCTTTCCCCTAATTGGAAATTATTTGGGGTTAACTATGCTCCTGTCTTTAAAATATCAACATTTTTGCAGGTCAATTAATCATCCGTACTTCAGTGTGAATTCTTCCAATCCAGTTATTCTTCTCCCATCACATCTGAGATCAGATCAGCACATTAAGAAAATAGGAAGGAGGAGGGAGAAGTTCAGAGAGGCTTCATTGTGGGGCTTGGGGCAGGAATGGAATAAGGTGCCAAGTGGGGAAACTTGGGAGGTCAGGGGACCCAATGGGGTCACAGGATTGTGAGCAGGCAGGGAAAGAGGACACCAGGGGCAGGGGAGGGCTGAGAGCAAGGTGTCCCAGGCCCAAGATGACCCTTCCGTTGTACTGTAGGCTGCTGATCCGCATATTCATATTTCTGTTTTGTGTTAGGGGAGGTAGTTGGGAGCTCCACCCCTTCAGGGTCTGGGAGTGATCACAGGTGGTTTGTCATGTTACTATGACTCCCAGGTTGTGTTGCAGACACCATCAGGAGCAGCCCTGTGGGTTCAGGGTCCACCCTGCCGAGAGTGTCTTCATAAAACAACAGGAGTTCCCGCAGAACCAGTTATGCCCGGCTAAACTCATTTCCTTTGTTGATGGGGTTTCTAGGCTGGTGGTTTCAGCAGGATGTAGACCCGCGTGAGCCCAGGACGGTTAAGTAGATTTATAATTGGTTGAAGAGTCCCATGCAAGGAGCGATGATTAATGAATCTGTGTCAACTCGAAGGGAGGTCTCTAGGCATTTGCTGCAGGTCCCAGTCAACATTTTTATTAATGACTTGGCTGGGTTCACAGAGCAGGCTGATCAAATTTGCTGAAAGGGTTAGTGGCTATGTTGGACGACAAGATCTGGATTTAGAAGGATCTCAGCAGACCCAACTAAGGTCCCCAAAGTATCAAGATGGGATTTAATAGGGATAAATGTGCAGTTGTACACGCAGCCCTAAAACTGCAGGCTGGAGGTGGCTGACACAACACAACACAACGGAAGAGGACTTTCCCCGGTGTGGAGGTGTGACACACGCGAGTGCGAGGACCTCTGCCTGGCCCTCACCTGCCTGGCCCCCACCTGCCTGGCTCCCACCTGCCTGGCNACCTGCCTGGCCCCCACCTGCCTGGCCCTCACCTGCCTGGCCCTCACCTGCCTGGCCCCCACCTGCCTGGCCCCCACCTGCCTGGCCCTCACCTGCCTGGCCCCCACCTGCCTGGCTCCCACCTGCCTGGCCCCCACCTGCCTGGCCCTCACCTGGTGAGCTTGGCTCGTTGAGTGCTGCCCCTGAAGAGCAGCAGGGACAAGGCAGAGCGTGTGCAGAGGTGGGGGCAGGCCAGGGTGGCCTGACGCTCCTTTGCCAGGACAAGAACAGCTGGAGAGCATCTGGGCCGGAGCTCGGAGGTCTTGGGGTCAGGTCCCCTCTTCTGGATTATCTGCAGGCTGGTGAACTGGGAGTGAATCAGGCCTGCCTCTGTGAACTTGAGCCTCCTGCCTCAGCCTCCTGAACTTGGTTACACTTGATATTCTTCCTCAGTCTCTTCTACCCAGGGGTAGACGGGCAGCCCCCCTAGTCACAGAGTTCAGGGAACTTTCCCAGGGATGCAGGGCTGACAAGAGCCGAGCCTCAGGAGTCGGCGGGAATCTCAAGTACGCCACTTGGTAACTCGATCTTTGGGCACGTTGACCCTTTTGTCTTCATGAGGACTGAGAGGCTAGAACACCTGGCGTTTGGCCGGCCACACAGAGGCACCCAACAGATGAGAGCTATTTTTAAAATGGTTGTTGCTATAGTTGCTTAAAAATTAAATGAGTGGCCTCAGGTGGCAGTGAGCGTGAGCGTACTTGGACGGATGGAGAGGGGGTCCCATGTCTCTTAAGAGGTGGGGGTTGGCTAGGAGGGACTGTTTAATGAGATTGTCGTCCTGGGGCAAGTGAACGTTTTTCTCAGCAGATAGGGAGCATAGGGAGGCATCATACCTGGTCAGGTTTGTTTTCAAACCAGCGAGCCTTTGCGATTTACAATGTGGAAGAAGTTAACTTTGCCCCAAGTTAGTTATTATCAGTTTTTATTACTTTGGGGGCTTGACCTGTGGGACCAGATATAAGGTCATTCATAACCTTAAAATAGTTTTTCTTTATTAAGTCCAGGATATCATGTGGCAGTGAACGAATCATCTCCCACATATCTTTATGACCACATTTTAATATAGTGACATAGGAGCACTATGTGATGATAGTGAATATCAAACAACATTTCATAATCATGACATGAGACTAGTGTATGATGAACATCACAGGAACATTGAGTGGGAAGCATCAATCCTCACTGGAGGGTTAGGAAAGGCCTCTTGGAGAGAGTGGCATTTGAGTTGGGCCTTAAAGGATGAGTGAGACTTTGATTGATGGCGTGGGGTGGGGCAAGGCCTTCCAGGCTGGGAAATGGCTCAAACAAAGGCCCAGAAGTAATTAGCAGAGATAATGAGCCATCTTCCCGGGGCTGGCTCTGCCTTTTTCTTTTGGAGACCCTCCTTGTTGCCACCTGGGTGATACATGCTACCATGACACTGAATACAGTTCTGCGTCCACTGACCTGTCATGCTTCATTGTTAGGTGGGTGGAATGCCTACCACAGGTGACCTGGGTGACTCAGGAGCTTCAGGCAGCTTCAGCCGAGCTGCTCGGGACACGGAGGTCTCTGACCACAAATGGAGCCGTCCTTCCCCGCCTGCCTGGGAGAGGCTCTTCAAAGACCGTTTCGGCTGCATTAAGTGCACCACCTGGAAAGGGGTCTGAGGGTGGGGCTCCAGCAACACCCCGGCTGGAGGCCCTTCTCCGTGGTCTTCTGTCACTTCTTTACACACCAGACAAGGCCTGGGAAGATGAGAGTCACCCTGGTCACCAGGGTCCGTGGCGGGTCCCTGGGGAAGCAGGAACCAAGGCTAGTGTGGTTTTCCCCACCTGCCCCAGTTTGTCCAGCTGCAGACCAGCCCTAGGGTAGGACCGCCCGGAAGCTGTGCTGGCTGGATTCATGAGCACGGAGATGGTGGCCGTTCAGGTTAGTGGTGGTTCCGGAACTCACATGCTGGCGGCACCTAGAGACAAGAATCAGGTTGGAGGATGCTGTGGCCTGGGTTCATGTTCTCCCAGAATCACCTGCTGAATCCTAGTCCTGAATGGTATTGGAAGGCGGGGCCTCGGGAAAGGGATCATGTCGTGAAGGGGCTCTCGTGAACTGCATGAATATCTCATAAAGGAGGCTCTGGCGGGGTACTGGGGAGTGAAACGGACCAGATTATACTGTTATATTGTGTAAGATGTTACAATATGTAACAGTGACCCCCAGGCTTACGTGTAACCATAGTGCACAGAAGATAAATACAAATAGAGGCTCCAGAGAGCTGCCTTGGGCCTTCCACCATTCAAGGTCATAGGCTTGATCCAGGAATCTGAAAGTGACCTCACCAGACACTGAACCTGCTAACGACTTGATCTTGGACTTCCTAGCCTCTGGAATGGCCTATAGCATTTTTTTTTTTTTTATTGCAACTCAGAAGGACAGAGATAAAGGGGAAGTGGGACCTTTAAGTTAAAGCTGCTTCCCCAGCAGGCATCCTGTTCTTACGCAGGTTGTACAGCACAAATCAATAAGCAAAGCGATTCTGTCATTTACTTAATGCACATTTGACATAAGACAGAAAGTGACAATCACCAGATCAATGGGAAAAGTGCTGATGCTGATGAAAAGCCTTGAACTTCAAGCTACCCCTGAGCTGTGGGGCCATGAAGGACCTGGGACAGAGGATTGGTATCTAGGATCGTTCCTGGGCTTTAGTCCCAGCCCCAAAATGTCATTAGGCACAAGAAAGCAGTGTCCTTGCTGGAGAAAATGTTTAGCTAATACTTATCTCTAAGTAGACAATGCTCCAGCAATTGGTGAGCGTTTGAGAATGAAACCAGCTGAGACAGGCATCGGGGTTTCGTAGACTGGCCCATCTTGCTACCGGCTGGGCCTTCCGGGAGGCGGTGTGACGAAGATCCCCGACCCTGCCTGGTCTTCAAACCCTGATTCTCCTTCCTTCCTCCCTTCCTCCCCCACCCTCTCTGTCTTTCTTTCTCCTTTTTGGTACCGGGGATTGAGCAGGGGCACTTAACACCTGGGCTCATCCCCAGCCCTCTTTGCATTTTATTTAGAGATGGGGTCTCACTGAGTTGCTTAGGGCCTTGATAAATTGCTGAGGCTGGCTTTGAACTTGTGGTCCTCCTGCCTCAGCCTCTCAAGCTGCCAAACCCTGATTCTTGCCATCAAGGCAGAAAGATTTCAGCACGTCGCTCAGAGTAACAGGCCTGAGTTTACTGAAGGGACAGGAAAAGGGAAGGGGACACTCCCAAAGGAGAGAGTGGGTCCTCTCAGAGCAGAGGGACAGGGTGCCTGCCCTGCGCTCCTGTCCTAGGGGGATCCCAGAGACGTTTCCAGAGTCCTGTCAGGTCCGCCTCTTGACTTTGACTGACACCAGGTGACATCCGGCTTTCAAGTCCGCCCCCCCACCATGACAGCTCTGTCACTCTGGCCCTTGGTAACCAGTTCTAATGGGATTCTTAACCATTTCTACAGGTTTTGTGCCTGGGAGGAATCATCCTTATCTTCTGGAATCTGGTGAAGAATCGTTCTCTGACCTCGTGCTCCCACCGTCTTCTCCTGTCTGTGTCCTGACGACCTGACGCTGTGGCTCTGAGGAAGAAAGAGCAGCTGTGCAGAGTCCTCCTGCACGTGGGACTTAGCTCTGTGAGGGAGACATCGACCAAAGGGAAGCGCCTGTGCGGGCGGCCGCCCAGTGCGCATTTCAGTGTCACATAGATGGTCAGCTGTGCCTGCACTCAGGGGGCAGAGTCCAGTTCAGCCATTTCCTGGAAGATTCCGTCCTGGTCCTCAGGCAGCTTATCTCTGAGAGGGCGGAGTGTGAGCCAGACGGGAGGGAGAAAGAACAGCAGTTTTTCTGCTTTGGTTGAAGGATGTGGGAAATGAGACAAAAATAAGTCGTAGCATTAAACCCCCCCAAATAAAAATAATAGCATGGCCATCGGCTCATTTTTCAAACTTACGTCTGTCCACGTCTCTATTGTTGGAGGCCCCCTTCCCATCGCTTGGGCACACCGACCCTTTCCAGGCATCTCAGCTCAGTGACACCCAGAGAACATGTCACAAGACCCGTGGCTCTGAGGAAAGGGCAGCCCACAGCCGGGGTCAAAGCGTTCCAGGCAAAGAGAGGTCAGGCCCTGACCGACGGGGGCGCGGCCTTGTTGGAACCTGCTCCAAGGACCTCGGTGATGGGCCATGAAGAAGGACAGCTGTAGAGCCCGCCCCGTTTCCAACAGTTCCAACGTCAAGAGCAAGATTTTATTTTATTTTAATTTTTTTGCTGAACTGACTTTTCCATCCCCCTAAAAGCTAAATCTGCCTTCTTTTGCTATAATCTCATTCTTCAAAGAACAGTTCTTCATTGGTATAACTGGACACGATTATTTTGTCACATAAGTAAATTTACACACTTGAAAAACAAAACAACGAACATTCTCTGGTTTTAGAAAAATACAGCAAGGGACACGAAGAAAATCATTTTGATGGCACAGGTCAGAGGCAGCCCCTCGCCAGCTACGAAGGCTGGAAGTCAGAATGGGGACAGTAGCTGCCCAAGTGGGGTCTGGGTCCCAGTCAGGTTGAAGACGTCGGAAAGGAGCTAACGTCCACGGAGCGTCCCCTGCCTGGCTCTGGCCCAGGGCTCACATGCAGCTTCACTGGGTCCGATCCCCTGAGGCGGGCATTGACCCAATTTCTAGATAATGACACCAAGGCCCACTACTTTTGTCTCTTGAAAAGACCAAATTGTGAATTTCTTAAGTTCAAAAAACATTTGTATACAAGGCGTCCCTATAGAGGAAGTGCGTTCCCCTAGCAGGAGAAAACGCGAGGTAAGTGTTGTTTGCTTAGGAGGGATGGACGTCCCAGCCCCTGCTCTGCTCCTAGTAAACCCACAGTGAGACTTCACCCACCTGGTGACAGCCGTGGAGACGACGGTTATCTGCACCTTCTGCACACACCAGAAAGGGAGTTTTGAATCCTCTCCACCTCACCTCCGTTCCCATATATTTATTGCCTGTGAGTTATTTGGGGTAACCCTCGGGACTTGGAATGATAAATCTTTCCTAGAAGCTTCTGCTGGGACTCCAGAGAAACTAAATACAAGATTTCAGAGTACCATTGTGTATTGGCCACACTATTTCAAAGAAACCCCAGTGGAGAATGCAATATATTGTTTTAATTACCAAAGGATAATAGCCTAAAGAAAGGAGTTTTCCCAAGAAGAAATGAGTCTCACATAATGAGCAATAAAAGCTATTGCAATTATTATCATTGCTTTTATTTAGGCCAGACCTCAGTAAGATGGGGACAGGGGCCAACTTTTATTGGAACTCCATTTTCCTGCCCCAGACATTCTGTTCTCTTTCTTCCTTTTTTTCTTAATTTCACCCCTTAGAGGAGCCCCGTCCTTTTCACGAAGAGGAAGGCCTGGGTCAAATGCATTTATACAAAAGTAATAAGAGATATCAGGTGTTACTTCTCCCAGAGGTATTTAGCATTTTGAAACTTTGGCCCAGAGAGGGCAATATCTAATGCAAAGAACCCACTCTCCAGTGATGGAATTTCAGGCCTTAAAGGAAACAAGAATTTCAAGAGAGACTTTTGAGAAGAGGGTGCTACTGGGGTAAGAGGAGGGACAATGATATTTTCTCTCCTGTTTTCAGCACAAAAGGATAATGCCTTAAAATACGGCATTTGGGTAGGATGCAACCTGTTTCTCATGTTTATGGAGTGCCAGTTGGTCTCCCTTTACAGAGGGCTGGTCCTGGTACCCTTCAGTACTTTATAAATCGCAGTGACTTCTTTGAGAAGGGACATAGCTCAATTCAAGCCAGTGCAACTGGTGGGGGTGGAAAGGCACACAAGGTGTTGACACCAAGGGGGAGTCAAGCATGGTTGTAGTCTTCAGGGAGATCAAGATCCGCTGAGAGAGGGAGATGATCCTCCACGGTGCAGAAGGTTAATAGCTTGCGATGGGGGACTCTGGGGAAGCTTCTGCCCACCCCCTCTGCCCCTTGCAGCAAGATTGCTACCTCTAGTATGCCATATAGACGGCTGGAGCCTCCGCCTGTCATCAGTTTGCTGGGAGACACGTGCATGCATTTACTATGAGGTTTGTGGAGTCCCTTGCTCTGCGAAAACCAGCTTAGTGTCACCAACAGTTCTTCTTCTTCCACGGGAAGCCACAGTCTGGCCTAAGAAGAGGACGGCTGTGTCCATCTTAACCTCCACTCCACTCCACGGGTCCCGTTACAGCCTGGTATTCCTTTTTGAATCACTCCGGATTGGACACTTTTACTGGACCTCAGGTCCTCGTTTGCCCCCAACTGCTACTTTCTCTTCCCCATTTATACCAAGCTGCCAGCTGCAGCTTCTTCTGTCCCTTGGCCATAATGCTCCAGGAGGACCATGCAAGTCGGCACCCGGGACCCCCAGGGGGAGTTGGGCACTGTGACCCTGCTTCACAAGGACCGTGGCAGCAGTCACGACTTTTTGAGGTGATTGAGATCAATGGATGGTATTGAGTGATGGGCTGAGCCCCTGGAGGTTCTGAAAATCTAAAAAACAGTACAGCAGGCACTTTTTCCACGAGGTGCTGAGGAAGCCGGGAAGTCCTCCCACACGGCCCTGGTGGGAAAAGACGAGGGGAAAGATACATACCATCAAGATCTCCAGATACTTAGTTCCCAGGACAGAAAACATCATAAATAACATTTTTAAAATAAATAACATTTTAAAAAAAGAAATTCTTAGATGTAGAGGATGACGTTGAGCTTTGTACAAAGGCAGTACCAACAGGCACAGTGAGAAAGAGCTGTGCATTTGAGGCATCAATCGAGGTGATCCATCTCATGGAATCAGGTTTTCTCTATATAGTCGGAATATTTGCCATCATTTTAGAGCTGAATTTCTCAAGATAACTGTTCCTAGACCACCTGCATCAGAATCACCTGGAGCTAGTTAAAAATGCAGGTTTCTGGGTTGGGGCCAAGCTTGAGATGCTTTCAATACAAATAATAGAGAACTCAAAGTGGCTACAGAAACCGTTTCATTCCGAGACTCAGTAACCTCTTCAAAGACCCTTCTTCCATTGTACTTTCTTCCCTTGGGTCCCTTAGTCCTCGGGCTGCTTCCCCTGCCATATCCATGCCACCACAGTGATACCCAGCAGAAAGACTTTATAAGGGTGATGAACTTTCCCTAGGAGCCCCCCGCCAGGGGGGGTTTATGGGCACGCACCTTGTGCGGCCACATGGGGCTGTGTTCCGAGAGGCTCCCCGTGAGGGTTAAAGACCTGCCCTCGTCTTTGAACACGGGTTTTGTAAGTGGTGTCTGATGGGGAAATGGAGCACGTGTCTGAGGAGGTGTGTGGCTCTGCCCTTCCTCAGCTCCCCATTCATCTTTAGCTTCACGGTGTTCAGAAATGTCCACAGAATAGGTCTTTGCAAACTCAAAGTGAGTAGGGGTATTGACAGGTGTCCATCTAAATCAATTGAGGTGATCCATTTCATGGGAGCATGGTCTTTCCCATACAACTGGGCTGTTTGCCGTGGTTTTGGAGCTGAGGGAAAAGTACTTTTTTAATCTACTCTTCAAGTAGTCCTTAGTTGAGATTGACTCCTGTAATAAAAGGCAGATTAACAAAAGAAAGAGCTGGGTGCCGTGGTGCACAGCTGTAATTCCAGCAACTCGGGAGACTGGCAGAGAAGGGTGGCACGTTTGAGGCCAGCCTCAGCCATGTAGAGAGACCCTGTCTCAAAATAAAGTATAAAAAGATAAAGCACCCCTGGATTCGATCCTTAGTACCAAACAAGTAAACAACAACAGCAACAAAGAAAAAGAAAGAAAGAAAGAAAGAAAGACAGACAATAGACACTTGATAACAGTTGATACCATGCATACCTCACGTATAGAGGAGAGATAACCAGGGAAATGAGTAAATCTTCAAGAGCTGGCTTTGAATTTAAGCTTAAATACTAGGGTGCATCCAAATAAGAAGGAGGATGCGGGGAAGGCTGGGCGTGTAGCGGTGCCTATGAGAGGCAAGGGAAGTACGCGTGACACTGGTTATGCAGAACCAAGGTGGTGCCTCCACTGAGAGTCTCTTTCCATTCGTCACCCTTCTCTTCCTGGTGCTAGAGAAAGGCACCCTAACAGACAGCCCTTGCAGATGTAAATTTGCCTGGTAAAAGGGGAACTTTGATGGTTTTCAGAGCTTCCCTGTATCTGTGGTTTTCTCAAATGATCGACTCAAAATAACCCTGATGCTAAAATATGGGTGGGATATTCTGCTCTTCCAAAGGATTTCTTTTTGTTTTTCACTTATACTTAGCGCATCTTTGGGACTGTCTGCACCTGCTCTGCGAAGCACTTCTCCTTTAGAGGTTCGGATTGTCAGGACTACAGTTTGGTGGGGGAGCTTTCTTTTCCGGACACTGCATCTAAAGTCAGGGTAACAGACCTAGAACAATCCGTCTATTTATGCAGTGTCGCTAGCCCACCAGGCTGCTTCCAGGCTCGGAGGGCTGAGTTCAGAGCACTCAGTGCGTGTTCCCGCTCAGGGTCATATTTTTCTATTAAAAGACAACTCTATCAGAATAACTGTACAGCATTTTAGCTAATGTGACAGCTGACTGACTTAACGTCTTTGGTTGTACACGTTTTCAGAAGTTTTGATATTCCTATTACCTTCCCTCAGCCGATTGAAGTCTTTTCTATGACTCCCTCCACCAAAAATAAAAAGGCTACAAAAACAACAACAAAAATAATCAAACTGCAAACATGATTGAAGATCTGATGAACAGGAACTGGGCATGTGGGAGGGCAAGAGAAAACAAGAGAGATAAAGAGGGACTCAGCTGTCTAGAGAGAAGAGAACTGGAGTTGCCCAAAATTCACACAAGCATGCTTTAAAAACATGCACTTTTTTTTTTCAGTACTGGGAATAGAACCCAGAAGTGCTGAGCCACTGAGCCACATCCCCAGCCCCTTTAAAAAAATATTTTAGTTAGAGACGGGGTCTTGCTGAGTTACTTAGGTCTTCACTAAGTTACTGAGGCTGGCTCTGAACTCGTGTCCTCCTACCTCAGCCTCCTGAGCTGCTGGGATGACAGGTGTGTGCCACTGTGCCCAGCTAACAATGCATTTTAAATATTAAATTAATTTGTTTTCATGCTGCCAGGTAAATCCTCCCTCGTCTTCCTCAAAATGTCAGCAAAGGCCTTGTAAGATTTGTACTGTGTGTGTGTGTGTGTGTGTGTGTGCGCGCGTGTAAGTAAACCAAGGAGAAGGACCGGGTTTCAGGGACTCTCATCCCAGGACTGGGTAAGAAGAGGCGCCATATGTGCTGGAGGGTGAGACCACAGATAAACTGAACTAATTCTGGAACCAGAGGAGACCACAAAAATGTGACTGCTCTGAGAAAGTGCAGACGTCTTGGGTAGGGCCTTGGACTTTCCACAGGATGTGGCATGGGGACTCAGACCAATCTTATCTGGATCTCAAGTGGCAGGGTCTCCGCAGCTGACACTTGGGTCATGTTAGATTTTTAATTTATTTATAGTATCAACCCATTTCTTTGACCTGCCATAACTTTGCTTTACCCTACGGAGCCAGAGTCCACACGGAGTCCCTCTGCTCCGGCTGGGCTGATGCTCGTGCTGGCTTGGAGGCCACAGCCTTGACTTAATCCCTGGACCTGGACAGCCTTCCCTGCCCATCACTCATTCAGACCCCATCCCTACTCCAGGCCCTTGGTGAGGGCACGGCTCCTCCAGCCCTCACCTCTCTCTCCGGCTGCTTGTTGCTCCTACTCCTGGTGACTCTGCTGCTCTGCACACGTGTGCCTGTTACCAGTTTAGCTCCACCTGCCTGCATCCCGCCACGTGGAAGGGTCTGTCTTGTTCCTTTGAACGTCGCCACGCCTAGCGAGGAGCTGTGTGTTGACAACTTGACTTTCTCCTTCCTCTTAGAGGGCCACCCATGCACCAGGCTTTGCCTTGAGCTTCTGAGTTTTCTTCCTGCACTCAGCAGCGAGGATCCTTCTGGGATGTTTAACTCTCTGCTCTGTCTCACTTTCAATCAAATTTCCCTGCAGATACAGAGATGAAGCAGCTGTCGGCATCCCATGGAGCTCACAGCCACCAACTCACTCCTTATTGAGTGAGTAGAATCAGTCCCAGATTTGAAAGACCCCCTACCACAGCTCATAACAGGCACCATTATTTGATGGGCATGCTCTGTGTCAAAACCACAGTAAAAAATACACTTAACATTACAAAGAATATACACATGCACACATATACACACAACCTGACCAAAGAAGCTTTATAAAAATGCCCTATCTTGTGAGTCGCACACTTTTTCTTTCTTTCTTTTTTCTTTTGAGAGAGAGAGAGAGAGAGAGAGAGAGAGATTTTAAAAAATATTTATTTTTTAGTTCTTGGTGGACACAACATCTTTTTTTATTTTATTTTTATGTGGTGCTGAGGATCGAACCCCACGCCCCGCGCATGCCAGGCAAGCGCACTACTGCTTGAGCCACATTCCCAGCCCCACACTTTTTTGTTTGTTTGATGAATTTAATTAAAAATGGTGCTGGGTATGGTGGCACAGGCCTGTAATCCCAGCAGCTCCAGAGGCTGAGGCAGGAGGATCGTGAGTTCAAAGCCAGCCTCAGCAAAATTGCTAAGCAACTCAGTGAGACCCTGTCTCTAAATAAAATCCAAAATAGGGCTGGGGATGTGGCTCAGTGGTGGAGTGCCCCTGAGTTCAATCCCTGGTGCCCGCCACAAAAATTAGTGATGGTGTCCACTAAACTGATTTCATGACTCATAAATAGGTTATGATTGGCAGTTTGGAAAAAAAAATCATTTCTAGAGGGCCAAAGGACAGGTAGCAGGGGACATGGCCATTCTGAGGCCCTCCAAGGGTGACCCCGGGGAGAGGCGGTAGCTCTGGGCGATCATCTGTCTTGCAGATTCCTCTGGCGCTGCAGTTGGGGGTAAGGGATCAGCAGGAGAAGCACACAGACTCGCGGTTATGTCAGGGTCATCTCACCAGCCTCTGTGCTGGGCCAGGTAGGCAGCCCCCGTGGGGTGACAGCCCAGGAGGACTGTGAGGCTGTGTGGCGGGGGCTGGACATCACGTGTGCTGTCACAGGTGAGCCCTGCAGACACCCACTTCGCTAACGCACTCAGGTGTCAGCCTGGAAAGGTCAGGTCTGGCCGGAGCAGCCCTGAGGCTCCCTCTGTGTCCAGAAGCAAGCATGTCAGGGACGTCCAGGACAGATGCAGCCCCCACAGGGCTTTGCCTGTGGGCAGCATTCGTGGGTTGAACGGAGGAAGGGCTTGGGGAGGAGAGCTGGAGGGGCCTGAGGAGGTCACGCTGGCTGCGGCATCTGATCAGGATGCCACACACAGAAGGTGGTGACGAGGCACTAAAGTCAACCAGGTGCTGCTGAGCTGCCGGCTCGCTCTCTCCCTGGCCCCAACCTCTCACCTCCCAGCTGGAGACCCTCTCTTCTCTCCTGGCTCCCTGGGAGCATGAGGGGATCTTCTCCCACGTCTCAGCCACAGCCTGCAGACGGAGGGTCACCTGTCTGTCCTTCCTCACGCCGCACAGCCCTGAGCTCTGTACTCCTGGGTAAGCCTTGCTCATTCTCTCATTTTCAGTATTCACACCCATTAACGGAGGTTGACGATGTCGTACGATAAGCCACATCTGTCTTTATCGATGCACCACCGTGCGTGCGTGTGTGTGTGTGTGTGTGTGTACCCATGTTCCAGGGAGTCCCTGGTGCAGGTCTGCCCAGTTAGCTCCGCAGCCGTTTGATGACTCTCCACCTAGAGGTGGACGAGTCCCTGCTCTTAGAGAGCTTATGTGCTAAACGAAGCAGCTAGATAATAAGTCACAGCAAAGTATGACCAAATGTGTAAAATGCCAGATTGGGATGAGGGCTGTGGGGAGCCGTGAGTCAGGCTGAGGGCAACAGGGGGCCTTTGGACAGGGTTGGCTACTTACATAGGCTGGTCAGGGAGGGCCTCTCCACAGACCTGAAGACATGGGAGACTGCAGGTGTTGGGGCCGACGGGCAGTGAGTGCAAGGCCTGAGGTGGCCAGGTGTTAGGGTTTCAGACTTATCAAGGAAGCCAGACTGTTGGGTGAGAAGGGAGAGGAAGAAGAGTAAGGGATGAAGGAGCTATTTTCCTGAGCCCTTTCAAAAAGTCTGTTCTTTTTCACCAATTCTTTCCTTGGAATTCGGAGAAGAGGAGCAGGTTTGTAGGGGAAGGTGGGGTGGACATGTCCAGGGAGGCAAAGGAAATACACGACCATTACCCCATCTTCCCCAAGGCCACCTGTGAGTCCACTTCTCAGCGCAAGAGCAGCGGCTGACAGACGCCCATGGACAGTCCTGGGTGCTCTTGTGCATGGTGTGGTTCTCTGGAGGTCGGGTAGACATCCCTACTGAGGCTGGTCCACGGACTGACCTTCGCAAGTGGCATCGTAGCAGGCATGGCAGGTGCCACCTCACAGTCACAGGTTTTAGTGTGTTGCTGAGGTTTGGCTCTGTCCCCTTTGGAGCCTGGTTCCACCTGAGAACGGCTGGCCTCACCGTCTCGGACCCTCATATGAGAAGACCCACGGAGACTAATGGTGGCCAGGAGAGCCAAAGTCAATCAGTAGCCCTCAAGCAATTAAAGTGGATTCTTTTTTTAAAAAAAAAAAAACAAATTTAGTGTTTAGTTGTAGTTCGACACAATAACTTTCTAAATTTATTTACTATTTTTTTGTGTGTGTGTGTGGTGCTAAGGATCCAACCCAGGGCCTCACAAGAGTGTTAGAGTGAGTGCTCTAACACTGACCCACAAATCCAGCCCTAAGTGTGTGCTTATCAGGAACTCAGAATTGGGAATGATTTGTTGTTGCAGAAAAATCTCACCAGTGAAACCAGATTCTGTGCTCAGTTCGCTCAAAGTTACCTGACTGATCCTCAGCCAGCACTCTCCAGGGGAGGGGTAGTCCCATCCCAATTTATGGATGAAGATGTGAAGGCCTGGCAGAGCCAAAAAATTTATGCAGATCATAAAACTGAAAACAGCCAAATTCTAAAAACGCAGCCACGATCTTTCTCATTACAGAAAAAACAAAAGAAAGCCCAGTAACAACTACAAATCACCTCTTGAAGACTGGACCCTCCTCCTCTGCTGTCTCTGCTCAGCCTGCTGCCCTCTGTTTCCATGGCTGGACCCTCCTCCTCTGCTGTCTCTGCTCAGCCTGCTGCCCTCTGTCTCCATGGCTGGACCCTCCTCCTCTGCTCTCTCTGCTCAGCTCTTCTCCTCTGTACCTCCATGGCTGAAAGTGTTGTTTGTGTCTCGTTTTCTGTTTGCATGGCTATTAAAAATGACGTTTTCTATGAAATCTTTCCAAAATATCAAAAGATAAAGTTTGGACTCTCTCGTCTCTGATATTTCTCAGAGTTTATGAAAGCATCTTTCCCCCCCTCATTATCTTCATTCCAAAAGGCCCTAGTTTCTGCCTGTTCACTGTAAGTGCATCTACTGCCACCTGCAGTGAGCACCTACTTTGAGTCACTCTCTCCTGGGCTGGCGAGTGACCAGTATGGTAGATTGTGTTAGTGAAAGTGCTATGTGGTATCAAACACGTAAGGACAAGTTTGTGGTCATACAGAGGAGGGTTTCGTGCTCATCGTGGAAGGACATATTTTGAACGTTTTCCGACACAAGAGCTGAGTCATGACAGACAGGTGGAGCAGCCAATGAAGACGCAGGGAGGGAGGGGTGGGAAGAAAGTCCCAGAGCAGTATCTGCAAGGTCTTCTCAGAGAGCCTCCGGTAGCCTGGCTAGCTGAACTGTGAGCTAAATCGTCAGTGGGGCGTTGGGAGGTGGAAGGTAGTGACTGGAGATGTTCTGGAGAGACAGAGCAGGTGGGGTACCGAGGACCTGGCACCAGCAAGACCGGTCCTGGTGTCTGTGTCCAGCACTGCTTCCGTCAGCCAGCACAGGGGGCAGGCCACACTGATAGTTTTTGTTTGTTTTTTGGTACCGGGGATGGAACCCAGGGGCACTCGACCACTGCGCCCCATCCCCTGCCCTATTTTGTAGTTTATTTAGAGACAGGGTCTGACTGAGTTGCTTAGCGCCTCACCCTTGCTGAGGCGGGCTTTGAACCTGGGATCCCCCTCCTCCCCATCTGCTGGGGTGACAGGTGGTGCCTCGCCCGGCTTGATGGCTTGTTTTTGGAGGCCCTGGGTCCTCACACTCTTTTCTCCATTGCTTCGTGTTCCCACCCTGACCCCACTCCTTGTTTTTCTGGTTTTGAACATGGTTAAATTTCAGTTGAGTTTTATAAAGGCTCTTCTTATTATGGACGTTTAAATTGTGACAGGACTTTTTCTAATCTGTTTTTTTTTAATGTTTTTTATTTATATTATGACAGTGGAGTGCATTGAATTCTATTCCACACGTGGATCACAGTTTTTCGTGTCTCTGGTTGTACACACACCAGTCCGTGTCTTCATACTGTCCTTTGGATAAGCATGACCGTCACTTTCCACCGTCCTTAACACTGACTGCACTCTTATCAAGACTTTTCCTACCGCCTTCCTGGGCTCCTGGACCAAGGGGAGCACATTCTTATCCAGGCCCACTGCATCCTACCAAGGCATTGAACCTGCAGCACCACCAACCCTGGCTGGCTCTCTCATGTGCCAGCCCCTGTCCTGCGTGTGTAGTGCATTCTGTCCCCACGACCCCCTGCAGGAAGGTCCCAGGCTCATCCCTGTCTTCACCAACAGGAGGCCGCTGCGTCTGAGAGGGAAATCCTCTACAAACAACAGCCAAGAGCTGGGAGATTTGGGGTCGTGAAGGGAGGAAGCAGGGTTCAGGGGGCGGGAATAGCTTCTGGTGCCAGCACCCCACCCTGCCGGGGCCTGCCGCAGGTCCCCAGGTCTGTGGTCCTCCTGAACGCAGGGCGCCCTGGGAGGAGCGGGACCAAGAGGAGCCCACGTCTGGTGGGCCGTTGAGGAGGTGAGGATTCTAGTCAGCTTTTTTGCTGCTGTGACTAAATGACCCAAGCAGCACAACTGCAGAGGAGGAGAGGTTGATTCGGGGCTCTCGGTTTCCAAGGTCTGAGTCCCTGGAAGGCCGGCTCCATTCTTGGGGGCTCAAGGGGGGGCAGCATCATGGTGGGCGAGTGTGGCAGAGGGGAGGGGCTCACATGGTGATCAGGAAGCAGAGAGGTCTCCGCTCGCCCGCTTCAAGTATGTGCCCCACGCCGGTGCCCAACTCCCACCCTCCAGCCCCCGTCCCCTGTCAGGGGATCACGTCACTGACCGGGTCAAGGCTCTCACCACCCAGTCACTTCTCCTCTGGACCTTCAGGCACCTCTCACAGGTGAGCTTCTGGGGGACACCAAATGCCGCAGTCTGGTTGGGCACAATCAGGAGCCGCTTGTCAAAAGAAACTGACTTTATTTTTAGAACCACACACACCAAACAAAACAGCCTCTCAGGAAAAACCCTCAGAGCCTCAACTGCCACCACCGGCTTTCCACAAGCCTCTCCCCCTCCCCCACCAGCTTCTCTCCACCTCCCACCATCCTCCTGCTCTTGAGGCCGATTGGCTGGGTCACGTGGGCGGAGCCAAAAAAGTCCCCCAATGAGCAGCTCCGTGGTCTGAAAGGGCAGGGAAACAGCCCAATGAGCATCACCGCAGAGGAGCCAATCAGCTAGATGTTGCTGGGGCCGAGGAGCCAATCAGCTAGATGTTGCTGGGGCCGAGGAGCCAATCAGCTAGATGTTGCTGGGGCCACTGTGAGCCAATCATCAGCCGGCAGACACCTACATCCAATGACAGTCATCGTCACTTTCAGGCACAGGGACCTATATGGCCCATGACAGATACGTCCCACATAATGAGACTCTAAGCAATTTTTTTGTCTCAGGAGAGGGAGGCCTGGGCAGGATCATGTCTAGGCGATCCGCCTGCCTCTGGCCCTTGGAAACCACCTAACCCCGTCAGAATCCGTCCCCTTGAGCTCATAAAGGCCACAAAGCCAAGCCAGGTGTTGGGCCACCCTTGCTCAACGCCCGGTCGTCCTTGATCTGACCCTATGACCTCTGATCTCTTTTTGTTTTGGGGGGCTTCAGCCTGCCCACCTTCCCTGGAGGACTCCAACTCTCTCGCCCCTCTGTCCAGTGCTCTCGGGATTCAGCCTCACCTGTGCAGACCCAGGCTTCGTCCCCCTCAGGGTCCCGCCGACAGGGGTGCAGGTATCCCTGGGTGCCCCCTGTGATGGGGCAGCAGTGGAAGCTGACATTTCGTGCCGTGTCTCCCCTGCTGCGTCGGTTCATCGCAGGTTCTCCATGACTGACTCCCCTGGCCAGTTCTCACTCGTCATCTTACTTGAAATGACCTCTGGGGCTGCTTAGCTTTCTATCCGTGCCTCCCAGGATACCCACGTGGTGGGGTCTGACTTGTCCACGTGGAATACAAATCTTTTTTTTTTTTTTTTGGGGGGGGGTATTGGGGATTGAACCCAGGAGCACTCACATCCCAGCCCTTTTTATATTTTATTTAGAGACAGGGTCTCTTTGAGCTGCTCACTAAGTTGCTGAGGCTGGCTTTGAACTCGTGATCCTCCTGCCTCAGCCTCCTGAGTCCCTGGGACCGCAGGCCACCGTGCCTGTGCCTGGCTGTGCCAATAGACATCTTAAACTCCCATCCTTCAGACCACACCTGCTCTACCCCCAGGCCTCCCGTCTAGTTGATGGCCAGGCTCCCTGAGGATCAGCTTCCCCCGGGTTCCTTTACACCTCACATCTAACCCTTCAGCCCTGCCTTCAAAACGGCTGGACTCCAGCCCCTTCCCACCGTCCAGCCGCTCAGCGCCTCTTGTCTGGATGATCGCAGCAGCTTCCTGACCATTCTTTCTGCCTTGCGCCTGCCCTCGACAGTCTATCGCATGGCAGACATAGATGCTTCAGAAAGGGCACGTGGGACCATGTTACTCCTGGCTTAAAGACCTGCAGTGGCTCTCTGTGTCTCCACGCATGAGCCGTCCTCACCTCGGACGGCGACGTGGCCTGACCTGACCCTATTCCCCCTCCTTTCTTTTCCTTCATTATTAAGCTACTTTCTCACTAGGCCTCAAACATGCCAGGCCCAGCCTCCTGAACTGGCCGGTCTCTGTTCCATGCTCCTCCCTCAGATATGACCCGCCTCCCTCCCCTTCCTCCCCCAAGTCCTGGCTCACCTGCTCAGGGAGGTCCTCACCAGCCCCGTGTTAAGGATTACCATCCCTCCTGGCCTCTCAGACTTGCTGTCCCCCCTCTGTCTCCTCCCTATAGTGTGTGTGTGTGTGTGTGTGTGTGTGCGCGCGCGCACCAAGGATCGAACCCAGGGGTGCTTTACCACTGAGCCACCTCCCCAGCCCTTTTTATTTTGTATCTTGAGACAGGATCTTGCTGAGTGGCTTAGGGCCTTGCTTACTTGCTGAGGCTGGCTTTGAACTCACAATCCTCCTGCCTCAGCCTCCCCAGTTGCTGGGATTATAGCTGTGTACCACCATGCCTGGCAGGGCTTATTTCCTTCTAATGTGTTAGAGAATTTATTTATTTATGAGATCTGTTTTGTCCCTCTGCCTAAAAATGTAAGCTCCGAGCAGGAGAGGAGTGCCTAGAAAACAGCAGCAGATGACCGTGTCTAGTGCTGTGTTTTAGGCTGTATTCTAAGGACACGTTAGGACGTCTCATTTCTATATCTACTGTAGGAAGTGGGGCCATCATGATCTTCACTTTATGTTGAGAACAACGAGGCAGGGAGAGGTCTAATGACTTGCCTAAAGTCCTGCATCTGGTGAGTCCTGGATGGGGATATTCTGGTCCAGAGCTCCTTCTTTTAGCGCGACAAGTAGGTAGTCTCTTATTGCATGGCACTTGGTATGTGCTCCATGAATGATTGTGGAATTAATGCATGAGTAAATTCTTAACCCAACAACCCCCAGGCCAGTGATAATGCCATTGCTACCTTGCAGGTGAGGGAACTGAGGGACAAAGATGTCATGAAATTTGCTCACACAGGGAGTGACAGATCTGAACCTAACTGCTGCTTCCATAAACTATCAGTAAACGTCCACTCTCACAGTTTCCCATTGGAAACACTCCATGTAAACTCTCTGCTTAACTCACTGTCCGGGAGTTCTCATTAAATACTTCAGAGGAGGTAAGAGGAGCATCAGTCTCCAACACACGAAATCCAACCTCATATAGGTCCATTGACTTCCTCAAAGAGAAAGTATCACTCGGGGGCAGAGCTACTGTTTCCCAGATGGATTCCATTTTCCCAGTAACCCACAGAAACTCCGGGGAAAGGAAGTTATTCCCATTAACTCCTTTGTTTTAAGAAAGACATTGGAGCCTAGACCTGTGTCAATTTATGACATCAGATTTGGGTGGAGGCTGGGCACAGTGGTGTGTCCTGTAATCTTAGCGGCTTGGGAGGCTGAGGCCAGAGGATCGAGAGTTCAAAGCCAGCCTCAGCAACTCGGCAAGTCCCTAAGCAACTCAGTGAGACCCTTTCTTTAAACAAAGTACAAAAAAAAGGCGGGTGGCGCTGGAGATGTAGCTCCATGGATAAGTGATTCCGGGTTCTATCCCTGGTACCCATTAAAAAAAAAAATTGAGTGGAGACTGGCCGTGCTAGGCTGGGGCTGTTCTTCATCCTAGTCTGAGAACCACTCTGTAGCTCAAAATCACTTTTGTCAGCTTCCCACATGAGTGTTGGCCACCAGCCTGTGCGGAGGCTTTCTCCATCTTGTGGAGACATCTCACTCCGAGAAACTCAGTTTATTTGCAGGTCTGCATTCCTGACTTTGCCATCTGATCTGCTGAGAATTCCTGTAGGCAGATGTCAGGGAGATTAGGAGATGGAACCCGGAAAGTTCGTGTTGATTTTGAATGATGGGCGCTCACGGAGTTTAGAGAAGATAGAAGTAAAACTCCTGGTAAAATAACGCCTGACTTGCTAGGACTTTGGCCGAACTGCGCTAGCCTTAAAGGCCCTTCCATTTCAGAGTGTCCTCTTTCCTATACCCAGCCCAACTGTCCCAGGCAGGCATCTCCCCTGGGCTCTATGACAGCCCTCACCGTCTTGGATTGTCACCAGCTGTTTACTCTGTGTCTCCACAACTGAACGGTAAGCCCCCTGAGGATAGGGGTGGTTCTTATTCAAATCCAGAGCTCAGGGCACAGCCCATTTGGACCACACAATGTTGGGCATTAAATGATTAAAAAACAAAGCTAGGGCTGGGGCTGGGGCTGAGCGGTAGAGCGCTTGCCTCCCAGGTGTGAGGCCCTGGGTCCGCACCCTCCGGGTGTTGGAGCTAGACCCCGTGGGTCCCACGACTCTTTCACTTTCATTCTGGAGTTCAGTTTGGGCAGGACGTGGTTCTTACCAAAGGCTATTCCTGAATGTGTGCCCGGGTTAAACCTGGAGCAAGTCATGACTCTGTGACGGCTACGTCACCTGATGACAGATGGCATCATGGCGGGAGCGCGTGCTGAGGAGATCCCATCACAAGACAGGAGACAAGGAAGTTCAATGGGTGAATGGACTCTGTTCGGGTGCCTAGGGCTGTCCCTCACTCAGCCTGTCCACCGCGCTCCACCCAGGGTCGTTTTCCAGAGCTGGTGCCCTCTGCCCTGAATCCATCTGTGTCTAATCTGTTGTTGTTGTTGTTTTGACATTTTACAAATGGCTAAGCATTAGGAAATCGGGGACAGCGCATGTAACTCTCTGAAGAGAGGAAAGGAGTTTCTGAATGGCTGAAATTCATTCTGTCCAATCTTTTCCTCAAGTTCAAGTTCAACAGTGACAGATTCTGTTTTGGTTTCCCTGCTGCAATGCCCTAGGTAGGAAGCCATCTGCCTTAATGAAAAGGATCTATCCCTGAACGGTGTGTCACAGAGAGAAATGGCGCCCGCTGGTCACTGTCGACTGTGATGTCTGGGGCCCCAATCCCAGCGACTGAGGAGTGGGCAGCGTATGTTGAGAGTGGCTGCACGGCCAGCCCACCCCAGACTTTGGACTCAGGGGTTCTAGATTTGAATACTGGCTTTGACACGTTCTACTTGGGGACCATGGGCATGCTCTTTCATGTTTTTGAACTTCACTTCCCTCAATCTGTAAAAAGGGGCTTGTAGTTTTAGGCCAGGTGGTCAGGAAAGTCTGACATCAGAGCAGAAACAAAAGAGGTGGATTTTTCTCAAAAGGGTGCAGCACCCTGGGTA
The DNA here is from genome assembly GCF_001458135.2 of Marmota marmota marmota. Classification (NCBI taxonomy): domain Eukaryota; kingdom Metazoa; phylum Chordata; class Mammalia; order Rodentia; family Sciuridae; genus Marmota; species Marmota marmota. The sequence goes on along the minus strand of NW_026000058.1, from coordinate 586,483 downwards.
GAGGCAGAGGTGAGGGGGCGGGGGGTGCTTGTTACAGAGCCCAGTCTAACCTCATTAGTGCCTGGGATGTCAGAGGAAGGAGGGCAGCTCTGGGCTCACCCTGTCCTGGGTAGGATCAGCGGCAGGGCTTTCCTGTGGGCCCCACCCACCGCCCTACCTGACCTTGGCCTGTTTCCTGAAGAAGGGACCCTTTTTCTAATTCTCCTTATGACCTCGGGGAGCCAGGGCAGGTCAAAGGCCCAGGTTCCCCAAAGCTCCCTCCGAAGGTTTGTTGGTGATAGATTCTGGTTAAATCGTGTCTCTGCTCTGCTGAAAATTCTGCTGTGATTCTCATCACGCGCTGGTGGAGACTCCTGGGCAAGGCACGCGCACGGCGGGGATTCCAGGATCCCTGTGTCGGAGAGGCTTCCGGAGGCAATCTAACGGGCAGGACAAGAGAACGCAGGAGGCACACCCGGGCCACACTTGAGAGCAGTGTGCAGGGTCCCTGTGGTGGGAGCGGCATCTGCTACAGGTGGGGGCAGTAAGACACAGCCACCCCTTGACCTCTCCGCAGCACCCTGACCTCTGCTCACCCTGGTCTCTGCCGACATCCCTGGCCTTCACTGTCCTCGGCCCGCTGTCATCTGAATGTGCTTTGTTCCCTAGGGATCATCTGTTGGAAGCTCGGTTCCCACTGTGGCACCATTTAGAGGTGAGGCCCAGGGGAAGGTCAAGGTGGCGTGCCTTTTGAGGATCTAAGACAGTTCTTGGGGACCTTGGGAGAGCAGGTCACATGAGAGCAAGCCTGGTCCCTGAATTGCCCCCTGCTTCCCTGTCTAAGGCTGTGCTCTCCCCCTTGGGCAGGTGCTCCATCACGATGCCATCCTTCTTGATGTGACACAGCCAAGGGGACTCACCAGAGCACGGCATCTGGGTTCTTAGCTCCCCAAACTGTGAGCGAGAGAGCCCTCTGTTCTTTATGAGGCCACTTCTCTGTACGGCATGATCCCACAGCGGGGAGTCCCTTTGTGCCCACTCCTGTCCGGCCTCGCTGTGTCTGCTCTGGACCACTAGCTCCCCGAGAAGCCCAGAGCCTGAGTCCACGCGTGCTCACTCCATGCTGGTGCTCACAAACTCTAGGCAGCTCCTCTTGAATATGTTTTCTCTCTGTGTTAAAAGGACAGGTTCATCTATCTGTTTACACCACCAGGCAATGTCCTCGTCAAGACGGGCTGTGTCTCACCTCCTCTAACACTGCCGTTGGTCGACAGGTGTGCAGGCCAGCGTGCTCCTCAAGTACAACGACTAAGCATCTTCTGGAGACGATAAAGAAAACGGCACTTTTAACTTTTAAAACCACGGCACATGCTCCAAGCAGCTTTTCATCCTGCATGCCCTAGAAGGCTGTTTTCCCATCTGTCACGTCTGCCCTGGGCCTGATAATTTCTTAGGAACTGAGATATAAATACGCATCAAGTGAGTAAACATGAAGACAAGAATAACACCTGCCGTGGGGAGCCTGGACCGAGGAGCTGGGCTGCAGTCTTCATACTTGAGGGTGTATGCCATGCCCCCTGGGGGTGCGGAGAAATCCCGTGCCCCAATATGGCCAAGAATGGGCAACCCAGAGCCCTGAACCCATGTAACGGAGCAGCCTCCTGGGGTTTCACAGTCATTTGGTTTCAACAGGCCTCGATCACTGGGGAAATGTACAGAATGTGTGGCCTCTATCACCCCAATGCATAAGTCTTCTTGGGAAGTCGCCATTCTCAGGCATCAGGCATGCAAAGTCCCCAGGGGGACTCTAGGGCAGAAATATCCCACTTTAAAAATATTCTCTGTATGGCTTATAAAATGCACAAGTTCAATTAATCTAGGCTTCCATGTGCTGTGGCAGGTGGCCTGTCTGCATTTATCTGTTCCTGTGACTTGTGATCATTCAGAGGGACTGCACTTGTCTCACCCTGTCTCCTCCATGAGAGACAAGGACCCTTAGAACAGAGGGCAGCTACCTCAAATAAATGGTGGGCCAGGCTGGCACTCCTGCACCCCGAGGCTGGGAGAGGAGAGGACAGGAGGCACGTTGGGTGTCAGCTGGGCCACGGTGGCCGCCAGAGAGGGCAGTGTGCTGGCACTCTTCCCACTGGCCGTGAAAACCAGCAGCAGGGCCATCTTGATCCCTCAAGGTGGTCTGAAGCACAGTGCTCAGGACGCTGGCCCAGCAGCGTGGCGACAACAGAACCCACCGTGTCTCTGGATTCTCTGTGGCTGGCAAGGAGACCTGAGGGTCAGCTAGAGGCCAGCGTTAGAGGAGGGAATTCCACACCCAGAGTTTTGAGGACCTGTCAGTTAAAGAAGGCACCAAAGGAAGCTGCAAAAGAAGGAGGCTAAGAAGATAAAGGCCCAGCCGCCAGCCGTGTCACCCCACGACCTCAGAATCACACAGGGCCCTGATCTGACATGAAGGACTGCGAGAGGACAGAGACCCTGCTTAAGTTAATTTGTTGGCATCCGTCCCCACCTGGAGCTTCCTCTCTCACTCCTGGTGTGGGCCCTGCGCCCCGCCCTCCGCCCCCGGGCACCTCTGAACTCTTCACACCTGCCTCTGCATTCCTCCACCCGACAACTCTGCGAGGTGGCTGCAGTCCGCATCTCCACTTCACAGATGAGAAGGAGGAGGCTCAGGAAAGTGAGGGACTTGTGCAGGAGCACGGATCTAGCCAGCAGGGGAGCCGCCCGACAGGCTGACCTATTCCTGTCGTCACAAGTTGGCGGTGTCTGTAAAGCACTGTCACCCACGCTTTTAAAAACCGCCACGTTTCCCATAGGGATGTGTGTACTTTGTCTATCCACGTGTGCTTACTGACAAATCATGTAGGTAAGAGAGTGTTCGTGTATAAATATGTCATACAACATGTAAAGCATTTTGGAAAGGTAAAAAATAAACAATTAAAAAACCCACAGGGACTCTTTATTGGTGATCATTGAAGGTAGGTGGCCAGGTACCTGGGGATCATCTTATTCTACCTTTGCAATGTTTGAGGTTTTTCATAATAAAATGTTAAAAACACGTGAGCAGAGAAGGGCCCTAAGACGGTCATGGAGGCTTTGGCAGGATGAGCAGACCCAGGCTAAAGAGGAGAGGACCCGGGAGTCGCCCTGGGGATCCCCTGCCTTCTGGGTGGCACACTTGTCAGGGCCTCGGGGATGCGAAGACCAGCACTTGTGGGCGCTGCTCTGGGTCTCAGGATGTCCTCACGCTGGTCTGAGGTCCTGCTCTGTGCTCAGTGAGCTCCATGCTGCGTCACCTTGGCAGCCCCTGGGCGGCCTGCTCCCAGCAGGCCTCGTCCTCCCTGGAGGGACAGACCCTTCCTCACTGTGGCCCCGTCCTCCCTGGAGGGACAGACCCTTCCTCACTGTGGCCTGGTCCTCCCTGGAGGGACAGACCCTTCCTCATGGTGGCCCGGTCCTCCCTGGAGGGACAGACCCTTCCTCACTGTGGTCTGGTCCTCCCTGGAGGGACAGACCCTTCCTCATGGTGGCCTGCTGTGTCAGCCGGTCTGGGCAGCGGGTTATCAGGAGAGCAGTGAGTGGGGACCATGGCAGAGGAAGCTGGCCTGGTCCCTGTACTGATAGCCTCCCAGACAGCATGTCCGGGGCAGGTGAGGGACCTGGGCTCACTTCCTCCCCAGTCCAGCTGGCCTCCGGCCTCGGTCGGATGGTCTTGGGAACAGAGTCTCGGCCAGCAGACTGCTTTTACCCTTCTGGGGTGGGGGTGGGGAGCCGAGTTCTTCTGGTAAAGGGTCCACTCGTGGGCCTGTGGCCTCAGGTGAGGAGTCCCCAGAGCCAGTCAGGGGACAGCCCACTTAGTAAGGCCAGCCCCATGCATTCCTCTGACCCAAGCTCACTCCCATTGAAAAACTCTCAGCATACCATTTAGTACTCAATATAGTAGCAGTCACCGGTGTCCACGGGACAGTTGTGATCGCCAGCCGTCAGGTGTCACACTTACCTAGGGCCCGTGTGATGTTTACAAGTTCTATGGGGGAAGAATCACCATCACCTCCGTCTTACAGATGAGAAAACTGAATAACAGGGAGTCACTTGCTCTTCATTCCACAAGTGACAGGTGGCTCCGGGAATGCAGACCCAGGTTGATGTCCACCCGGAGCCCACGCTCTGAGCCTCTTTTCCGCAGAGCCACACACTGTGCTCAAAGCCGCGAGCAACGGGAGCAGGGTCCCTCCTTCCAGCGTTTCTGGCGTAACAGGACAGAAGGACAAAGAAGAGTGAATGGCATGAGTGGACCGTGAGTTCAGAGGAGCCCGCGAGGTCTAGGGTCTCAGCCAGGACGACCTACGGCTGGCCCGGCGGTCGCCTGTGGCTGTCGAGCACATTCTAGAGTAGGTTGTGGAGCAGTCTAGCTTGGAAGGTACACACTGCTTACTCAGCCTTCTGTCTGGACCTTTGTGTTGAGGTGCTGTGCGGCACTCGGGTGATTCCAGACCTGACTAGTCGGAGGTGGTGCCATAATAGATGTGGATTTAATGTGAAAAACGGTCATTCTCTTCCTTGAATTGTTTACTCCTCTTGCCCCATGATCCTGGAATCCCATCTGGCAAGGGGAGTGGGAAATTCTTTTCTCCCCAAGACATCTCTTCTGGCAAGTGTTTGAGGACTCTAGACATGACCAGTGATCTCCTGGTCCTCTATTTGGGAGGAAACAGAGTCCTCCCGGAACAAGGGCACAAACACGTCCATTCATCAGTCTCAGCCCCAAAGCATTTTTATATTCCAAGGCTTAGGACGTTTGCAGGCCAGAGACGGTGGGAAGAGCTAGTCCTGGGTGTGGGCCTCTGGGAATAGAAGTTTAATTTCAAGGGAGACACGACTATTCGTATTTCAGCCTGTCTCCATGAAGGTCAAACAGTGTACTTTTATTGTAAGTTCTCTGGTAAACAAAGGGGTCTTCTTTTTCCAGTCTGTTCCTGCAAAGATGGCAGAAGAGAGTGTACAAATATATCCCAACTGACTGTGATTCTTCAAGGCAGAAAAATGGATCTGAGGCATTATAAAGTGTTTATTAAGGGAATGGTAAATGTCAAATATTTCATCTGAAGTTTATGATTAATCGCCAGGTCAAAAATTCAGTAAGATTTCAACTAAGCCTTGTGCTGCCTAGCAATGTCTTCTCACAGTTCTGATCCACTTCAACACGCGTGCGTTGAGCCTTTACCACAGAGTGCAGTGGGTAAGGAGCTGTAACTCGGAGTCCCAAAGTCTGGGTTCCAAGCCCGTTTGTTAGCAGCCTGGCCTTGAGCATATTCCTCAACCTCTCTGTTCACCAGTATTTTCATCTGTCATGTAAAAATCATACTTACCCGACAAAGATCATCTAGAGGGTCCACACAGTGATTTCACCATGCCCAGCCAATGCCATCCCATTCCCTGCCCAAGTCAGGAAAAAGGAGAGAGACCCAGGGGCAGGCAGGGGCCAGCACATCGTACCACCTGCATTACCCGGGAGACCACACCCAAGGTCTCGGCTGCTCAGCAGTGCTGGACCCGAGTACCCCCCGCCAGATGTCCAGCAGGGGCCAGCAGCCTGAATGCTTGCTTCCTACGGATAGGCAGCTGCTAAGGAGAAAGGGGAAGGGACACAAATATATTGATATTATATTTTAAAACATCTTTCTCTGAAGAGTTCAATTTTTTCCCTACTGATTTCAAAATAAATTAAAACGCGTGTGTGTGTGTGTGTGTGTGTGTGTGTGTGGTGGGGGGTGCTCTAAGACTACTGTCTGCCTAACGGGTCAGTTGGCTGTGCACATCCAGTCCTGTTCCCACATTTCCCTGCTAAATAATGCCCTCCTGGCGTGTCCTGAGTGGCACCTGGGGAACCAGGTGTTGGTCCCGATGGAGACGTGAGTACAGGGGCAGGACGCTCCCCTCCCCTCACAAGAGAAACGTCCTGAAACACGGCATGCAGCCGGGCTGAGCAGCAGCCAGAGGGGCTCTCTCTGCCTTCGAGAACTAATTACCACCCGACGCAGGGGGATCCTGCCAAATCGAAGAACAAGTCCCGGGCTGAGGGAGTTCCCAGAAACGATTCCTTGGGACGGCAGAATTTAAGCCTGGCCTGGAGCAGGAAGAATTTTGCTGTGGAGGGAGGGGGCCAAGGTGGAAGAGGGTGGAGTGGAGAGGCGGAACTAGCTAGAGGTTTGGACTCACTGGGCCACGGGAGAACTGATGACCCCAATCCACCCACCTACCCGACTTTTCTGGCGCCAGGGGTCTGGTGTATTTTATGACAACGGATGGGAGGGAGGAAAGCTGTTTATTCAGAACCTACTATGTGCTGAGGGCTTTATGGACCTCTCCTCATTTACTCTTCCCCTAGTGATCTAAGGTGGATATCACCATCTCTACTTTTTTCTAGACAAAAAAAGTATGAATGACCTGTTGAAGGTCACTGTGGGCCTCAGCAGGAGCCAGGACTAGGCAGCCCGGGACCCCTTCTCTTCCTCCTGAGAGGCCTCACAGGGTTTCCTGGGAGCTGTGTGATCGTGCGACACGTTTCCACCATCGTATTTTAGGAAGAAGGCTTTCCCAGGGCTTCCTTTCTCGCATTCCATTCCGCAGACTCTCAGACTCCCGGCTCTTTTTCTGCCCTCAGCTGCTCTTGTGTTTGTCGAGGGCCTTCATCTGCTGGCAGCGACCTTTCCCGGCCTCCCTGCAGGATCCAGCTCTCTGCCCCTCTGGGGTCCCTGCCGGTGATTTCCCCAGGGGCGGCGTGTCACGGGCCCCGAACCAAGGAGTCTTCCCGTTTGCTTCTGCTAAGACCCAGCTGGACTTAGAGGAGCTGATATCTGTGGTCAAGTTGCCAACGGTCAAGAAACACTTCCTCTGTGCCCTGAAGAAAGGGTCAGTCGGTTCCTGCTCCCCGGATCCTAGGACAGTCCTCGTTCTGGTCCTTCCTGAATCTGGATCTCAGCTATTTCTTTCATTCCGTGCCCCAGTTCTAACAACTGTCCCCCCTCTCCTCCTTTTCTCTCCCCTCCTTTTCTCTCCCCTGCAGCCTCCTCTCCCTCCTCTCCGTATCTTTCTTTTCCAGCTTGAAGCAGTCACAGCCGGTTTCCGATGGGTCCCTCAGGAAGCCCCTCAACCTGGAATTAAATGCCTCCATAAAACTGTCCCCTCTGATTCGTGGAAAGTGTGTCCACATATCTGGCCCCCCGACATCTTTATAGGACTGGGGGACCAGAATGTCGGGTGAGGAGCCCGGCTCCACCATCCATTCACATGGACAAGTTCTTTGGCCCACATGCCTTGCTTTCTTCCGCTGTAAACACAAGATGACGTGACCGCCCTTGGTGTGGTGGTGAGGACTGGAGGTCAGAACACACGTGACACCGCACACAGTGCCCGCCAGGCCAAGTCGGTGGTGCCCTCTGCCGCCCCCCCAGCTGGATCCTGGCTCCATCCCACAAGCTGCTGGAATGGGTCACATCTTCCTTTTACAAGTCAAGCCCCCACGTGTCTGTCGGTCCAGGTCTGGTTCTGGTTCTCAGAGATGACATCGTTCTCCCTCGAGCCACAGTCCGTGGGGTGGGCTCCACCTGGGTGGGCCAGCCCTTCTCTGCCTCTCTCCGGGGAACGCCGATTCACCCTCGAGTGGTGTCACCTCCTGTCTGGAGCCTCCTGTGGCACTGCTCACATTGTCATGCAGTTTGCTTCACCGTGAAGCCCCCAGACTCCGAGACCCAACTGCTCAGGTTCGGACCCCAGCTCTACCACGGCTGACCCACTGTCACGGTGTGGACGACGTTTCTGCCCTTGGTCCTCTCCTAGGTCAGATGGGGCTACTGATGTCTACCTCACAGAGTTTTGAACGGATTACATGAGCTGTGTTAAGACTCAGGCCCGGCCCGGCACTATTTGAGTGTTGGCTACTGTTAACATTACCCTGACCTGTCATGGCTTCTTCCTGAGCACATCCCTCTGGATCGGGCCACTTGTAGTTCCAACGTCGATAGGTCGGAAGGTGGACGGGGCCCCTACGCTCCCTTGTTTGGGGATGAGCAGATGCGGATGTGCCTGGTTCCTGGTTTCTGTCCCATTTCCCCTGAGGTCACGCTTCCCACTGACCCCTTTATGGTCCCCGCCAGCATGCACTGCTCCGTCCCCTCCGTCGAGACGAGCATCTTGGATATCAGAAGGTCCTCGCATGCTTGGTGACCTAGACCAAAGTAGCATTCTTATTCCAGCTAGTCCCCTGGGATTCTCACGGGTGACATCACTCAGTTGCTCTCAGAGGGTCTCAAGCTGAGGACAGCGCTAGGTTTCCGTCTGTCAGAACAGACGCCGTGTCTGCGTCAGTCGTGTCTCGAGTTCCTAGCACAGTACCAAACTCTGGGTCTGCAGCAGAGGTGGACAAGGGTGGAGCTACACCATTCTGTGCCAGTTTTCCCTGCACTTGTGCATCCCCCGCGGGTTACAAGGGCCTGGGCCCAGGGCACGTTGCTCGGGAGTTGCCACTGTTCCTGGGCATCTTCTGCAGCTCAGTGGTTCATGGGCGTTTCCTTGAGACTCGGTAACCCTCCCTTTACTCCCCGACTCCTCTCCCCTGACCCGAGCCAGATCTCCTGGCCTCTCACTGCCCACCCACCTCTGTCTCTTACCCACGTCCTTGCCACCACAAGCAGAGCTGCCCCTTTAACCTCAGAGTCACGTGGGAGAAACCTCGCAGGACGGAGGCGGCACGAGGCCCAGTGAGAGCTCTTCCGGGGGCCATGAGGGGGGGCTTTCCAGGTGGGGTCTAGCTCTTCAGGATCTGCACTGGCACCTCGGTGCACCCTTAGACATCTGCTCCCCAGGCTTGTGGCGGGTTCCAGGGTCTGTCACTCTCTCCCCAGCCTCTCACCCAGCGGGCCTCCTTTTGTGTCCTCTGTGTGGCAGGCAAGGGGTTGGTCGCCTGGGGGCGGGTAACATTTTTTTGTTTCGTTTTGAATTGTTTTGTATAGAGATTCTGCTTTTTTCCCACAAGCTGTCGGAAACGCTTTGAAAGGAGGACTCAGAATCCCACGGAGTTACTTACTTGGGTCAGAAAGAGGAAAGTGTTGGTACCATATTTCCTTGCCACAAAGATTTAAAGGGCACCACTTACCTTCAAAATGGTGATGTTTAATATTGACCAAAAATTAAAATTCTCAATAAAAGACCATGAAATAAATTTTGGTAAAACCAGAGTAGGACAGTATGTATGTGACTTAGTAAATATTTTTTTACTTTAAGGACAGATTTCTTTGTTTTCTGGGTGTGCACTCACTCACCCAACATATTCCAGATTCATCGCAGTCGGCCTAGGTCCTGCGGTCCTGAAGCTCATTTAGAAACCTAGAAACCCTGTGAGGCTGGAAGGCTCCTGGGGGCTGAGGCGGGGGACTGCACGTCGGAGGCAGCCCGGCAACTGGGTGCTGACTGAGGCAGACTGAGCACGGGGCCAGCCACGTGTGTCTGAAGAGTGACATCAGGGGCTGGGCTGGGGCTCGATCCTCGGCACCACATAGAAATAGAATAAAGATATCGTGTCCACCTAAAACTAAGGAATAAATAAAAAAAGAAGAGTTGTAATAGGAAGGAGTAGACGCAGATGGTTTTCCCTATCTGGTAGGCGAGGAACGGACTGAGGAGCTCCGACATCTGTGGACCAGATCTCAAACTGTCTGGGAAGGGGTTTCCAGGTCAAGACGGGGTAAAACACGCTGGTCTCTGGACGAATCTAGATCCGTCATATAGATTCGGTGGCTGTTTTAGTAACTGCGGAGATTCGTGGAAAATGACCTTTCTTGACCCAGAGCAGTGATCTTTGACCTCTTCTGGGTCAGAAGTGCTTTGTAAATCAGGTCAAGACTAAAGCTTAGCGATCAGTGCAGGTTTCTACATCACACCAGGCCCACCTCAGGTCTTCCAGAAACCTGCACGTGAAGACCCTGTGGCCTCAACACCACATCTAAGCCCAGCAGATTCCGCGTCTGGCCAAGGCTGTTTAAACAACTCAGGGCAGAAGTCCTGCATCTCCTCTCAAAACCTAGGGCCTGCGGTCATCTCTAGTTCTCAGGGGAAAGTCGTTCCAGGACCTGAGAGGTCAAGAAATGATGTCTTTCCTGTTGTTTTTATCAGCTGAGTTCCAGGGACTTTCACTAACAGACGTCGGAGGATGACTCCCGATTAACTGGCCATCGGCTCTAAGGGAAGTCCCCAGGTTTCCTAGCTTCTCTGAGAGATCTGGCTTCTGCTCCTGGCCTCTCTGGGCCTCAGCGTCCTCACTTACTCCGGTTGACCCTGAAGTTCCCCTCAAGTGCCAGGGCTCTGGTTAGGAGGTGTGTTGGCCACGGACAGGTGGACAGGTGGGTGGGGAGAAAGGACAGACAGACAAGCCTAGGAAGGCTAGGCAACGAGACCACCCTCCAAGAAGACAGTTCTGGAATCCTGGCCTGGGTCTGCTGGGCACCGAGGAATCCTGTTCAGAAGGGATTTCTAGAGCACCTGTCTGAGACAAAGGGCCTCCAGCGTCTTTGAGAAAAGGGCGAGATGGGGGCACTTTTGTTTCTCTCTCTGGGGAGTCTCCTAGGTGCCTGTAGGTACCAAACGAAGGCTTCAGCCTGAGGCCGGTCAAACTCGGGATCTAGCTGCCTCCTGGAGAAAGAGGGATCTCTCCCCCACTCTCAGACCTTCTCCCCCTCTGTGACTCACCTCCTCTCATTCCAGAAAGTCATGCCCAGGAACTAATTTATGGGTCCTCTCAGAGGGCTTCGAGTAAACAGTGCAGCCAAGCTTGGTGGAGGCCCAAGGGAGGAAGCTAATGACTTGTACTGACTTGGCTATTGTTTTCCGAAAACAATTTGACTTCCTTTTCGATAGCCTCGGAATTCCTTCCTTAGAAATTGAGGCCACGGAGCCAGGGCAGGGCCGGGCTGGCCAGCTCCGAGCACAATGCTCTCCGGGGCAAGGTTGCTTTTATTAAGAAGTTGCATCTTAAAGGGTGGTGAGCAAACAGCCTGGGAGGGTATGGGAAATCCCCAGGATGAAGGAGACCTCTGAGCCCCTGCCTGGGCCTGAGATCTCACCTCTGTCCCAGAGCATGTGATGAAAGTATGGTGTGTGTGGTGTCCAAAAACCAAACTTGAGAAACTGTGATCATGACCATTTTACAGACAAAGAAGTTGAGGCTCAGTGGCTTGCCAGAAGCCACCACGCCATCGATGAGTGAGGGACAGGGCTGGGATTCTGTCTCAGATCTGATGATTCCAAGTTGGAATCTTTCTCAGAGAGCCCATCTGTCCTGAGTAGGCAGAAGAGTCTACATTTGGAATTCACTGGATGAAGAGTTCAAGTGAAATATCCCTGTCTCCTTTTCCTTCTCTTTCCAGTCTCTAAAGTTGGGATTGGGCTGGGTCTTGTGTTGGGGGAACAATTTTTTTTTTTTGTACTGGGGATTGACCTCGGGGGCACCTAACCACTGAGCCACATCCCCAGCCCTTTTTGTATTTTATTTTGAGACTGGGTCTCACTGAGTTGCTTAGGGCCTTGCTAAATTGTTGAGGTTGGTCTCGAACTCACGATCTAGCCTCCCGAGCCACTGGGGTCACAGGTGGGCACCGTCACTCCCGGCTGCATTATGATCTCTGCCAACGATCACCTCGTACCATACCTTGGACTTGACTGGAAACATCTTTCAGAACAAGGAGAAGCAAGTCCTCTTAGTCTTTGTGGGAGGGGTAGGAGGGGGTAGATCAAGGATGCGTATTTTGTTGGAGGAGAAAGAAAGTGCTCTGGGTATGCACTACAATCTCTCCACCAAAATGAGGCTCACTGTCTTCTTGCTTTCAAAGAGTTCCTCTGGATTTTCAAGGTGAACTTCACCTCAGGATCTCCCAGGAAAGGTCCTGGTTTTGGTTGTGGGATGAAGTCCCCAGTCACGGGCTCCCAGAGCTCAAGGGACCTCCTGCTCTGACTTCAGGGTGAAAGCAGCAGTCTCCGTACCCGAGTGTCCCAAATGCCTGGCACGGATCCCTCTTCCTCCTCCTCCTCCAACTCTTCCATGTCAGAGCCCGTCCCAGAAGACTTCTTCACTCTGGGATCCCAGAGGGTCCTGTCTGCCTGAAGCTGAGGAAGAGGTATGGGCCTGACTCTGAGCTTGTTGGGGGGTTGAGTCTTGAGGTGGGACAGGAGTTGGCTCATGGACTACAGCTCCAGGGAAGTCTGTCTGTCTTTCTCCTTCTGCTTCTTGGAACGGCGTGTTCTTGCCCTTTTTAGCCACTGTCTGGAAAGCGAAAGTCTTAAAGGGAATGGCTGATGCCTGCCGCGTCTGCATCTCAACCAGCCAAGGAGGGCGACCTCAGCCGCTAACCATGGCGCCAATTACCCATTTACGCCCTCCAACGAGGCACCGGGGACTCGTGGCTCTTGCAATTAGGCTCTGACAGAAACTCTTTGCATGTGTTATTGTGTAGGCTGTAAGAGAGTCAGCAGTTAGACATCTGGACCACGCGTCTTGGGAAGGGGACCCGGGAGTCAGAGAGCCACCGGGTGGGAGAGACAGCTCCTGGCCTCTAAAGAGGAGCAGGAAAAGGAGACAGATTTCAAAATGCCACCTGCAGGAAGACTTGCAGGGCAGGAGATGTGCCTCTTCTTGGGCACCTTGGTGTGGGGAGCTCCCTAATCGACCAATCCCAGCTCTTCTGCCAGGACGGGGCTCCTCTTCTTGGGCTGCCTGGGGGGGGCGTCTGCTCTTACCTGGCCCTGGCCCTCTCTGATCCGCCAGTGGATCTCCTGAGAATTTCCTCTGTAACTGTGGCTAGAAAGCGCCTGAATGGTCCTGGGTGAGTTCTAAGTGTCTCTGAGTCTGAGTTTTCTTTACTGTAAATGGACCTGATGACCTGTCATCTGACTCGCAGTGTTGTGGCTGGAAACACCTAGTGACAGAAGGCCTTAGGAAGGCCTCCCTCTCCTCCCCTTCATTACGGACAATCAATAGATCACTGACCGTGGAACTATTTACTGAATTTTTTTTCAGTTGCAGAATTTAACACTTCGTTGTATCATTATTAATTCAAATACCTACATATAGAATACTGCATTGTTGTGCCTAAAAAGCTCCTTTCTTTTTTAATTTTTAGTTATGCATGACAGTAGAATGATTTTTGGCAGAATCTCTACACAGAGCGTAACTTATTCTCTGTGGGTCCCACTCTGTGGTGTGCATCATGTGGAGTCACCTGGTTGTGCACACAGACTCAAGGCAGGAAAATCATAGTTGATCAATTCCACTGCCTTTCCCATTCCTTCCCCCCTCCTTCCGTTTGTTTCCCTTTGTCTAATCCAATGGACTTTTATTCTTTTCCTCCCCACGTCCCTTCTTGTGGGTTAGCATCCACAAATCAGAGAAAAGATTCAGCCTTTGTTTTGGGGGACTGGCTTATTTTACATAGCATGACGGTCTCCAGTTCCACCCGCTTGCCGGCAAATGCCATAATTTCATTCTTCTTTATGGCTAAGTAATATTCCATTGTGTAGACATACCACATTTTCTTAATCCATTCATCTGTTGAAGGACACCTACATTGTTTCCATAGCTTGGCTACTAAATAGCTCCTTTCTGCAAGTAGGATATCAGCTCCTTGTGGACAGGGGATGGCCTTTGTCTCTCACTTAGCATAGGTGGAAGCCAAGGAGTGGCCAATACTCCTTTTTGAGACCATGATGTGTGCATAGTTCTGATGGTCTTCATAAGGCCATTTTTCTATCTTTTCGTCTCAAACTGAAAGAGCGTGGAATGTGCCAAGCACAGTGCCTGGCACAGAGTAAATGTTGAACGAAGCTCACTTTGCTATTCCGTCTGTAATGGGTGGAGCACACACAACCCCGTCTCTTTCTAAGACCCTTTCTCATACTGAAAATGAGAGTGAAGGGGAGGGCGTGGCGGAACTTTGACATCAGCAGACTTTCTCCACACATTTCCTGGGGTTTCCGACCATGTTCATGGTGTCTTTCTTAGCTATAAGGTAACAACCAGATTCAGTCCCCTCAGATCTACAACCCAAATGACACTCCTCTTACTTCCCCCAGAACCCTCCTCTCAGTCTGGGGGGGAAATCAGGTGAGACGTAGAACACACTTGCAAAGTCCTTCCCAAAGCAGCTTGTTTGGGGCCAAGACAGTGTCCTGCTGTCTGCTGAGCCGGGTGCCTGGCTGGGGACACCGGTCAGGTTCTCCACCTGCTGGCAGGATGGGAGACTCAGATTTCTTTCCCCAGTTGCAGGTGGACACACACCTTGGTTTTACTTATTTATATGTGGTGCTGAGGATCGAACCCAGGGCCTCTTCGTAGGAGGCAAGCCTCTACCTGAGCCCAGCCCAGCCCCAGGGGGTTTCCTTTACGGCCTGCCTCTCCAGAGTCATGGGTGTGCCCACACCCGGGACGCTCTTCCCTTCTGGTCTTCATCTGCAGTGATCTATGACATGATCGTGGTGATCCAGGAACCAATATTCCCTGCCCTTCCCACTTTCCGACCCTCCCTCCACCGAGACCCTATGGCTCTGTACCTGGCTCTCTCAAGGCCAGAGAGAAGCTCTTCCCAGGGGCCTTATTTTGAGGCTGGACTGCAGGGGAAAAGTCACGGGGTGGGGACAGTCTGTTTGTGGGGGGGACCTAGGTACCACCAGGGCTTCCTCTCGGCTTCAGGACTGGGTTAGTGTAGACGGGGAGGAGCGTGGTCTCCGCTGTACCCACAGCACTTCCCGGTCCTCAGGACGACGCCGTGAGGTCGGTGTCGCTGTCCTTGACTGGCTGAGCGGAACAGAGGTCGACTCGTCCAACGTCATGCAGCTAGTGTGTGGCGGAGCCAGTTCAAACCCAGACAGGTTGGCCCAGAAGTCTGTCTCATACTCTGCAGGAGCGGGGAGGCACTCTGGCCAGGGAATCAGATCTCCAGGTGGTTTCTTTTACTGGGGGTGTCGCCCCTCTCCGGGCAGGGAATTCGGCCCCATGTTCCTTCACTTTTTGCTGATGCTCAACTTTTTCACCCATGAAAAGCACGACCCACTAAGAAACAGCTGTGTGCACTGTTGGAGTGTCGTGATGGATGCCGTGTGGGGAAGCACATCTCAGGTGGTGACCTGGAGCAAGGGACAGCTCGGGGCTGGCCTCGCGAATGCCGCCTGCTACCGTGGGCGAGTTGGAAAGTAGCCTGGCTCCGTGCCTGAGTGTCCCTGGTTGTTCCAGGTGCTCTGTGCGATTTCCTTCCGGTGCCACCATCTCGGGCTCTCAGTCACTGGTGTGACCTCGGTCTGCTCACAGTGACCTCGTGGTTGACACGTCCTCTGCCTGGGCCCGTGTCTACATCTTAGCTGAGGGGTCAGGAGAAGACAGAAGGAGGGGGCTTTGGAGAGATGTCCCACAGTTTCCGGGTTGGCTCATCTGTGACACATGAGCTAATAAGAGACAACCTCATTTCCCTTGATTCCACTCCACTGGAAGACCTGATGTGGGAAGCGCAAAGAGATGAAGTCTGGCATTGGCTGAGACTTCTAACCCTACTTTGACTGACTGGTCACCATGCTCATGTCCTTTGCTCTCTCTGAGCCTCATGGGATTAGAAATCGGAAAGACTAAGTGAAGTAAAACAGGTGACAGGTGAAGTCCCGGCCCAGTTCCCGGGGAGCATCCTGGGGGGTGGGAGGGTTCTCTCCCCCACGTGGGACCCAGAGGTCAGGTCCTTTCCCTTCCAGGCTCCACAGGGCCTGTCTGGGTGCTGGTGGTCGCGCTCTGTGAAACACGTTCTCCTGTGCTGCTGGGTGCTCTGCTCAAGACGGCAGAGCAGGGTCCTGAGGACTCGGCCTGTGCGTGGACACCATTCTTCTCTGATGTCAGGCAGGGTGGGCAGAGGGTCTCCTGGCAGGGACAGTCTTCCTGATGATGCCCGGGAAAGCTGTGGCTGGGGACTCCAGAGGCCCCACAGAGAGGTGGCAGGAAGGGCCCTGAGGAGGCGGCTGGCCAGGCCAAGCTCCAGCCCTGGTGACAAGGACAGCCAGAGGGCAGGCCCCAGGGGAGGAAGGGGGCCGCCTGGTCCAGGAGGAGGAGAGAGGGAGGTTGTGGAGGTGGAAGGAAGAAGTCTGTTAAATGGGAGCAAAGGCTCTACGAGGTCAGAGAGGGGCGGGAGGACTGGAGGGGAAGGGGTGGAGAGTAGGAGGGACAGTGGGAGGAGGGTGACAGAGACGGCTAAAAGAGGCTGGGAGGGGACAACTGACAGGCCCAGAGCAGTCCCTGGGGGCAGCTGGGCAGCAGGAGCACAGAGGGGCCCCGGAGCCCCCGGAGGAGCAGCCGCAGGTAAGGCTGGACTTGAACTCGGATTAGCTTCAAGTCAGGGGAAGTGGCCGGAGGGGACACTTGACTGCCCAGGGCTGGAGGTGGACAGAGCTCCTGTGGGTCCTGAGCGTTTACCCCCTGTCCTCTCACTCTTCCCGGGATGGTGAGCTCTGAAGGAGTGCAGAGGGGGACTCGGTGACGCAGCAAGAGAGGACTGGGTTGTTAGGGGAGCAGCAGGGGTGTGTGTGCGTGTGCGTGCGTGTGTGCCTGTGTGTGTGTGTGCGTGTGTGCATATGTGTGCATGTGTGCGTGTGTGTGTGCATGTGTGTGTGCGTGTGTGTGTGTGCATGTGTGTGTGCGTGTGTGTGTGCGTGTTTGGGGGGCTTTGCGGTTACAATCCAGCCTGTGGACTTGAAGTGCTCCTGGGGCATCTTAGCAGCCGGTCACTGGTCCATTTTCCAGAACTTTTGGGAAGAGAGCTTGGCCCTTTAAAAACAGAAAGCGGCCGGCTCTGCCGAGCTCCCTCGGAATCTTTTCTGAACCGCCCTCCTCTCCGCTGCATCAAGGGGAGTGTTTTGACTTTTTTTTTCTTCCTAAGGCATGTTGGATGGTTTAAAAATACTCTCTGCTCAGTATTTCTGCGGAGGGTCACGTCCCCACTGTGCGGTGGCTCATGAGGACTGCAGGCTGGTGCCGTCAGTGGGGAGGCTGGGGTGGAGGACGCGGCAGGGTGAGGTGCGAAGCCAGCAGAGGGCTCTTGCTCCTGAGCGCTCTCCTGAGCCAGTGGTGCCAGAGCCCAGACTTGGCCTGGGGGACTCGGGACAGGACAGTCCCCACTTTGGGCCTCAGTCTCCTCGTCTGTACCTGAGGTAGAAGGTTCCTCCCAGCAGTCGCGTTGTGCAAGGCCCAAAGCCACCGGCTCAAGCACCCTCAGAGCCCCCAGGAGCGGGGCGCCACCCAGAGTTTCCATGTCCCTGTCCGTCCCTGTTTGTTCGTCCCCTGTTTGTTCGTCCCCTGTTCAGCCTGTCTCTTACTCCTCTTCCCCGATTCCGTCCTGTCCGAGGGGTCCTGGCCTCCCCCTCAGCACATCACTGTTCAGGACACACGTTGGCTCAACAAGGTGCTGACACACCAGGTCCATCTGGCCTCCGAGGAGCAGGGCAGCTGGAGCCCTGGAATTCCGAGCAGCTGCGCAGAGGTGTGACCAAGGCCAGCATCTGGAGGTGTGGCCACAGGTGGACCAGCCTGACTTTCACGTCAGCAGGCCGAATGGCCTCCACTTCTCCCCCCACTGTCCCTAGATCTGGCTCTCAGGGGCCACCTTCCTGTGGGGCTCCTCAAGGCAGGGGACTGCTTGCCCCCCGCCCTGGCCGGCTCTCCAACCCCTCCCCACCTAGCAGCTGCCGGTGCAGAGCCCGCAGGCCGCGGCACCCGGTGGGGACTCCAAGGGGGCTCTCTGGCTTCTTGCCTGGCACACTCTGGACGTCCCCTACCCAGACACGTGACGTCCATGGAGCCAGCGCAGTCACAGAATCAGGTTGCTCTGCGTGGCCGCTGCCCTGGACGCACAAGTATCTCGCTGGGCTCCTGAAACGCGTGGCTGTTCTTATTTCTGAACTGTCCCACTCCTGTCCCGGCTCCTGTCCCCCATTCTTTGCACTGAGCTGACGTCTTAGGACATCAGAACTCTGACACCGCATCAGCCTCCTCTTCGGACAAATAAGGAGGGCGAGGCCTAGACAGCAAAATGACGGGCGGGAGATGACAGTGAGTCACGCCACTCAGTGGGAGGACACACGGCTCTGCCTGCCGTGTCCAGGGCCCTCTGCCCCCTGCCCTGGGCCGTCCCCAGCCCCCGCTGACTCTGCCGCGTGAGCGTCTCTGTTGCCCCCCGTGCACGCTCCTGTCATCTCCATTTTCTAGTAGGGGACACAGCAGTGGAGGTTGGGCTGCCACCTGCCTCTTGGGTACTGGATGACATGACCTCTGGGCCCCGTTAATTTAAAAAGGCAGGGGCTGGCCTTATGGGGGTCAGACAGGACAAGGCCTGGAGACCTGCCATCCTCAGGGCCAGGGATCCAAGGCTGGGCTCTGCCTCTGTCCCAGGGAGCAGCTCACTCACCCTCGGGGGATCCCAGTGGCTTTCTGCATGAAGTGGCCCTCATAGACCACCCTGGCTTCAGGTCGAGGGAACAAAGTGGGAGATGGCCATTTCCTGGAAAGATTCAGGTTCCCCAGAAAGAAGCTGACCTCCCTGGTACCCTTGGAAGGTTGGCTCCTGGGGGGTGACAGTTGGGTGCTACTTTGTGAATACGTCATTTTTGATATATTAGCAAACCATGGGCAGGAGAAACCCAGCAATCTAGTCACTTTCACACGGGAGGGGAATCTTGAGGTCCTGGAAGAGCCCAGGGGGCCCTTAGGGTGTATCCGACTCAGGAGTAGAGAAAAAGGAAGAGCCTGAGATGTTAGCTGCATGATTCGGGGCGAACCATTTTCTGTCTTTGATCCTCAGTTTTTCCATTTGGTGAAGAGCTTAATAAAATCTTCCTGTAATGTTTAGTGAAGATCAAGTGATTCTTTTTCAGTGCCAGGGATTGAACCAGGACCAGGGCCCATGGTAGGCAAGCTCTCTGCCTCTGAGCAGCACCCCCAGCCTGGGATTTTTAGTGGCTGACACGTAGTAGGCGCTCAACTAACAGCAGAATTATAAGGCAGAAGCCAGGTCACCTGGTCCTCAGCCCAGGTCTCTTTGAATTGCTTCTTATTTGTTGCAAGGCATTTCTTTAGTGGCAGTGAGCCACAGCACATGAGGCTGAGACGACGTGGCTGGGTTTTTAACTACAGACTTTTTTCTGGGACTCCTTTTGCTGACCTCCAAGGTGCCAGCAGGAAGTCTGGATTCGCCTCAGCTTTGCACTAACTGGACACCCTATCCCATGGTAGTTCGCGAGTCTCCAACTCCCCCATTCTCTAGAGCTACACTGTCTCCGGCCACCACGCCGGCCCCCAGGAGCGCACTGGGGTCGGGGAGGGGTGGCTAAAGTCACCAGGAGGCAGCTGGAGCCACAAAGAGCCTCTCGTGAAATGGTGACACGACGTGTTCACGGGGGACTTCCAGATCCTGACTGCAACCTGGAGACTTCGTGGTTCGGAATTTCTAGAGAGGACAGAGGTGACGAGGGTCAAGACGTGGCTGCCTCTCAGATCCCAGCGTAGACGCCCCTCCTCCACTTCCCCGTCTCTGGTGGGCGTCCTGGCTGGGTGGTCAGATTCAGAAGTGCACAGCCTCTCGGGGCGGGGGGGCATGTGCATGAGGCAGGCCCGGGGCTTGAGTCACAGCCATGTGAGGGGACAGGTTGGGCCTGTCACAGGAGCTAGAGGGACTGCTCTGGGCAGGGGCACCTCTCCTCTGCAGCAGGGAAGGCTTCTGCCTCATGGAACAAGGAGCAGACAGACGAAGGAGCGTCCCTGCCTCGATAGTCCCCGCCCAGCACTGGGCCACCCACTCCGTGCAGTGGCTCCTGCATCCTGCTGGGGGTCTTTACTGGCCGTGTCAGGGAGGAAACCAGGGCCCTAGCATTATTTCCTGCTTTCTACGGGCCAGTCACCTCCTCTTTATCCCCGAGTGGGCACTTCCATGTGCAGACCTGCTGGACACCAGGACTGAAATGACTGACTAAGGCCACACGGCTGGAAAGGGAGGCCCGCCGGGCAGTGGTCCTGCCATTTCTCAGGGACCGCGAGTCCTGTCATCTGAGGGTTGCTGTTCCTGTGGCTCTTGTCATGATGTGACATCAGTGGAACACAGCCCTCTATGTGGCCAGCCGGGAACCAGCAGGAGACACCCCGCAGCCCGGAGCAGTTAGTGGCTAAAAAAGGAAATGACTTTCTATATGTGAGTTCTGGCCAAACGGCGGCAGATGCTGAGCGTCTGGGAATCCGCACCCCTGTGGGCGAGGCCCCGATGTAGTGACCAGTTCTAGGAACAGCAGGGGCAAGAGGTGGCCAGCCAGTGACCAGAAGCTAAAAGAAGCAGCTCGGGCCTCTTTATGGAATGTGGAAAAGTGAGAGGAAGCCTCCCACTGGCTGAGGCCGGGGTCCCAGTGCAGATCCATCAGTCTGTCCAGCCTGGGGCCTCCTTCCTCCCCTTTTCAGAATCACAGGGAAGGCGGGCTTTGGAGTCAGCTGCCCAGGGCAAGTCCACTTATGCAGGATTTGCTAGTTGTGAGACTGTACAAGTTCCCTGACCCTGAGCCTCAGGTTTTTTTCCTGTGAAATGGGACAATACCACATTCCTACAAGAGTTAGGGGAAGGATTAGAAAGTGTGACTTTCTAAGTGAATATCCGCAACTGAGAGCTCTCTGTTGAATGATCACTCGGCTTTCCTGGACCTCAGTCATCCAGTGTAGAAATGAGGGTTCGCTGTCTGATCTCTAGATCGCTTTCTGTCTACCGCTTTATGACAAGATGGTGGCTCAGCACGGAGATGTGAGCGTCACCACAAGCAGAGTCTTCGTGACTGAGTGCACATTACAGATCAGCTCCCTGGGGAACTCACAAGGACCTCTCGGTGTTTGCTGTGATGGGATCTGTCCGTCCCCCCTTCCCTCCACCCCGTGAACACTGGTTCCCAGCATTTTCGGGAGCACATCACTTCAGCATGACTTCCCTTCCCCACTTTGTCTGTCCCTGCTCCGTCTTGGCTTTGGAGCAGCTGTGACAGCAGCTGTCTGAGTATTCCCAGAGCCCTTGCCAGACAGGAGGGCTGCGGTGAGCGCGGCACGCTCTGTGGCTTTCCCCTGGCTCTCGTCCCTGCCTCCCTCCCTCTCTGGAGCAGTGCTGTGTGGCCGGTGGACTGCAGGTCCCACAGTGCCCAGCTCCGTAGCCACTCTATCAGCATGCGTCTGGTCATTTCCCCTGGGACCCAAGGGCTTCCCAAGCCTAAGTCAGGGGAAAAGGAAGAAAATCTAGGTGCCCACCCACTTCTGATCAACGTGTGTCCCAGCAGTGACCTCACAGATGTCCTGCCTCGCGGACATCACCTTGTGTAAGGGGCCAGCCCCTGACCGGCAAGGCCTCACCGAAGAGGAGGACTTCAGGCAATGCAGACAGCCTCGTGGATTGCTAAGGCGGAGGCGGTGGGCGCGGTGCTGTTAGATGGGCCAGCTCTGGCCAGTGGCTTTGACCCCAACTCCACCCTTTACTAGCCGTGGGACCTCTCTCAATCACACTTTCTGAGCCCTGTTAAGTGAGGGTAAGAATATTCCTTACTTCTTCAAGTTGTTGTGTGAACCAAGAAATAGGTATTGAAGTTTTACACACACACACACACACACAGACACACATGCACACACACACATGCACACACAGAGACACACACACAGACATGCACACACACAGACACACACACATGCACACATACACACATGCACACACACACATGCACACACAGAGACACACACAGACACATGCACACACACGGACACACACACAGACACATGCGCACACACACAGACACACATAGACACATGCGCACACACACAGACACATGCACACACACACATACAGACACACACACGGACTCACGTGCATGCACACACACACAGAGACACATGCACACACACACAGACACATGCACACATACGCACACACAGACACACACACAGACACACGCACACACATAGACACAGAGACACACACACGCACACAGACACAGATGCACACACACAGACACACACAGAGACACACACAGACACATGCACACACACACGCACACAGAGACACATGCACACACAGAGACACACACACTTAGACACATGCACACACACAGACACACACACAGACACATGCACACACACACAGACACATGCACACACACACAGAGACACATGCGCACACAGAGACACACAGACACATGCACACACACAGACACATGCACACACACACGCACACAGAGACACATGCACACACACAGAGACACACACACACAGACACATGCACATGCACACACACACACAGACACACACACAGACACATGTACACACACAAATACATGTGCACACACAGAGACACACACAGACACACACACAGACACACACAGACACATGCACACACACAAAGACACACACGGACACACACGCATGCACACACACACAGAGACACAGACACAGAGACACATGCACACACACACACAGACACATGCGCACACACACAGACACACACATAGAGTATCCGACGTATGGGAAAGTCTCGATAAGTGTGTTTTGTTATTATCATCATCACCTACGTCCAGTTTCCCTGTGTGTGTGTCACTCTGGATAAACTAGGAGAAGCAGTGAGAGTCCCCAGGATAATCAAGACACTCAGGGGGCTGAGGCTCGAGACCAGTGTGCCTGCCGCTGACCCCTACAGCCACCTTACGGCAGGACTGTGGGGGGGTAAGAGTGAGGTACCAGAGATGTGAGGTGTGGTCACCCTGACACTTTATAAAGCCCCTCCACTGTGCGGCAGAGCCTGGGACTTCCTGAACTACAGAAGTGACTGGACACATTGGTGCGTCCTTCTCAGCAGATTCTCTACCTGGGAGGCAGCCAGCTCCCTTGCCCGTTCCCTCGTGGGTGAGTGGAACAGAGCAGGGTCCGGGGACTGGCATCGTTTCTAGGAATGACAACCTTTGTTGAGGACCAGGGGTCTGTCAGCTACTGCCCAGGACATGTGTCGCTGTCCAGAATCAGACCCAGGCCCCGTGGGGCGGTCTCGTGGCCTGACTTGACAAACTTGGGTGAGTTCCCCCGTATTCTGAGGAGGAGGCTGTGACGGAATGGCCTACCGTGACAGAGTCTCTGTCCGAGACGCGCCCAGTCCTCTGGGCCAAGTGGGAGGCTCTCACAGGCAAAGGTAAGGCCAGCGGCTTCTGTCTCCCGTGACCACAGTCGGGGGCGGGAGCCCGAGGCCAGCTTCCCGGGGGCCACTGGTTGGCGTGCAGCGTGGCCCCTCTTCCCTTCAGCAGCCGAGAAGGGCCGCCCTGGTCAGCTTGGCGTTTGGTGTTTTGAGAGCCCGAGTGCTTTGCCCCCATCGCCGTGGTTTCTGTGGAGGTCACAGGTGCCATGTGCAGTGCTGGTCACTAGGGAGTCGGGAGGGCACCTCGGGGAGAGGACAGTGACGGGCAGGTGCTCAGCGTGTCTTCGAGGTGGGGTGGCAGGGAGAGTGAGTGGGCAGTAGAGCAATGGCCCTCAGTACCCACGGGAGCCCCAAACACTGAGGGCAGCCTAAGGCCAGCGCAGACGCAGGGGAGGCGGGAAGGTCACCAGGGCTGTGGGAGGGGGACGGTTTCTGTGACTGCAGAGACAGGACTGAAATCAGCAGAAGAAGGGGACCTTCGCCATCCTTGGGAGACAGTGGCACCCTGCTCCCTTCCAGCGCGCCTTCTTCAGCAGGGACAAGGGGGCAGTCACAGCAAGTGTGGGGGGGCGCGGTCACTTGTGGCCACCGCCCAGGGACTGCCACAGCGTGGCACTAGTGAGCCTGCAGCCCCTTGTCTCCAGCCTCCCCTGGGGTCATCCCATTAGGGTCTGAGCACAGTCCACCCCTGGGGTGAGAACCCTCAGGCTCCCCGCATCCCCCCACCCACTCTACCCCCCAAGGGCATCGTGCACACCTAGTCCTACTCGGGGACCCCGGGGTCCTCTCACCCACCCACTCTCTGCCGCTGCCACCTGGGCCAGCGTTCCCTGTCACCTTGGGCTGTGCTTCATGTCCCACAGGAGGGAGTTCCCTGCACCCCGAGTCTCCCCGAGCTCCAGGTCTCTGACTTCCAGCACAGAGCTGGCCTGAGAAGGCCTCGCTCCGTCTTACGAACTGGACTGAATCCTACTTCCCCAGCGCAGCGCACAGTGTGGCGCACATCAGAGGGCACGACACATGTCTGCTTGGTGGCTTCAGAGCTGACCCTGGCCTCACCGCTGACAGCAGTCATGTCTCGGGTCACTCCTGCCCTTGGCTAGCAGGAGTATGAGGTTCCAAGGGCAGAGCTCTGAGCAGTGGGCTCCGCCTTGAAGGAGATGGGGCGCTCGCTGACACGTGCCAGACTGGTCATGAGGATCCGTCCATTCATATAAAAATTGAATGTCTGTGTTTCAGTCAGCTTTTTGCTGCTGCGACCAAAAGACCCGACCAGAGCAATCAGAGGGGAAAGGCTATTTGGGGGTCTCCGGGTTTCGGAGGCCAAGTCCGTAGGCGGCTGGCCCATTGCTCTGGGCCTCAGTGAAGCAGAACTTCATGGCGGAGTGTGGTGGAGGGAAGTGGCTCAGGACAGGCACCAGGAAGCAGAGACGGAGGGAGACTCCTCCCCACAGGCCCAGCCCCAGGGACCCACTCCTCCACCCAGACCCTGCAGTCACCACCCGACTCTCAGGGCTGACGCTGATTGGGTCACGGCTCTCACCACCCGGTCGCGTCACTTCTGAGCTTCTTGCGGGTCTCCCACACGACCCTTTGGGGAGCCCCTCTGGTCTGAGCCCCGACACTCTGAGGGTGTTCGGTCCTGAACAGAGCGATCACGGTCCTTCCTTCTCTGAGCCCACAAGAAAATGTTAGAGAAGCCCATTCTGAACATGGGGGTTTTCCTTGTTGTCTTGTTGGACTTGGGAAGGAAGATCTGAATCTCCTTAGAACCACTTTGCAATCTTAGGGCTAAACCTCTTCAATCTTGTGCCTGTTCCACATCTAATAGGGGGACCTAAGGCCATGAGGGTACAAAGTAGAAGGCAGGGCTTTGACCTGGGGAGGTGTGCCACTCATTGGAGGGAAAGCTGTTGTATCCTCGAGGGAAGGATCATGCCTGGTTTTATGAATTCAAGAGACATCGCTGAGTGCCTAGCGTTGTTGGAACTGGCACCCCCTAGGTTTTTTCTGAGTCCTCAGAACAGTCGAGGGCACGGACTAGGAACTCAGAAAGGTACTTGTGGGGTGGCTGATGACAAGAAAGTCCTGGAGAACAAGTCCGAGGCAGCATGTGACCAGGTGTGAGAGTGCATCCACGTGCTGAATGGTGACCGGCAGTGTTTGAGAGTCCAGGAGACAGGAGGAGATCTGGGGTCTGTTTAGAAGACCTCTCATCTCATCCTACAGCCGTCAGAGGAAGGAGTCCTGAATATCAAGGTATGACTCAGCTGGGTCGTTACAAAATGGCTTTCTTTGAAAACGTCAGAGGTGTAGGAGTGTGATGACGTGGGCATCAGGAGAACACTAGATTCGGACTGTAGATTCCTCAGTTTTATTTGCAGCCATATATCAGGAAGTCAAGGCCCAAAATGATTCAGGTTCACAACCCATAAAATCCTTCCTCTGACTCTTTCCCTCCTGCCCAAAGCACCATGTGACTCTGACCAAACGGCTTCCTTAGTAAGCCCTGCAGAACTGCCTTGTCCCAGATATGACACCCTGAGAGGATTTGAAAGAAGATGTTGAACCTTGGTGATGAAGAACTTTGTAGTGGAGACCTTTCCTTCCAGGGACTAGGGGCCGTTTCTTTGGCATGAGAATCTCAGCACTAGCATCAGTTGCAGAGGGCTAGTTTCACCAAGTCTTCTCCAGACCCAGTGAACCAGATTCCACTCCGGCCACACGCTCCCAGAGCACCTTGCCCTTCCTTAACTCGAACACACCATGTTTTATTGAAATTCTGTTTTCATTTCTCCCTTTATGGAAAGTAAAGACAGTTAAATTAGCTGGGCATTGTGGCGCACACCTGTAACCCCAGCAAATCAGGAGGCCGAGGCAGGGGGATTGCAAGTACCAAAATCTAAAATGATTTTTTTAAAAAGGGTCAGGATATCGCTCGTGGTGGAGCACCCTGGGTTAAATCCCCGGTATCAGAAGGAAAAACAAGTCAGGAAGGACGCACGCAGTACAGACAGAGAGCCCTGTCTGCCTTTCCTCCTTGCTGGGTCCTCAGTGGCTGGCCGAGGCCTGGCACCTTGCAGCCGTCCATCCCTGCAGTGGAAGAGAGCGTTCCAGGTGGGGGTACAGAGGGGCCAGGGAAGACGGAGGCCAGTTGTCTGCCTGTGTGCCTGGGGAATCGCAGAGCTCAGTGCTGAGTGGGTGAGGGGCCGGTGACAAGACAGGGTGAGGCCGAGTCAGAGCATCTCCCTGGCAGGCTCCAGTTGGAGTCTTAAGAACGGCCGGAAGCCAGGGACGACTGAGGCAAAGCGGTGGAGGGAATCCCATGAATGGACAGACTCTGCTCTGGGCCTGGGAACTTCCTTTGCCCGTGCACACTTCCTGCTGAGAGCCTTTTGGTGCAGTGTCCCGTGAGCTCACCAGTTGCTGGTCACAGGTTTCTTGGGCTGGGGCCATGAGGGCCAAAGGGGAGCCGATGTCCCTGGAACCTGGCTCCGCGGGACACTCTCACATCATGAGCTGAGCGGCTGGTGGTTTCTGAAGGTCGGCAGGAGTCATGAGTGAAAGGCCTGCTCCTCTTTCCTCCGGCAGGGCCGGGCCTGCCTGGCTGCTGTGCCTGCTCGGCTGAATTCCGTTGCTCTCTCCCTCGGAGTCGTCTTTCCTGATGCCCTTCCCGATTTTCCAAGGTGCTCCCTTCTCAAGGTGCTGCACGCTCTCCAGGTGGATTCCTTGCCCACAAGTAGGGAAGTCAGCGGACCAGCCTTTTGGCAGACGAGACCAAAGGGTCACGTTCTTTGTCTGGAACCATTTTTATGCTTTCTTGGGGACTTGCAAGAAATGAGTGACAGAGACCATCAGGGAGATGTCATCAGGGACTGAAAACATGTCCCAAATCCCGGAAGAAGAGAACGTGTGCTTCTGTGGATTCCCTTCTGAGCTCCGTCCCGTTTCCTCTCACCCCCACCCTGCTCTTCCCTTCATCCCTCTCTTCTCCTTGGTGAGGCTCTCTTCTCACCTTGCGCCCGCTCTCTCCTTCTTCCCGACTTCTCTACTTGTCAGTGAGGGCTGAGCCCTGTTCCATGCTGAGCTTTCTGCTCACCGTCCACCGACCCTATGGGCTAAGTCCGAGTGCTGTCCACCTGGCGGACGAGGAAACACAGACTGCACACTCAGCCGAGCTCAGCACACAGCCGCAGGGATCTGAACTCAGTCATCCGATTTCCGTGCCTGTCTTCTTGTAACCACTGTCAGGTTTCTTTTCCTCCGTTGGGAACTCCCCATCATTCCCCGTTTCTGATCCTCTGCTCTCCTTGGATTCTTTCCCTCTGCCTCCTTCCTTCCTTGCTCTCTCGCACCATATGCCAGTCACTGCCCGTCTGGGGCTGAGCCCGAAGGTGCCGAACGCGTCCGCGTGCCCAGGAGGGATGACAGACCATTCAGACGCTTGTCTTATCAGCCGTTTTCCTTTGGAGCAAATACTCCACATTTTCCAGGTTTGGAGGCCCAGGGCGGGCCCTTCTCCACCTGGAGTAAAGGGCAGATGTTTAGTCACCAGCCAGAGGCAGGCCTCAAGCCCTGGGTGAGTCTTTGATACGGAGAGGGACAAGGACAAGACCCTTCCCACTCAGGGACTCTGTCATTCTCAGGGACCCCACGTGCTCTCAGGGTTGGGGACCTGGGGCTGGGAGGAGTCAGAACCCGGCTGGTCTCTGGCGAGGCCTCACCTCAGGTCCTGTGCGACTCTGAGGTGCGCCTCAGGGCGTTGGCCAGCATTTCTGGAATTCTGTGGGCACTTCAGACCTTGGGCCCACACAGCCCTGTCCATGGGCAGGAGGCAGAGGAGAAGGAAAGAGCTGTGGTGGGGCGCCTCGCTCGCCGGGGGACAGAGAAGCCGTCCTGAGCCCTCTGTCCCCACTGGGCGCCCTCGTCCTGCGGGAGCGCGTCTGGGCTTGCCTCCTCTAATGGGACGCGGCGAGGACCCCGTCCTAGTTAGCGTCCTACTAGTTAGGGACCTGGAGGCGCATCGCTCTTTCCTTCACTCAGCCAGGCCTCCTGCACGTCCGCTCTGGGCCCCGCTCTGGTGATACAGAGGAGAGTCTCTGTTTTCAAAACGCCTCTGTTGGAAGAGCCCAGACGGGAGAGGTTATAAAACGTGTGTGGGAGAGGGGTGAGTGTGCCCGTGTCCCCGCAGTGTGAGCCGGAAGGTAAGTGTCATCAGCTAGAGGAGAGGGCCCGGGAAGTCACAGTTGAAAGGAGAGCGTTGCTGAGTCTGTCCACCAGGACTGGGCCCGCGGGACAAAGGGAGCCCAGCACTCAGCAAGTCCCCCAGGTGGACCGGCTGCGCTGCTCCGGGAAGGCAGAGGAAGGCGGCCAGCAGCCGCGGAAGCTGAGCGCTCCTCCCTCACACCGTGGAGACATGCTGTTCCTCCCTCTCAACACGGCTGTCCCCTGGATGGTCTGTCATTACAGCGTGCTTCCCGAGAGGCCAAAGCTGCCACAGCCAACCTTCTTCCTTGTCTCCCACCTAGGCCTCCGGAACCCTGAAAGATTCCTTTTCTGTCAATCATCCAGACCCACGGATGTTTACCCTGTAGTTCTCAGCACATCAGACACTTCATCTCCCTCGATCCTCCAGATCCTCCGGTGCACTTATTTCCATCCCCATCCGACAGACAAGGAAGCGGATTCCGGGAAGTAAATGTGAGTCGCGGTACCTGAGAGCTCCAGTTCTGTGTTTCTTTCTCCAGTGTTTGTCTGGGTGTGGTCTGTGGACGGTCTGCACCAGAATCACCTGGGCTGCTTGTGGCAAATTCAGGTTCTGGGGCCATCAGACTCCTGAGGTAGAATCTCTGGGAGTCTGAGCACAGGTTCCAACTGTAACTCACACCTGAGCTCATTGCTAGATCCTTCCAAGTGTGGAAGCCAAATCCCCTCCCTTCATTTTTGCTGGGGGCTGGGGGTAGAGTCCACTTGACTTCTATGTTGGGCTCTTTGGTACGGATCAAGGTCCAGAACATGACGGACCTTGCAGACCTTTGCAGAAACACCACCCCCCCCTCCTGTCTC
>NW_026000058.1:517997-557157 GCF_001458135.2 Marmota marmota marmota | reverse complement strand
CCCCCCCCTCTCTCTCCCCCCCCCTCTCTGTTTGCAGAAGCCCCGGCACCGTCCCCTCCCCTCCAGCATGGGCGACTGGAGCTTCCTCGGGGAGTTCCTGGAGGAGGTCCACAAGCACTCGACGGTCATCGGCAAGGTCTGGCTCACGGTGCTCTTCATCTTCCGCATGCTGGTGCTGGGCACCGCGGCCGAGTCCTCCTGGGGGGACGAGCAGGCCGACTTCCAGTGCGACACGATTCAGCCGGGCTGCGAGAACGTGTGCTACGACCAGGCCTTCCCCATCTCGCACATCCGCTACTGGGTGCTGCAGATCATCTTCGTGTCCACGCCGTCTCTGGTGTACATGGGCCACGCCGTGCACCACGTGCGCATGGAGGAGAAGCGCAAGCTCCGGGAGGCCGAGGGGGCCAGAGAGGGCCACCGCGGGGCTGGCTCCTACGAGTACCCAGCGGCCGGGAAGGCGGAGCTGTCCTGCTGGGACGAAATGAACGGGCGGGTGGTCCTCCAGGGCACCCTGCTCAACACCTACGTCTGCACCATCCTGATCCGCACCACCATGGAGGTGGCCTTCATCGTGGGCCAGTACCTCCTCTACGGGATCTTCCTGAGCACCCTGCACGTGTGCCGCCGGAGCCCCTGCCCGCACCCGGTCAACTGCTACGTGTCCAGGCCCACGGAGAAGAACGTCTTCATCGTCTTCATGCTGGCCGTGGCCGCGCTGTCGCTCTTCCTCAGCCTGGCCGAGCTCTACCACCTGGGCTGGAAGAAGATAAGGTACCAGTGGGGCNCTCTTCCTCCCCGGGTCCCCATCCTCGTCACTCCTCTGCTCCTGTGGGCCCTGCGTCTCCCCAGTGGGCGCTGCTGAAGGTGTACCCGGAGCTCTGAGAGTGAGGACACGGGGCTCCCCAGGCGCTGCCTCCCCACCTCCACCTGGTGTCCTCCGGGCCATCTCTCGGTTACTTCTCGCCTAAGCCAGAGGCAGGGAAGGGTAGCCCAGGAGTGGAACTCCAGAAACACCCCATTACGGCCTCCTGCTTGATCCCCAAAGAACCCGACCCAGCCCTGACCTGCCCACGGACGAGTTCAGAGTTCCCAGCCCAGAGAGGACTTGCATCACGCCTGCTCTGGATCTTGTCCCCATGGGCCGTGTCCTGGGGTCGGTGAGGGGCCTTGCCTGCCCCGGTGCTCCTCCTCTACTCAGTTTTTAAAGGGATCCCCAGAACTTGACCATCAGTCTCAACTTTAGAGGTGCTCTGGTCTGTACCTCTGGCAGATGGCCCATGTTGGGGACGTCCCTGTCTTTCGCCAGAACGCACCCAGTCCACAGGGCACCTGCTCTCATGGGGAGTCTCTGTGCACGCAAACGCCACTGGGATTCCTGCCACTACCCGTCCTCCTGGGGCTCCTTCACAGCTCAACTCAGTGATAGAAACCATTCTCGCCCCTCCTCCCGATCCTCCCTGGGCTGTTTGTCCAGCGTTCCTCCAAAGATCTTATCAACAGGGGTGGCCGGGCACAGTGGCCAAGCCTGTGATTCTAGAGGCTCGGGAGGCCGAGACAGGAGGATCGTGAGTTCAAAGCCAGCCTCAGCAACTCAGCAAGACCCTGTCTCTAAATAAAACCCAAAGAAGGCTGGGGGTGTGGCTCGGTGGTTAAGTGCCACTGGGTTCAAACCTGGGAAACCACCCCCTCCCAGCCAAAAAAGATCTTATGGACAGGAAACCCCAAGAGCCCTTGTCTCTCAGATTCTGCCCAGATCACCAGCACTGAGGTCAGCGGAATTTCCCGAGGACTTATGAAAACAATGACAGAATTGTGCTCCCTAGATTCCTCTTGGGAGAAAGTAGTTCTGCTGTGAAGATGAGAATGAGAAAGGAGAGAAGCCCCTGGAGATCATCTCCCTCCTATCCCTTCTGCTGACTGCCAACTTGAGTGCCCAGAGGAGGGCGGTGGCACCGCGAGACCCAAGGTCTCCCCAGGTGTTGGAGGGTCAGAAGGAGGGAATCTCCAGGTTGTTTAGTTCTGTTTGGGAAGGCCCTTATTTAAGGGGCACAGACTCCAACCTGTCTCTGGTGCCCCCAAGGAGACTGCCAAGTGAGTGGTGCAGAGGCTCTGCCCCCTGACGCTGTCTGGTGTCTCCAGATGAATCCATCACGGTGCCTCCATTTGGAATGCAGATAAAGGGCGCCCAGAATTGGATAGTGACATTATCACCTTTGAAAATGCATGTATGCATGTGTGTGCGCGTGTGTGTGTGTGTGAATAGCCTGTTGTTAGATGGGAATCGTCACCATCATTACCCTGATGGCTTTTGTTCCCATTTAGAAGAGTATTTGAAAACCTGGGACGTTAGGACTGATCCCAGAACTCCCCCTTGGGAGCTCACAATCTGACCTACCTGAAGTGATCAAAGTCACTCCACAAAGGAAGCAACCACGATAGAATCAAATACAATCTATGATCAATTCCAAGACCCATAAGGCTCCAGAAAGTGATATGATGAGGGAAAACAGAGGCGGGGAGAGACCTGGCTCGGACCTGATGAGCGGCTACAGCTCTGGAGAAGGGACCCGAGGGCCACTCTGGAAGAGGTCTCAGCACCCCGCTCTACGGACATGGAAACTGAGGTTTTCCAAGACTGGAGCAGCTTCCCACTGGCCCTGCGGCAGGAAGAGCAGAAATGATCCCTGTCCAAACACGCGTGGAGGCACATCTCGCCCTTCACCTACAAACAGGTGTCATTTCCAAAAGAGTGAGACGAGGTTAGTGAGAAGGAGCGCGAGCGTCCACACGGATCCCGTTGGTCAGCTGCTCCGGAGAGACCTTGCAGAGAGGTCACTGAACACATCTTAGGGCACCTGTGTCGAGATGTGGGCGTGCACCTGTGCCAGGTTACGGCACCTCGCCCACAGGGTCTGAGGAGTCCAGCCGGAAGAATGACCTGGGACTCATTTGTTTTTTCCCTGGAGAAAAGTAGCACGTCTCGTGGTTCCATAAACACAGCTACAACGTACAATAGTTCATATCATGCTCTGAGTGCAAAGGCCCAAGGGACTGACTCCTCTGTCATTTTTTTTTTTTTTGTAGTTGTAGATGGACAGAATGTCTTTATTTTATTTGTTTATTTTTATGTGGTGCCAAGGATTGAACCCAGAGCCTCACATATGCCACTCAGCCCCAGCCCCAGCCCCAGCCCCAGCCCCAGCCCCAGCCCGGGACTCATTTTTTAGTAAGATTGCAACCTCATGAATTTCTGCACTCATTTTCTCTCTGCAGCCGAAGCTCCTTCACTAAGAGCATAGTTGGTGGATAATACAGTGAACACACTGAGTTTTAGGCTCCTTCAGGCCCCCTTCCTGAATTCCCTTCCCCTGGTGCCAGATAAGGCCAGAATCTCTCCACTGACTGGTGTCTCATTGCAATGGCTAAAGGGTTTAAGTAGTTAGATGCTAATAGTGCTCCTATGGAAAATCACAGTGTACCTGAGTCTCAGATTGTTTTCTTAATAGCAAACTTTTGACAGCAGAGAGACAGGGCCTTGCAGGTGTTTGGAGGATTGCTTCCACGATGTGCAGATCAAGAAATCAGTGAGGCTGGAGAGGGCCACCGAGAATAGCCGCCCACCTCCCCGTCCCCGGGAGGCCCCGGGAGGCCCTGAAGCCAGCCCAGGTGCAGGCCCTTGACAGCACATAGAATTCAAATGACAGACATGTAAACGGAACAGGGTCAGTGGTCCTCCTAGTGCTGGTCACCTAGCGGTCGTCAGCACTGGGGGGGGTCTAGAGGTTCTCACTCTTCTTCCAAGTGGAAGAGGAAAACTTTCACTCAACAAGTATTTATTGAAACACTATTTTTTGTTGGTGTATAGCATTCTACAGAATGTGGGTTTCCTTTGGCATGTCTGAACAGGCACAAGACATGGTTTGGACCCTTCCACCCCTGATGCCCCCCGTCCTTCCTCACCGCCCCTTTCTCCACCCTAATAGTCTCCCATCTTGAACGTTCATTTTGAGCTGGGCATTGGGTTAGGAGTCAAGGATACGATTTTACGAACCAGACGGAACTCCGGCCTTTTGTAGCCTGTGGTCTGGTGGGGGAGGCCCTGTCTGCAAGAAAAAAACAAACACACAATGTCACACTGTGGTGAGTGCCACCAAGGAAACCTCAGGGGGCCACAACGCCTGGGCGGGGCCTTCTTCAGAGAGGGTGAGCGGGGTCCTCTCTAGAGAGGTCTTGTTGCACTCGAGGTCTGACAGTGAGGACACAGCGCTGGTGAGTGGGGGCCACCGGCAGGGCACCCCGATGCCTTCTGGGAGACTCCGGGACACAGCTCTTCTCTGTCTTGGTCTGCCTCGACATTCTTGAAGGACAGAATTCAGGCCACACCTCAAACAACATTCTTTGGTACCAACTGTCACAAAGCACACACAACTTTTTTCTATAAAGACGTCGAGGGACAGAGGAACATTACAGAGGTCTGAATTAAAGCAAGCAATAGCGTGCGTGGAAGAGGAAGCAGCCTGTCCCATGGGGCGACCACGATTTCTACAGGCATCAGTTCTTCTGCTTGGGGCGGTCTGCGCTAGGCCCAGCTCCTGAAGGAAGACTTGGGAAGGGCTATGGCTCCTTGGGGACAAACCAGCTTCAGGCTTACATGGGAGTCAGGGCTGGGGGAGGAAGACTGTGTCCTAGTGGGTGGGCAGGAGCCCGCAGGGCGAGTCCCAGGGTGGCCTTGTCATTGGAGAAGTCACAGCAGTGAGACCCCGGACACGGAGGCCAGCAGGGGGAGGGGGAGGGGCGCAGCCGCCGGGCAGCCAGGTCACACAGTTGGGCCACCACCAGGCAGGCAGGCCCTTCAGGACAATTCTTAGCTGCGGTAGGACACAGCCTCCAATCTGGCCCTGGGGACAGACCTCAGACTCAGGGGAGGGACACTGACTTGGGCAAGGCTTCGTCTTCAGGCCGGGTTACCTGGCAGGGCCCCCCCGACGGGAGCCTTGGACACAGTGACCGTGGGACGTTGGCAGGATGGCGCGAGACTCGGGTGAGGAGAGCTCTGGCCAGGAGACTGTATGACTTCATAGACACCTTCAGAGCCTCAAGCCAAGGAATGGCCACAGAGTCCAGGCCCCTCACTGAATCAGGTGGCAGGTAGGCAGGTGATGTTTGGCACGGAGCCTGATGCTACTGAGAAATCAGCCGAGTGGCACCCACTCCTGACCCAGGATGAAGCCCTGGGGGCTGTGGCTCGGAAAGGACCCGTCCCTCCCTCCCTGTGACCCAGCCGAGTTTCCACTGCAGCGAGTGCAGGCCCGATGACACTGGGACGGCTTACTGCTAATCAGGGTCTCCTCAGAAGGAGAAGCCGTTCAGGGTGTGCAGAGCCTGGCTGTGCAGCCGGCCAAGGTCAGTCCCCGTCTCCACCGCTCTCCCACCAACGGAAGGATCCAGAGTGGAAAGTCACCTTCTGCCTTCCTGGGGTGTTTCTTTAAGGGGAATGAAATGTAAACTGGAGGGTTTTAAAGGTAAAATGTGGGTTTTTATATTGGAAACCAATAGCATTTGGATATGGTTGCTGGGGGGAAGTCAGTTCTCAGAACACCATGTATTTTGGTAACAAAGAAACAAACCTGGAATTGTTAAGTGCTTACTGTTTTCTAGGCCCTGGGCTAAGAGACTTCATGAATGACCATTTCATCCTTAAAATGATCTATGGGATTGTCGGACCCACCTACAAGGGGAGGAAAATGAGATCCAGAAACCTGCACACTGGCCGGCGGAGGACCGGCCCCTCTCTTGCGGTCTGCATCATGCTATCACATACTCTCATAAAAAGGCAATGTTCAAATTGTCTGCACACCATGTCACGATGTGTAAAAGTAGGTATTTGTAAGAACAAAAACAAGAAATAAACCAAAATGAAAGCAGTTGCAACTATTTGGTGGATCCGTGGGGGGTGCACTAATTATCTTTATTTTGTGAATTGGAATTGTTAAGCGCTTATCATGCTATTTTTAAAATTTAAAAATGTCTTTATACTCAACCTTTGGGCTAAATCTGGTGTTTCCCTAGGGCGGCTGCCAGAGCCGCCTCTCCCCACTTCCACAGAACTCAAGCCTTGGGAAAGTTTCCCTGTCTGGAATGAGGGCAGTGGAGGAGGCAGGGCTGGGGGCCCAGGCTGCAGACTGACGCAGACGGCTGGGGAGCTGCGGCCTCTGAAGCGGCTGAGCACTGGAGGGCGTGTGCAAGCACCCTCCCACCCCGCCCTGCGCACCTCCAACGTGGGGAACGTGGGGTGCCCTCAGGTGGGAGGACAGGGCCGGGCAGGCACTGTTGGGGGGCATTAGGGAGGAGCCTGTGCTTAGCCACTTAGGCCTTGCGGGGGGGGGGGTCAATGCCAGGTGACATGTGGCAGTGCTAGGATTGGTAAAAAGGAGGAGGCCAGGGCAGGTCCTCAGAGCAAGGAGAGCACCCTGGGAGGGAGAAGGGCTCTGCACGAGCTTCGTGGAGGAGGGACACTTAATGGGCTTTGAAAGGAGTAAGAATGAATTTGTTGTGTCTGAGGAGAGGACATTTGAGTGAGAGAAAATAACCGATTAAAACAGGCCATGCCCAGGGGTGCAGGCCTGTAATCCTAGCACCTTCGGAGGCTGAGGTAGGAGGACCTAAAGTTTGAGGCCAGCCTCTGTAGCTTTGCAAGGTCCTCAGCAACTTAGGGAGATCTTGTCTCAAAATAAAAAAAAAAAAAATACAAAGGGCTGGGCATGTGGCTCCATGGTGATCCCCAGGACCCAAACAGACACCTGCCACAGAACCAACAGAACTTCACGGTTTGTTGGGGACCTGGGAGGACGGCCCCCATGGGAGCTGTGGGAGATGGGGACTCTGGAGACTTGCTGAGGATTGTAGGGGCCTCGGCTTCAAGGTGAGTGCAGGTGGTAGCCGTTGAGACCAAAGTGAATGGGACAGTGCTCAGCCACAAGCTAGGGACACATGCAGAGCCCCCAAACTGGAACTTGGGAACTGGTGAGGCACGTGGGTGGGGGTAGGAGGGAGTCCAGGGCAGTTAAAGGCCTCACATGTCTGTGGCCACCCATCGATTTATTCAACAGAAGTCAGAGTAGGCTCGCTCTGTGCCTTGCAGGGTGCTGGGACGGGGGACTAGCTGGTGTGACGGTGATTATTGTGCAGTGAAGGGATGACTCATATATCAGGCCCCTTCAAGTCTCCAGAGGCCCCCCAGCCTTAGCTGCCTCCTGTTCCAGCCACCTGGAAATCGTGTGGACAGATTTCTCCCAGGGCTGACTTGCCCTGCGTTGCCGACTCACACGGTGGTGGAACCTGTCTAGGACCTGCTCCGGTCATGAGCCATCCAGCAGTGAGGGGCATCCAGCAACACAGGGCAGGCAGGGGACCAACCCTGGCCAGTGGGAGGCAGAAGCGTCTCTGCACCCCTCCCCGCCGCCTGGTTGACGGGCTTCTCAGGGTGCAGTTCCACTCAGCAGTGCCAGCTCCATGGCACACCTTCGATTAACTCTGCCTCCTTGTGCCCTCTCACCTGTTCCCCACCCGTGTCCCCAGGAAAGCGAATGGTAACTTCCACATCAACCTCTGCTTCGGGCTCGGTTTCATGGAGAATCCCAGGTGCCGATGATTCCTGTTTGAAAGTTAGTTCTCCCCACTTTACAGTGTTCAGACCAAGCCTGGAGCTTCCGGTTATTACCAAAACTTCCCTTCCAGATCACAAACGTGTGTGGGATGAAAACAATTCTGACGTTTGACAGCATTCTCATGGTGACCACAGGGATTGTCCGTTTCCTGTGCTGATTTTGTCCACCTGGAGAGTCCTTCACGGACAAGACCCTGCACTGCACTACGCTGGGACACGCTGGCGGGGCCAGAGAACAGCTGTCAACCTGAGCCGAGGTTCCTCAACCTGAGCTGAAGAGGTTCCTCAACCTGAGCCGAGGTTCCTCAACCTGAGCTGAAGTTCTCAACCTGAGCCGAGGTCCTCAACCTGAGCTGAAGTTCTCAACCTGAGCTGAGGTCCTCAACCTGAGCTGAAGTTCGGAGCCCTCAGACCCGCAAAACCAGGCCGGCCAGACTTAACCACTGGGCAGCTTTGCCACTGAAGTGCTCTGAACAACGAATTGACAGACCTTGACAATTTCTCCCAAGCTCTGTTTGCATTTTCAGTGGGAAAGGAAATGAATGTGTAGGAGAAATGATTCTCTCCTCCCGTCTCCCCAGGTGATCAAAGGCTTTTCTGGCACTAACTGGTCTCTCTTCCTCCCTAAAACCGTATAAAGATCTTAGAAAAATTAAAAGTCACCGTCCACACACGCTGGGGCCTCGACCTCAACATTCGTACAGTCCTTTACCAAGAGTGGGAGGCAGCAAGTCGTGGTGGGTCTCTTGTGCTGGGCTCCAGCCGAGAGCTCAGAGCGTGGAGGTGTTGAGCTCAGGACAGCAAGGCCACTTGAGACGGTTAGAAAGAGTGACAGGGGCCCTTTGACAGCTGTCTCTGACAGCTGTCTGGAAGCTGTCAGTGAAAGACAGAGCCGCTGTGTGTGGCGGCTCAGCTTTGAAAGGCCTGGCTTTCCAACACTCTCTCTGCTTCCTTTCCCTGGCACCCACTCAGGCCTTCCATTTCAAACCCATTGCTCCCAACCCTTCCCTCCCACCTGGCTGGCCGGGGGCTGTGCCTGTTACTCATCCTCCCACCTGAATCCCGGAACAGTAGATGGACACTTCACGTTTCTTTTCTGTTGCCCCCTGTCCTTTTACCAGAGCTGCAGGACTTCAGAACTGGAGAGGCCCTAGTAGTGTAACCGACATCTTGTTTTCCAGGAGCCTGATCCTGGGGAGGAAAGAGTTCTAGAACCTGAGGGCTGAGAAGTCACTGGTCCAACGTCCCACTGCCTTTGTGACCCTGTTGCCTTGCCTGCTAGTGGTGACCCGGTCGTTGGGAGCACTTTGGTGGCAAAGCTGCCCAGTGGTTAAGTCTGGCCGGCCTGGTTTCGCGGGTCTGAGGGCAGAGCCCAAGTTTGTTCCGTAACTTCTTTGAGCTCTTGCCTCCTCATCTGGAAAATGGAGTCATAGCATCTAACTCATAGGATTGTTGTGTTTGGAAACTCTTAGTTTCTTTTACTTTTAGTTGAAATTTAGTTCCTAGAGTTCCCATCTCGTAGGATTTGCCCAGAGTCAACCTGAGAGTTGGTATTAGTGGGGGCCAGAACCCCAACGGCTCCACAGGCCGGGATCTCTCTAAAGTGTTTCTTACGTGAATAAAATGAGAGCAGTGTGCAATAATGAAGTGCCATCACCAGTTTCCCATTTCAGAAGCTGAGACAACAAGGGACCTTCCCAAGGCCTCGGAGCTAGTTAGTGGAAAACCAGGTACAATCTCATATGGCCTCCCCAGCCTGACGCTGTGTCCCTCTGCAGGTCTGAAGTTAATGAGATCCTTTCTGCTGTCTCTGTCTTCGCCACCCAGAGAGGGAACATCTGTCATGAAGGCAGCAGCCTGCTCTGAGACCCCCGATGTCCCCGTATCATCTATTCGTGCTGCAGGGGCAGGGTTCCAGAACAGGGAGCGTGCTGACCCTCAAGGACACTGGAGACAGGAGATTTGTCCTTTGGTTCTTTACCAGGTTTTACGTTAAAACCACAAGCACATTCCGTTACCAGGAGCCCAAAGCACAGAGTATCCCAGTGGGAGCGTCGTGGGGAACTGGGGATGAGACGCGCACCCTGAGCGCCTGCGGGGACTCGGGAAGATGTCTGAAGAGGCGTTCACTAATTCTAGGCAAAAGGGTGAGTCAGTGCCAGCCAAACCTCCCACTGTCAGTCCCCGTCAGATAGGAGAAATAGAACTTAAAAAAAAAAAAAAAAAACTATCCAGGGGCCGGGCTGGGGCTCAGTGGTAGAGCACTTGCCTCGCATGTGTGAGGCACTGGGTTCCATCCTCAGCACCACGTAAAGGTAAATAGAGATACTGTGTGTTCATCTACAACTAAGGAAAAAACCTATCCATACCTAAAACACCAGAAAGAGAAGTTCTTCACTGATAGAAATGAACTGTCTCTCTAAATAACTGAGAAAATAAAACCTACTGAGAGAAACCGTCGTCACAGGCAAGGATGGGAGCCCTGATCACGGGGGGGGGAAGAATCGCACGGACATCATCAAGGCCACTTTTACCCCTCGGCCAGCAGCAGAGGCCAGTGTTCTCCTGGGAGCCCCAGTATTGTCAAGGACTGAACCAGAGTCCCCGAGTCAGCTGATACCTAAAGGGAGAAGTCGGAATCGCTCCCCTCTCCCTCCTGGAATTGCACGCAGAAAGGTGCCAGGGGAAGAAAAGTGATGCTTTTCTCAGTATCACTCTATTTTCTCCGAGCCTGGGTCTCAAACATGAGACCTGTTTTGGTTTTGTGCCGTGAGACTGCAGAGCAGCTGTGCAGAGAGGGCGCCACGGTCCAGGGGTGCACCCAGAGTACAGTGTCAAGGAAGGGGTCATAGAGATCGTGGTGATGACTCGTAAGTGTGTGAGAATTCTAAAAAGTCATGGACTTACACAGTATAAGTGGGTGAACTGAGTGGGATCTGAACTGTATCTCCATAAGACCATAAAAAGTTTGAGAGAAGTCAGTGTCATGAGTCTCCATATCCCACAAATTATAAGAATTACACCTATAAGAAAATAGAAGCCACAGGGTAATCTGAAAAAAGTCTTTAAATATGTATCTAAAAATGCTTAAAGGAATAAAGGATGGAGTAACATCCACAAAAGAAAAAAAACAGGATTTATGAAGCAAGAACATGTATGTATGAAAAACTACAAATATATCTTCAAATAAAAAAAGTAGTATTAAAAATAAAAAATGGTTAAAATTATAGACTGGGCAGGGCTGAAGAGAGAATTGGTGATTTGGGAGATAGAACTGGTTAACTTTTTTAGAATTTCAGCATGATAAATTAAAAGATAGAAAATTCAAAAGGGTTAAGGAATTCCAATCTCGTCTGTGAATTTCAGGAGAGAATAAAGGTGATGGGAAAGACAATAATTGAAGAGAGAGCAGGGGAAATATTTCTAGAACTGAATAGGATATTCAGCTTTATAAAGCTCATCAAGTACTAAATATGTTAAATCCCCAAACTTCACATTATAAGTAAATTGTAAAACATAAAAAAAGTTCCTAAAAGATATGTAAGAGACACATTAACTACAAAAGAACCACAACAGATTTCTCATCAGCAACAGAAATTCTTTAGTATAATAAAGATGGCAAATACAAAAATTTAGGGAGATAGAAATGTTGAAATGTATTGATCATGTGGAACGCCACTCATCCGTTTCCTAAGTTTGTTCCCCCCGAAGGGATGGAAGAAACTGTCTTTACCACAATATTGAGAGATGTGTGCCTCTGGATGAAAAGGTGGCCTGGCTCAGAGAACTGATGTAATCTACTGCAGATGCAGAAGGTTGTCTTCTCAGGGGAAACCTATTTAATTAGGATGTTCTCGCCTTATGGTTATGGATATAAAATCCTTTTCCAGACAACAGTGGCATAGATGCGAAGGTAGGTGTTGATTTACGTGTTCAGAACAAAAGCTTCAAATGTAGCCTCCACTGCTTTGGGTTATGACTAATCTACTGCCCTGATCCAAGACCTATCTTCCACCTAAGTAGATGGGGCCCTAGTAGGGAGCACCCTCCGCTCCTCTCCAAAGCCCTGATGGTGGGTCTAATCCCATGATTCCGTCATAACCGAGGGATCTTTTAGGTCTGCCATTTGGGGACATAGTCATAGGTTTCTACTTTCTTCCTTCTACGATACTGTGACTTTACAGGTCAAGGAAAAACATAAAGATTGCTAATTTTTTAGTATCTTTCTTCTCAATATACACCCAGAAACCATGGAATGTGTTTGTGGACCAACAGGGACTACTGTGATAGGGGCTTAGAAAAAATTCTACATATTTTTTCCTTATAGTCTTGGTCAGGCAGGAAGCCTGAGATAAAGCCACCTACGCTGACAACCTTGGAACAACTAAAAAGGTCTCGATACGTGACATCCCTCCCCCACACTCCCACCCTGGGATGTTAAAGCCGTGTCCTAGATCCTGCATGTAACTCAGAGACAGTATTCAATCGTCTCTGAAAGGGTCTATGTTTTCTACCCCCCACTGCCTAGTGGTTTGGGAAGTGGCTGTGGAAGACCCTCACAAGAAAGGATGGAAAGAAGATTCATCGTACATATTAGTGGCGATATCTCATCATTTTTCTCCACAGTTTTCAGCCTTTCCATCACCCAAGGAGCTCTGGGTCTTTGGGTTAATTCTGGTCTGAATTTTCTGCTACAGGGATCCAAGTCAGGCTGGTACAGGCATGTACATCCGTACATGTATCTCACAGGTCAAGGAGTTTACTGATCTGCCTCTCCAGGCTGCTCCTAAGGGTGGCAGTCGAGCCACCCTTGCAGAGCTCCTGCAGGCCAGCTCGCCGATGCTCCCCTGGCTGTGACCTTTATAGTGTCAGGGCTACTCTGCCCGCGGTGGCCAAGTTCGCTCCTTGGCCTCCTCCATTCCAGGACCCAGCACCTCCTAGGAAACTGGGGAGCCCATCTCAAGGACAGCCTACCCCGCCTTCATTCTTGGCCGAAGGGAACCTGGCCGACGGTGGATCTGTCCGGTAAGTAGACTGCTGTTTCAGCTCTGCTGAGGGCGGCCTGCAGGCTGGGAGAGGGGAAATCCTCCCATTGTGCAGAGCTTGGAGTGCCACTTTTCATGGTGTACTTTATCTGGAAGAGAAATGACCCGAGATCTGGGTCCAAGCCAACTCACGGACAATGGCCAGTGGTTTCTGACAAATAGGGACTTGGTAGGAATAAAACTGAAGGATCTGTGACCAGAAGTTTTGGGGAAAACATATAGGAGTGGATTACAATCATGGATCCAGGATATGAAAATACATTTGTTCCACGATAGTGTTCTCCCAAAGGTCTCTGCAGGGCAAGAGGATCCCAAAGAGTGACGCGAGTATCTTGTTCTACGAATGTCAACCAGATTCTTCCCACCAATCCTGATGTTTTCTCCACTAAGGTATGAATATCACCATGGTGGCAGAATTAAAATCAGACGTGGACTTTCCCTCCTGAGTTTGACCTGGCC
The DNA here is from genome assembly GCF_001458135.2 of Marmota marmota marmota. Lineage (NCBI taxonomy): Eukaryota > Metazoa > Chordata > Mammalia > Rodentia > Sciuridae > Marmota > Marmota marmota. Next base: position 543,984 of record NW_026000058.1, on the reverse strand, counting down.
ACACCGCTGCTGAGAATTCAATCCTCGACTAACCTTGAGCCCTTCATGGGGTACCATAGTGCAGGGGGCCCAGTGGAACACTGGCCTGGAAGCCTGATTATGTCAGACTCTTTATCAGGAAGGGGCAACATTTTTGTTATTATTGGAGTAGGTATTTGTTTGCATATGAATTTTCCATTTCTGCCCACCAAACTTCTGTCGGGATTATCACTTAGGGGCTTAACGAATGCTGGATTTGCTGTGAGGGAATCTCACGTGATTGTTTCTAGCATTGTGGTGCTATTACTTTAGGTAACTACAACACAACCCTCAGTGTGGGCTGGGGACACAGCTCCATAGGGAGAGCCCTGGGTTCAATCCCCAGCACCAAAAACATGGATAAGTAAGTAATTGAGTAAGTAAATAAGTAAATAAAAAGCACTCAGTGTTTTAACCCAATAGAGGTGTATTTCTTGTTCATGTAGCTGCCCAACGTGCACGTACCTGACTGACAGGCTGCGGTATTCTTTTGTGTAGTGTTTGGGGCCAGCCTGTGGCTCTATTACTCCCTAGAAACTCAGAGTTTGAGTCAGATGGTGGACAGGAGAAGATAAGGTGGATAATCCCTGCCAGCTTCTTAAATGTCCCAGGCCTGAAAGTGTCAGATGTCGTTTCCATTCACATTCCGTTGGTGACAGCTAGTTATGTGGATACTGAGATGTTGGGAAACATCTATCCCAAAGTCAGTTCCATAATACCCGGATATTTGGTGGACAGTTAGCCGTCTAGTTTCAATGTCATCAGTGGTGATCAAACATCAGTGCATACCTCTCCTCCTATACTTACACACTTAGAACACAGAGACACACAGGATTTTTAAACATCGACCCAGTTATCATATCCATCCCAAAGTTCAGAACCTTGAGAGACGAGCAGTTTTCTCCAGCAAGTTCAGGTGCATCTCCTTATCTCTCCAGGGGCTTCTGAACCCAGAGACAAGTATCTGCTCTGCACTAACCCTCATTTGGAAAGCTTTCTGGTTGGCCCATGTCCAGTCCTCATTGAGTGAATGGCCACTTGTTGCCTAGAAGTACAACTAGGGGAGTGGGGGAGTCACAGGATGGGGTAGGAGGAGGCACAGGGAGCTTGCCTACTAGGTGGACTAGGCTGGAGCGGCTCCACGGTGGGCAACCTCTAAGGCATTTCCTCTCTAAGGCAAATCCTGGGCTTCATCTTGCCGCCATCCACAGCTGCTTTAGAGAGTTTCCAAAGGTGAAGGAGAGTCGGGTTGGGTGGGAGCTGAAACTGGCTCAAGATGAGCCCTGAGGCAGACTGTCGGGGGTAGGAGCTTGTTTGACTTCATGGGACCTTTGTGAGAGGAGACTGGCACTGGGTGGCAGACGTGAAGGTTGCTTTCCTGTCCCATGTCCCAGCGGGAGGGCTGTCAAACCTTCCAGCCACCTCCACCCCTGACACCTCGCAGAGCGGCCCCACCAGGCTCTATCGGGCCGCGCCACCTCCTGCTCAATGTAGATCCACAAGCACCACCTCTGACCCGAGGATCAGAGTCTCTCAAGATAAGCTGCTCTGGACCACCCGTGTGCCCAGGGACAGGCTGGACGGGAGCTCCAAGGCCTTGGACACGCCTCTGGTCCTGGGCCCTACAGGTGCCTGACCTGGAAGCACATGGAGAGAACCAGCCTCTCCTGCTCTGCTCCCTGCTGGGGGCTAAAGGAAATTGGTCTAGGTCAGTGCGTCCACAGCCCTCTGTAGCCATGAAATCCTCCAACACAGTCTCCCAGCCGAGAAGTCGTGATGGGATTGTCAGGCAGGGGCTGAGCCCCACCCACGGTGTCCGTCGCAGTCTCCCCTTCCTGTAGGTCTGCGTGGCCCTTAAGAACCCTGCACAACCAGGGCAGAGCCACGTGAGGCCCAGGGAGACCTGGGATGAGGTGAGAACAGAAGCAGGACTTGGAGGTAGATCCCAGGTAGGGCAGGTCTCTCTGCTTCACGCACCACGCCAGGGCCACAGTAAGCCTCGTGTGCGTGCGTGCGTGTGTGTGTTTGTGTGTGTGTATGAGTACGTGTGTGCTTGTGTGTGTATCTGTACATGTGCACGTGTGTTTACGTGTGCTCATGTTTGTACGTGTACATGTGTGTTCGTGTGTGTGCTCATGTGTGTACGTGTGTGTGTGCGTGTGTGTTTGTGTGTGCTCATGTGTATGAGTACGTGTGTGCTTGTGTGTGTATCGGTACATGTGCACGTGTGTTTACGTGTGCTCATGTTTGTATGTGTACATGTGTGTTCGTGTGTGTGCTCATGTGTGTACGTGTGTGTGTGCGTGCATGCGCGTGTGTGTGTGTGTGTACATGTGTGTGTGCATGCGTGTGTGGGGGAGAGCAGACGTGCCAGGTTTCCTCAAGTGGGGAAGCGGAGAGGCCTTCAGCGCCAGGACCTCAGGCAGGGCCAGGGACAGGAGCAGTCTGGCTTGGCCAAGACAGAAGCACACGCTCACATGGTCACATTTGCAGATGACAGAGGAGAGGAAGCGGAAAGAGTCAGTGAGGGGTCCCTGGGAGTCAGTGGGAGGCTTGGATTGGATCCGACAGGCAACAGGGACCACTGAGCTTCCTCAGCAGGGCGCTGTCCCCTGCAGGAGTGCCCAGAGCAGGTCTGTGCTCACAGAGCCACTCTGAAGAGGGGCCTCTGCACCACGAACCCCCAGTGGGCAACCCACGTGCCTCCTGAGCCCCGCCTTCCCCGCGGCTCCCTCTCAGCACTGACCCTGCGGCGGCGTCTGCCCAAGCCTTTGCCGGGCTTCTCTCCTGGCACCTCCCTTCTGTCACCCACACGATACCCTCCCCACTCTGGTGCCAGTGAGCCTCCCCAGCCCAGCCTGGCACACCATGGCACCCTCCTTCAAGTCCTCCGGTGGATCCTCGTGGAGTCACGGCCAGACTCCCAGGCCTGCCTTTCCAGTCCTCGACGCTGCACCCTGCCCTGCGTGGTCCACCACAGCTGGGCTCCTGTACCTCCTCTGCCCTCTCCTGGCTGACCACGCTCCCCCCTTCAGCTCCCTCCCCGGCTCAGAGCCTTCCGTGGAAGACCCTCACTCCTGAAGGCCTGGCTCTGAGCTCGCGCCCTGGAGGGCACTGGACAGCCCGTCTGTACGCCATGAGTCCGCCCCAGGCCTTGTCTGTCTGCCCACACCACAGTTATCATCAACGCGTCTCCTCCCTTATGCTCATGTTTGCAGAGAGCAAAACAGTTAGGATGAATACTCGGTGAATTTCTTGTATTGCTAGCAGAGCTGAGAAAACTGTTTTGGAATAGTTCTGTAGATATTCAAAACCTGAGAGCTGCCATCCCCAGCCCAGGCCTTGCTGTCTTTCAGGACCCACACAGTCCCTTCTCCTTGTTGGGCCAGTGAGGTCAGCACCAGATAAGAAATGTCACCCTGCCAGGGCCAAGAGTCCCGCACCCCTCCCATCCCAGGGTGGTCAACAGTGGAGCCAGCTGGCCATCTGAGGAGGGCATGGCGTCCACGTCAAACTCCCATGTTGTGCACCACAACTCTGACCTTTCACTCCCCTCTGGGTCTGTGCTGGAGGCTGACCTGCCGCGTAGCCGGGAGGCTCTGGAGGAACACAGGCGCTTAGCGACCGAGGCCGCGGGGGACAGGAAAGGCAGCCTCGGCAGAGGTGAGGCGCTGAGCGCAGGCGCCCACGCAGGCTCTGGGCCAGAGACGGTGGTGACACAAGCCCCTGATGTCGGAGAACGGTCACCTACGAGCCAGGACCGTCTGCAGTCTACGGAAGCTTGTGTTCTTGAACCACACTTGATAAAGTTTAAATGTCTCTGAGAAGCTAGGGAAAGGACAGTGAGGCTGTCCCACAAAGTTGACTTACCTCATAAAGTGACCGCTCCACAACTGAGCAGCCCTCCAATTCCCATCCCCACCATCGAAGGACGGAGTACCATCTCCTCAAAGCACAGTGCCAGGCACAGGCTGGGGCCTCTCTCCTGCATGTGGTGGCCGACGCTCTAAGGTCTTTGTGCTACCATCTGGACCCTGAGGGGCGGGTTACCACCTGGACCCTGTGGGGCGGGTTACCATCTGCATTTTACAATCGAGGAAACTGAGATTTAGATCCATTCAGTGACGTGCCCAAGGTCCCACAGCTACTAAGTACAGGAAGTGGGATCTGGTGACGTTCATTTGAGCTGATGATCTTGGGATGTGACAACTGCAATATGATTTTTAAATAAGTGCACATTTATTTGCATAGTTTATGAAAAGTTCTCTCGGATGAATCAAATGTAAAAACATTCTTAACGCTTGTTTCAGGTGAGCGGGAGTTTACTGGGATCTGACATGAGTTCTGGTCCAGAGAGGACTTTGCATGCAGGAGGCCACAGATGACCACTAAATCCTGATGATTGCAGGCTAGTCGGAGGTCCCTCCAGAAGGCACAGCGGACCCCCATTCAGGATGCATCACCCTGAATAGCCACAAGGAATTATGGGAGGGTTCTGAGGGTCACCGTCCCGCCCTGGCCACCTGGCCTTTTCCCCATGGTGCCTACCCATGTCCGGGCAGGGGCTGTGCTGCTGTGGGTGTGGCCTGGGGATAAGACTGATGCAACCCCCTCTCCCTGCCTCGCCCTCTCCCGTCTCCACCAGCCCCTCCTGAGCCACAGTGGGGGATCAACAAACAGGGAACAGTCGGGAGAGGGGACAGTGGGGGCCGTGGCCGTCTCCTTGTCACTACAAGGACAGAGAGACTGTGCCCTATCCAGTCACACCGACAGCGGCTGCCGCAGTAACCACACCCTCCACAGTTTCCCAGAGCCAAGTGGCTGTCCCCAGTGCCCCCTGGTGTGTCGACGGAGCTGAAAACCGACTGGGGAATGACTCACTAGAACTGGAGTCCAGCCCGCTCAGCCCCACCACCTGCTTCTGCTGCAGATCAGCCAGCTGCCCTGCCTGCAGGGGAGGGCACCAGACACGTGGACATTGTCACTGTCCTTTGGACTTTTGGAAGGATCTCCTTCGACCTGTGTCACAAACCCCAGGGGAGCCCAGAAGTCCCAGGTTCAGGTGACACAGATTGCGGGGCCCCAGGGCTTCTGCCAAGCTCTGAGTCTTGTTAAATATTAAGCCACACATGCTCTCGTTTTCTTTTCCTTAACTGAGGACAATATGGTGGACATCTGGAAAGAAGAGTACTGCTGTAGACGGATGGGAGCCTTAGGTGTAAAGGGAGAACCACAGGTTCCCCAGCCACCCCCGCTGTCTGATGGGGGGGTAATGCGATTTGTAGAAGGGCTAAGGGCGTCTAAAGCGACTCTCTCTCTAACCTTTGCTCCTCCGCTGAAGACCCTGGTCTCTGACCTTTGATCCTCTAGCAGAAATGACAAGAGGCAGTGGGCCCCAGTTCTGGCCTCCCCGAGGCCTTCCAGCCTGGCCCACTCTGAGGACAAAGGTCTGGAAAGGGACTTCAAAAGACAAACACCACAACGAGGAGCAGGGACACGGGCCAGAGGGGACGGAGACGGGGTGTGGGGAGAAGAGGACTCGACTTCAGAAGGCTGCTGAGTGACCCAGAAGTCCTGGGGCCAGGGGTCACCAGGAGGGTGAGCGCCTCTGTTCACCATCACTGAGGTCCCACGCATCATGGAGAGAGTTTGTCTTCCCCAGTTAGGTTCCGAGGGTGCTCTGGACCGAGGCAGAAGGACAGCTCCTGGTGCCGCGGGAGACCCACCCTTACTTACCCCTGCTCCTGACGCGGTATATCTAAAACTGCACCCCCATGCTCTCACACGTGACACAGAGGAGCAGAGCTCCCGTCCTTATAGAAACGCCGTCATCTTTCTTCTGTCCAAGGCAGAAATGCAACGGCAATGCCAAGAGAGGAAGAAAGAGCCAGCCGTGTGCGCTTGGCAAGTATTCACTGCGTCAGTGCACACCAGGCGATGCACACGTTGTGAGTTACGTGAGCTCGTGCACACGCTCTTCTGCAGGCTTAATACAGAGGTTCGTTGCATTACACTTCATAAGTGCTCGAGGGAGGGTCCCTTCGTCTCTTCACTTACGTGACCCATAAAACCGCCTTTCTCTCGTTCTCGCCTAAGCTTTTCAGTTGGCATGTGTTTTCACAAAATAATGTCCTAGAGACCCTCATTTCCTGAGCATCTCTGCTCAGTGTATGTCTGTGTTGTTCAACTTCCTCCCTTTTACCCCCCACACCACACACACACACACACACACACCACACACACACACACACCAGACACTGCAACGTGGTCCTATTTATTTAACTTCTCATACACAGCTCATTTGTACCTTTGTATCAGAATTTACAGTTATCCCTAAAACATGTTTTATTTATTCACTGACATATTTTTTTAAATACAATCTTATTTAACCATCTACTAACAAGCTCAAAAACAAAAGAACAAAAAAACACCCTTGAGAAACAGTTATTAATATATTAATGAATATGCTTTTAAAGTGTAAGTTATTTCTATAAAATGAAAGTATCTGTCATTCATCTATTTGGCATATTGGTTTGTCAAATCAAATCTATTCTTATAACAGATTTAAAACGTTCTGTTTTTTAAAAATATCTTTATACCCTGCATAAGTAAAAATGGGTGATTTATAGGGATTTTAAGATTATTTTTAGAAAGACAAAGTGAAAGTGTTGTAAATAGGGCCTATCTGGTACCAGTTGTATCTCGGGGAGCAAGCCTAGTTTCCTAGTGGCCGGATGTCCATTCATTGCTCCGGGGAATGAGCACCTCGTTGAGTTGTGGGAAAAGAGCACTTTAAGCCAAGCCGTGCCTTGTCACAGGGTCAGAGTCTTTCCAGCCTGGCCCAAGACTCGCCTCGTCTTCAGATTTTCACCTCTCCCTGCTTCAAGTCCAGCCTCCTTGGACTCTGCTCACACCCTTGTCCACCAGGCTCCCTCTGCCGGACATCTTCGGCGGTTGGCTGGAACTTCCTTCGAGGCTCCCCTCCTTGGAGAGGTGGTGCCGACGACCCACAGAGTCCCCCACCTCTGCCCCGTGTGCTGTGACCCCGGGCACTGGCTCCAGAACCCTGGGAAGACAAGAACTGCACTCATTTGCCGACATGGTCCCACAGAGGGCCTGGCATGTGACAGGTTGTAACAGTCACTTTTTGAACAGGTTTAATGAATCAATCCTGGCCAGCATTTGGGATTTTTTTAGACCTCTGCCAACTACTGATGTCCAGTAGGTGCAACCGAAGCAGAAGAAGGTCCTCACACCGCCGTTGGGTCTGCTTCCCTTCACCTCCCTCAGAGCTCCTCAGATTTCTGTCTTTTCGGCTCCACCTCCTTCCTGTGTTTCCCAGAAGCGAGGGTGGGGCAGAGACCTCCATAATGCACTCTGCAGACGGCCCCTGACTCATGACGGTCCTCTTTACAGTGTGGAGAAAACAGTGCACAGTTCATAGCCACTGGACTTTGAGTTTTGAATTTTGACCCTTTCTCGGGTGAGCGATATTCACTAGGATGCTGTCTCGTGATCCAGGCAGTGACAATGACTGACCGTTGGCCATGGTGCTCAGCTGTGGTGTTTGATGGTCTAAATGTATGACGTGCATTGTCAACATAATGATACTTTTACCTTAGTATGGGTTAATCGGGATTAACAAATCAAGGAGCATTTGTGTTTGAAAAGGTTTGTCTACTAAAATGTTTTTATGTAAATGCGATTAGGTTGGTCTTACGTAGTCCAGTAGTCCCTCTCCACACCCAGCAATGACCAACAGCTCCTCCCTCAAAAAAGAGTATGATCAATTAATACACGATTTTATCAATGTCACACAAATTCCAGGGGATTTAAGATGCTTAAGATGGTGACAATGATTCATTATTAGCATGTCATTTTTTGTGGGGTACATAAGTGGAGTTGGAGGGATTAAGTGCTTGAAAATGCCACACGTCCCCCGTCATTACCCACGGTCTGCACGGCTCCTGGGAGTCCTGGCGTGGGCTACAGTGATGAGCAAACTTTACTCATTAACTCAGCCAAGAGACTTCAACGCAAGACAAAGGACCCCAGCTCTGAATAACAGTGTCAAAGCGGAAGAAGTTGGTGCTATGCAGAAGTGAGCCAGGCCCGAGGGCCATCTGATCAGACCCCCTATTCCCCCACTTCAACTCACCAACAGCATGAGGAAGGCCCAGACCTAGAACTCTGTTTTTTTTTCCGTAGAAGGGACTATAAAGATCATCCAGCCAAACTGTTCAGCCTGGGTGCCTTGGGCGCTCAGGGTTACCCTCAAGGAGTAATGGGAGAGACAGAGCTGTTTTCAATATTTTAAAAAGTCTGGAGGATTAAAAACAAAGTCATAATAACATTATAAGACATAAAAATTCATAATTGTTTGTCATAAGACTTCTACTGTCTCATTTGACTTGCAATATTTTAAGATGATATTTGTTTGAGTGTTGATTTTTCCAGTACAGGGAGTGAACCCAGCGATGCTCTACCTCTGGGCTTCATCTCCAGCCCTTTTAATTTCATTTTTAAGACAGGTTCTTGCTGAGTTGCCCAGGCTGACCTCAAACTTGAGATCCTCCTGTCTCAGCCTCCTGAGTAGCTGGGATTACAGCCACGAATCACCACACCCGGCACAGTGTGTATATTTAAATCAGGAAAAAATAGATATGTATTTATGATTGCTGTACGTGTTCTTCATTGCTTTACTATACACTTTTCTCTTTGTTTATGTGGAAGAAACCTGATCAGTCAGACTTCTGAGTGTTCCAGTGTGGAATTCCCCACCTGGCTGTTAACTTCCATGGCTTCATGAAGCTGTGCCTCTCCAACAGAGGGGACTTGATGGCCAAGCTGGAACTGGTGCACAGGTGGCCTTTCCAACAGAGGGGACTTGATGGCCTGGTGTCCGTCTTTCCCCCTGAAGAGAAAGAAGCAGACGTGTGTGTGTGTGTGTGTGTGTAGGCTTAGAGCCTCCTGGGGACCCTTCAGTGAGAGGACCCTAAGGGGTTTGGGAGGCTCACTTCTGAGTTCCGGGAGAGCCAGGCTGCTGGAAGACCTCAGGCAGGTCCTTCATGGCCTTTGAAGCCTCCCTAGCAGAGCTCCAAGTAGAGGCCAGCTGCCCCACCTGCCGGGAGTCGTGGTGACCACTGACTGTGGGCACCATCCCTGTTGGTCATCCCTATTCATCAGGACCGGAAAGATCTACAAGGCATCCGGCCCCCACCTCCACCCCCCACTCCCTCCATCACTGCCTTGACGGGAATCTCAGAAACCACGCTCAATCACGCCACGTGGTGGCTATTGTCATGCAGATGCCCTCCACAGGGACCAAGAGGGACCCTTCTGTGAGAAGTACTGTGGGGTCCTGGAGTTGTTCTGTCCCTTGGGCTGGGTCTCCTCGGACCGCTGGGATCCCTGACCACACTGTGAGCATCGGAGGAGAGAGCTCAAAACTGCTCTGGACTCCTGAGGGGGCTGGAGATGCTCAAATGGTGTGAAGAGCCCTTTCAGATCCATTAAAGTGGGTGGAAGATGGGAACTTGGAGGAGGGAATCACACTCTGATTTGAAGAACTCAGACACTTGTTAGGACAGGAACAAGCTGCAATCAGGCCAGTTACTGACCGAAGAGAAGACTGTTCAAAAAAAAAAAAAACAATTGAAACAAAACACCAAATTCAAGGTCACCTGTCCACACTAAAATACCCCAAAATGAAATAAGAGCAAAGTGTTTGCAGCCTGGATTTACTGAGAGGATCAGAAGCATTAACAGCAGGTACGAAGACATAAGACACCCAACAGTTATTTCTTAGGAATTAAAGCAAGAGAGTTGCCATCTCCCTCCACATTATTTTGGTCTACAAAAAGCCATCGGTATATTCCAGGTAGATTTGACATTAAATCTTCAAACCACCCACTCTAATCATGTCACCTCAAGAGATGAAAAAGTGTGAGATTGAGAATGATGATATCAAACTGTTTAATCCCCCGGCCATCTGTTTTTTATGCTATGAGAGATTTGAAGGTAGCAACAGTTTTGGCAAATAGGAGCCAGAGGCACAGGTGATAGTCCTTGGGCACGTGTAATGAACCGCTCTCCAGGAAGTTTCACACCACCCTCCAGCAACCCAGACGGGCCGACGCAGTGGTCTGCCACAGTAGGGAAGACAGCCCAAACCGGGCGAGCGAGTTTGGTTTGTGGACCGGGAGTTGGGAGAGGCTGAATAGCTGGTCATAATGGTGTTGTTTCACTAATAAGTTTACAGAAATGCTCATGCTTTCTCTCCATTGAATGTTTCTCAAAATCTCTTCAATAAATATCGCCAAAGACCGATGATGCGCTCCTGGAGGACCATGGCTGGGTGTTTCTGTCTTCTTCCTGTGTTCTTGGAGGGCACTGGTAATAAAGATTTTGATTGTAAAGAAAGAAAGGTAGGTCTGGTGGAAAACACGCTCCGACCAGGAATAATACCACTAAGACTTTTAAAAAGTAAGGCTTACTTATATTTAGGTTGTTTAAGTAAACGTTTTGTCAATTCTGTACTATAAAACTCTCTCACTGATTAAAATCTTTGGTTAATTAGGAATAGAAAATGACCTAGCAATCCCTTTTGTGGGTAAAGACCCTGAGTAAATGAAAGTAGCACCTAGTGGAGATGTCTGAAATCCCATATTCACTAAAGCATTCTTCACAATAACCAAGATATGGAAATGACCTAAATGTTCGTTGATGGATGAATGAATTTTTTTAAAAAATGTAGGGTGTATACACAACGGAGTATTACTCAGCATTGAAAAGGAGGCACTGCTGTCTATGACAACATGGTGAAACAGGAGAACATTACGCTAAGTGGAAAAAGCCAGACACAAAAAGGAGAAAGCACTTTATGATATCACTTACATACAGAGTCCAATAAATACAAATAGAGTAGAACAGTGTGGCCAGGGGGCTGCAGAGGGGAAGGATCTAGAGATCTAACGCACAGCATGAAGACTGCAGTTAACAATATTGTCCATATGCTAAAAATCTGCTAAAGAGCAGATTTTAAGTCCACGTAGTACCCACAGAAAGACAGAGGGTAGCTACGGAAGGTGATAGATGCATTTGACTGTAGTGATTATTGACTACACATATGCACATCAGAACATCATGTTGTATACCTTAAACATATATAAGTAAAAGATTGTAGCTGGGCACAGTGGCACTTACATGTGATCCCAGCCACTTGGGAGGCTGAGGCAGGAGGATCACAAATTCAAAGCCAGCCTCAGCAACTTAGCGAGGCTCTAAGCAAGACCCTGCCTCAAAATTTAAAAATCAGTGGTTAAGCACCCCTAGGTTCAATATCTGGTAACAAAAAAACATGGAAAAATAATTCATTAAACTGCAGGATGTTTGGGGGGAGATAAAATCTTTCAAACCATGAAGAAGTTCAGGCAAAGAGAAATAATAAAAGAGGTCCCTTGTGTGGTTAAAAGTTGGCAAGATACTGGTCACAGGGGGAGTTAGTGGCAGTCAGAGAGGAGCAGGTCCCCGTCTCCTCGGCCAGTACCCTGAGGGGTCCACACATGGTATCCCCAGTTTCCCTCCCTGAGTTGGTCTTTGGTGCCTGATCTTCCCCACGACCCTTGATGGCACAGAGCAACAGAGCACACCAAGCCCAGAGGGAAAGACCACCTCCCATCCCCATGACGGAAAGTGGGGTGCTCAGACTGTGATGAGAACTGAGGGTATCCTCGGCAAGGACCTTAGGACAGGGCTCAGGTGGACAGTGTGAAGGACAGAGGCAGACTAGGAGGGACAGGAGTACCAGGTGAAGAGGGGGCTGGGGTCGTGGCTCAGCGGTAGAGCACTCGCCTAGCACGAGGCCCTCCCCGGGTTCCATCCTCGGCACCACATAAAAATAAATAAAATAATAAATGTGTGTATATATAAAGATGAAGACCGCTTCTGTTTCCTGGAGGAGAGCCCCTTGTCAAAGGGGGCATGGAGAAAGCCAGCCACTGGCTGATGATGGCAGATCACTGGTTCAGCGGATTGGCCGAAGAAGCATGTGGTTCGGAAGAGACTCAGAAAAGACAAAGAGAGATTCAGGCAAAGAGGCCAGGAGACCACTTAATTATGTAAGGGAAATATTGCCTCTTGAGATTTCCCTGGTCTCCGTTCCCACGGCGCCTGATATGGGCCTCCATGATTTTACCTAGTAGTAACAGGCACACAGATAGTTACGCTGTCCCAACTGAACTTGAAGGTGAAGTCACCTCCAGTATTGACAACAGGGGATTTCCAAAAGGGACTGCTCTAAACTGTCCTGACCAGTTGGAATATCAAAGGAAGAAGCTCTAAATGCCCAATGCGTGGTCAGTCCCAAGGTCTCATTGGGGGAACTTATGTACAGAGGGGTCTGTAGCATTTCTTAGCAGAAGACGGCAACAGGAGATGCCCCATCCAGGGGTGCCCATGACAAAGGACCAGGTTAGGGACTTTGGTTCAGGGCAATTTTCTTTCAGGGTTTTGAGCAACAACGTAAACATCTTTATCAGTGCCTGGGAATGTCAGGTCTACTGGAGAAAACATCCAGTGGCTCTCGGAGTTTTCAAGGCAGTCTGTGTATTTTGATCAGAACAGAAAGAAAGGGGGACTAGGGACTGAAAGACCCTACAGCAATGCTCACTGTACTCCAGGTAGAGTGTAAAACATGCACATGTGCACACACATACACACACACACACTCACAACAACCCAGTGAGCAGGTACTATTACTGTCTGCATTTTATAAATGGAGAAATGTAAACACAGAGATTTATAAACGTGCCCAAAGTCACCCATTATTCTAAGTGGCAGAAGTGAGATTCAGATCCAAGTAGTCTTGCTCAGAGTCTAAGCTCTGACCCACCATCAGGTGCAATTAACACCCTGTAGTGACTGTGGACTCCCAAAGGGACTGAGTTTCACTCATGGCTGTGTCCACTCTGCTAAGCTCAGTGCCTAGGACATAGTGTATTCCCCATAAATGTGTGCTAAAATGAACTAAAATGCCTGTTTTAACTCAGCTCCTCCAGTTTCTAGATTCTGCGAGTCCCCTCGGGTGCCACGGGCTCACCTTTCCATCCACTCTAGCTCCTCCTCACCAGCAGGCTTGTTCTCGCGAGCAGGGCCCCATCTCTCTTGAAATCCTGCAGGCCCCTGTATGACAGGGTTCAGCTCAGCATCAGAGACCTAATGTCAACGACTTTGGGGATGCCGCCCTCCGAAGGGAAAAAAGAAAACAAAGGAGTCGATTCAGACAAGGCAACGGCTCATCAGCGTGCGCCCACCACAGGTGGGGAGGACTGGTTAGAAACCAAGGCAGCTCTCTTCAGCCTGTTACTGAGGGACCAGGAGTGGTCCCCCCTTCAGGAGGTCTGTGACAGAAGACGGCTGCCGTCGCCAGCAGGAGTGGTGTTGGAACAGAAAGGCCTTCCCAGACCATTCCGCGGAGGTGGTCACCAACTTGGTCTTCCAAAACGCTGGGTGCCCCCTGCTGGTTTCTGGTGATCTGGGCCAGAGATGGGATCCTCAAAGGTGAGGTCTCTGAGGTGACAGCCAGAAGCCGGCTCTCACAGCGGCCTCACTTCCTGCGTAGGCGGTAGTTCCAGAAGCCAGGGACGTGGGACGTGGTTGAAATGGGCGCCTGCAGGAGAGGTCGGGGCGGGGGCCCAAGGGCACAGGGGGCAGGATCAGCGGCCGCTGAAGCAGCCGGGGCCCTCTCCCTCAGCCCGGCCACAGCGGGGTTTCCCACCACCCCAGCTGCTGCCCGACACGGCAGCCAGGGGACAGGTGCTGCCTTGGCCCTCAGTCGCTCCCGAATCCTGGTGGCCCAGGAAGTCATCCGGGTGTGACAAACCCCCCTGAACCGCCCTCTCACACCGCGGGACAGGGACAGGTCTCTCACCTGCTCTGGGTTCTGGGACCACACTCACCTCCGGGTTCTTCCTCTGACCCCTTCTACTCACTCTGGCTACTCCTTAGCAGAAGGCGTCGTGGGCGAGACCTCATTACTTCTGTATTCACTGGGCGATAAAACGGACCCGGGAAACTCCTCACTCTGTGCGTGTGCCAGGGGAGGTGGTCCGTGAGGAGGAATGGGTTCAGGTCAGATCTCAACCAGGAAGTCACTTGCTCCAGCAAAGGCGCCGGGTCAGAGGACAGAGATGGGCCACTGGCTGCTGGGAGTGCAGAGCTGGCCGGAGCTCAGCTCCTCGCAGTGGAAACAGAGGACAGGAGCCACGGGATCGTCTCCAGCGCCACAGGACAGGCTCTTGATGAAACCCAGCATCTGAAGGGAAGTGAGAGAGCAGGAGAGGCGGTGGGAAGTGAAGGGCGGAGACCAGGCAGAGAGCCAAGCTGACAGACAGAGGCCATCTCTCTACAGAGGGGACACAGGCCCTGAGGGGTTCGGTCCAGCTTTGGGGGGTGGGGGCTTGGACTTGTAGCTGTGGGGCTGTGGGACAGGCTGGGGCGCCAGAGCTAGGCGGTGGGAGTAGCATGGAGTGGCTTAGGTCATGGCACTTGGGGCTTTCCAGAGCAAAGGGTCTGTCCTTCTGGGTTGGCTTAGGGTGAGGGTTCCATGGGGTGGGTCACTATCGGGGCCACGTGGGGGAGCTTGGGTAAGAGGGATATAGGAGAGTGATGCGCATCTCCTGAGACGGCGGTTAACGTTGAGGATGGCTGCTCCGGTGGTAGATCCACACCCTAGAGCATCCCTTTAGGGTTAAAGTGCTGAAGACACTCGGTGTAGAAGCCCTAGAAAGCAGCCGTGAGGACGGTGGGAACGCAAGCCACTGCTCTGACCCTCCCATGCGCTTTCTTTTCCAAGAAGCAATTCCCTGAAGCCCTGCCTGGTCCCAGTGGACAGGGTACGTCACATTCCCTAGCAAACTACCTGCTAAGTACAGGGGAGATGCAGGCTCAAGATAATGCCCACCCACAGGAGGAGCCCGGGGACTTCGTGTGACAAGATCCTGAAACTCTGGGAGATAAGGACAGTTTTCCCTTGCCATAAAACCTCCAAGAATGTACGGTTAAGAATCCAGTTAGAACCAGTCAGCGGGGACCAAGGTGACTTCGGGTGCAGGACAGGGGGGACTTGAAAGTCTGATGTCACCTTGGTCCTAGGCAGGACTCTCTGGAAGCTTCTCTGGGATCCCCAATAAAACTGGAGTTCCGGAGAGGCACATTGTCTCTCTCTCTTCTCTGAGGGGACCCACTCTGTCCCTTGAGAGTGTCCCTTTCCCTTTCGTATCCCTTCGATGAGCTCCCTCGTGCACTCCAAGTGACATGGCTGAAACCTTCCTGACACGGTGGCAGGAGTTGCAGATCTCCATGCTGCCTCAGTGTCTTGGGAGACCCCAGCTCCGGGGCCAGGAGAAAGACAGCTTCAGTTAAAATCACAAAACACGGAAGAAAGAAATCCGAAAAGACCCTGGAAGATGGAAAGACTCCCCGCGTTCACGGTCGGGGAGAAACAGTGTTGTCACAACGGCCATACGACCAAAAGCAATCTGCAGGTTCAGTGCAGTCCCCGACAAGACACCCATGTCATTTCACTGAGCCAGGAGAAATCCTGAGAATTCATGGAATCAGACAGTTCTGGGCAAAAAGAGCAAAGCTAGACCCGACAGTACCCAGTGTGGAAATCTACCACAGCCTAGCCACAAAACAGCATGGCGTCCGCGTAAAACAGGCATGCGGACCCAGGGAACAGGGACAAATAAAGCCACGCATCGCAGCCACTCCCTGACGGAACTCCAGGGCTCAGGAAGTAGAAGCAAGGGTCGCCCAATGGGGGGGTATCGAGTTAAAAAGCTTCTGTCCGACACAGTGAGCAATCCAGAGTCAAGACAACCTCAGAGGGAGGGATCCTTGCTAGCCGTTCCTCTGGCAGGACTCATCAGAGGATTAATACCCAGAATATATAAAGGACTCAAAAAACTCAACACCGAAGAGCAAGCAATTCAATCAAAAAACTGACAAAGGGTTTGAACCCACGCTTCACAGACAAAGAAGTACAAATGGCTAATAAGTCTGTGAAAAAGACGCGACATCTTTAGCCACCAGAGAAATGCAAATCAGAACAGCCTGAGGTCTACCTCACTGCCGTCGGAATGGCTGCTGTCAAAACACAAAGAAGCAAAGTAACAACAACGAATGTGGGTGAGGGTGTGGGATAGAGAAACCCTGATACCCTGTTAGTGGGGATGTGGACTAGGACAGCCACTAGAAAACAGATGGTGATTCTCAAAACTAAACAGAGAACTACCATGTGACCCACCCGATGTGTGTGCCTGAAGGAAATGAAGTCAGTCTACAAAGGAGATACTGGAACACCTATCTTTATTATGGCGCTGTTCACAATGGCCAAGTTAGGGACACAGCCTAGGTGACCTTCAACAGATGAGTGGATAAAGAAAACCTCACACACACACACACACACACACACACACACAATGGAATATCACTAAGCCATAAAGAAGAGCGAAATCATGTCATTTGCAGGAGACGGATGGAACTGGAGGTGGCCGTGTTAGGTGAGATAAACCAGACACAGAAAGAGAAGCAGCACGTTTTATCTCATATGTGGAAAATAAAAAATAAATTTTAAATGTGACCTCAAAGTAGAAGAGGAACTATGAGGGAAGAGAAAGGGAACCGGGGCAGGCAGAGAGCGGGAAGAGGGACGTGGACACAGTGAAACATGACGCAGGCAGGACAGAAGTGTCACGGTGAGACTCACCAACACTCATCACAAATTGTGGAATTAATATGAATCGATGTTGATGGTTTTAAAAGGGGGAAAGGAACGTCAAAAAAGGGGGATCTGGGAGAAAGGAGCTGGATGCAGCAGAGACCAGGGGAGGGCTGAGGTCAGACCCGGAGTAGGAAAACGGGGTGGGATGGGAGAGGCCAAGACCTGGGGGGAGACAGAAGGCCAGCACCGTGCTGTTAGAGGCGAAAGGGCCGCGGACGCGGAACTAGATATGGGGGGAGGCGCTGCAGTCCTGGCCTGATGACGGCTCCCTCACCGGAACCAGTCAAAGGGTCGCTTGCAACACTCATGAAAAAACTCCAGCCAGCACATGGGAAAATCAGAGAATAACGGCTCCAGCTACTCAAGAAGTCTGTGGTTTAGGGAAGAAACGTCGTAGACGAGAATCTACAGAAGTAGAACGAGAGACTCAGGAGTAGTTCTTCAGCCCGGCCTAGTAGGTCTCACCTTTCCCCAGGTCAACCTTACAACCCGTGTAGCTTGTGTGTGGAGTCAGCCAGACGGAAAAATATAGGAAGTTCTCATCACAGAATCAGTGAATGCTACCGTCATCACCAAGTCCCAAGGGACATCCTTGCCGCTCCCGGAATAGAGCCATCTCTACATGGAATGGAACTCACCTGACTTCTGAAGACAGTTATGCAGTTGTCCGAAATGGGTCAGAACGAGGCAAAGACAGAGACTCCTCTGAAGTCTTCTCAGGAGGTCCCCATGTCAAACCGAGCCCCTGGGTTGAGTTGGCATCCTTGTCGGTCCCTTCTCTCCAGGAAAACTGTTTCAGCTGGGGACATTACAAGGTCTCCCTCTTGCTAGCTGCAGTTATTAAAATGGGCCGTCACCAGCTCCAGCTGCTCCTGGCCCCCTGGGGCTCATTAAGCCCGGATCCGGATCCGTACAGAACCCTGCCCGGCCGCCCCGAGTACTCGCTGGGCTCGGCTCGGCTCCCCAGCAGGCAGCTGACTGAGCTCCTCACCCCGGCCCTCCCGACATCCCTTTGTTCGTAAATGAAGGGGAGGGTAATTCCTTTACTGAGACCCACCTAGGAAAAGTGAAATGGCCTGTTGATCTTCCCTAAACACCGAGAGCTATCTTCAAGTCTCCCTAGTTGGCAGGAGGGGGCCGGAGGAGTATCTGACTCATATATAAGATTATTCTACAATAAAGGGATTTTAAAAAATAGATTTTCTTCTGTAAGAGTTTTATTCATACGCAAAGCTTCTCTTTATTTAAGAAAAAAATCCTTATTGTACTAACAATGTGTATCACCAAAGCCTTCAAGTTAAATCGCAAGGGAATCGAGGGGCAAGCCTGAAGTCGCTTACTGGAGTTGAGTTCAGGAGGGAAAAATAAAGGGACCGCTTTCTCCACCTCCTACCCTCTGCCACACAGTGACAGGGAGAGCTTTAGGGAACCATGAGAGGAGTCACTGGGAACAAGAGCCCTCAGAGGGGCTGTGGGCTTCCTCTGCCATCCTGCCTAGTCCCTCAGAACCACTCAGTCCCTCGCACTGAGTTCCTACTATGTCCACAGCACAATAATCTGTAACCTGAGGAGAGAGGCTTCAAGAATTCAAAGACAGTTTCCTTAGAGAGAAATAAGTAGAGCGCCAGACTTAACAAGTCTAAATCTACGACTCCTCCCCATGTTGAAGAGGGGAAGGTGGAGAGAGGGAGAGAACTAAGCTTTCTCAGTCCCCTCCTGTTTGCCAGGCACTGTGCTGGGTTAGTAGGAGCTCTCCTGTGCTGGGTTAATGTAGGAGCTCTCCTGTGCTGGGTTAATGTAGGAGCTCTCCTGTGCTGGGTTAATGTAGGAGCTCTCCTGTGCTAGGTTAGTGTACAGCTCTCCTGTGCTAGGTTAATGTAGGAGCTCTCCTGTGCTAGGTTAATGTAGCAGCTCTCCTGTGCTAGGTTAGTGTACAGCTCTCCTGTGCTGGGTTAATGTAGGAGCTCTCCTGTGCTAGGTTAATGTAGGAGCTCTCCTGTGCTAGGTTAATGTAGGAGCTCTCCTGTGCTAGGTTAGTGTACAGCTCTCCTGTGCTGGGTTAGTGTAGGAGCTCTCCTGCACTAGGTTGATGTGAGGAGTAAAGGAGAGCTCCTACATTAACCCAGCACAGGAGAGCTCCTATGTTAACCATGGATACAATGGCCTTTCACAGCTGGGGAAAGGAGGCTGGGAAAGGGTGAGGACCTCATCCCGAAGGAAGGAGAAGCCGCTTTCCTTGAGAACAGATAAAAAGTGAGATTTTAAGGACTGACGGGAAGGAGAGGGGGAACAACCCAGGCTGAGCCCAGATCCCTGGAGTCCAGCCCTCGGCCGAGGAAGACTGGGCTGGCAGGGCTCAGGGCACAAAGTCACAAGTCACCCTCCCACAGGCTCACTCTGGGTAGGGTCCTGCACTTACCTGGGAGACAGAAAAACTGGGTTCAGACATAGTTAGGGAGACGGGTTTCAAACTCACCAGTGTCCTCTGCCTATTAAAATCTAGACCACAGGTCCTAGGGACCTGGCGCCTGCATTCCACTGAACAGACAGATTCCATCCCTGGGCCCAGCCTGGGGACCGCTGATGAGGGCCTCTTCATTGCAGTACACAGACTTTATTTACGGCATTCTTTGAGAAATTGTTTCTAGTTTTTTTTTTTTTTTCTAATTTTTTCCTAGTACGTTCTGCTTGTTTTCACCTCTGTGACACAGGCAGCTGGAGAGCCCCCTCCTTCCCGTCCATCTCCAGCCAGGTGCCCACTCATGACCCAAACCTGGGTTCTCAGGGGTCTATTTTTGTATCCCCTTCCCTCACCCCTGTTTTTCCCTTCTTTTATACACTTACTTTTAATTTAATCTTGGTCAACACATCCCTAGATCCTTTTCTGAAACAAAGAGGAGAAAGAAAAAGAAAGGGGGAAAGAAGTAAGAAAGAAGGTCAAAGACAAGCGCGAGTCGAGGCCTCAGTCAGAAAGACAGCCATTTCTTCATGATCCCAGGTCAGGGATAGAGCAACACGGAAGTCAAGAACAGAAACCAAAGGCAGGCTCCGTGGCCCACGCCTGTCCTCCCAGCAGCTCGGGAGGCTGAGGTGGAAGGATCGTGAGTTCAGAGCCAGCCTCAGCAACAGCAAGGCCCTAAGCAACTCAGTGGACCCTGTCTCTAAATAAAATACAAAATAGGCTGGGGATGTGGCTGAGTGGTCAAGTGCCTCTGAGTTCAATCCCTGGTGCCCTTTCCCCTCCAAAAAAGATTAGAAACTGAATCCGAGCAGAGCATCAAAGCTAGTCAACCGCAGGAGACATGGAGCAAGGTGTGCTGTAGGAGACCCCCAGAGAGCAGAGTCCTGAGGGTACCCTGGACCAGGGTGCTCCACCCACTCAGGGTCCCAATAGCAAAAGAAAAGTGGAGGCCATTGACAGAATGGGGGACAGAAAATATCGCTTCTGTGTTGCTGCTCATTATGAAGAATGATCTGGAAGGCTAGGTCGTTGATATCATTCTAGGACTGAGCATCTATTTCTGATAAGATCAATGATTTTGTCCTCTCTGTGGCACTAAAATCTGTGTGCTTAGGTAGCCCAGAAATGCTCAAAGTCTCTGGCCTTTTAATATTCAAATAGCAGCAGCTGCCTTTTATCAGGTTTCCCTTTCAGTGCTTCTAGTGGTAAAACTCACCTGTTCCATAAATCCTGCTTGTCCCATGTCATTTTGGTCAGAACCCTCACTTCAGAACGTCAAGGTGCCAAGATCCTGCTTTTATCTTTGCCACCTTGTAACTCAGTTCTTCAGGCAGCTCTCTCCACCCTGTGCCTTGAATATGCACATGGCCACATTCCTTCACCTCCCCAACGTGGCTGCCCCCAGTCTCACCTCCCCCACGTTCCTACCCCCAGTCTCACCTCCCCCACGTGGCTACCCCCAGTCTCATCTCCCCGACGTGGCTGCTCCCAATCTCACCTCCCTGACGTGGCTGCCCCCAATCTCACCTCCCTGACGTGGCTGCCCCCAATCTGGAGGTGCAGTAAATGGCATCTTGAAACAGGGCACACAGTGGACAGCAGCGGACAACTGCCATTGTACCTCCATGCTCAGAGTCTAGGCCCCACTTCAGCACACACACGTCCCCTTCTCCAGGCCCGAGGCCACTGAATTTCTCTGCTTGCACAGGTGGCAGCAGCTCCCATCTCCCGTTCTCTCACAGGGAGCACTGTAGCCCTTGCTTGGTGATAAAATGGCCTGCTCTGTGCTACCTAAAACCCTGTGGCACACCAACCACCCGGTCCGTGTCCTCTCCGATCTGTTTGCTGGTGTGTGGGAAAGAGAATCAGGCCCAGGTGTCACGGCTGCTGTCGCCTGGTCTCCTGCTCTGCGTGTGCTAATGCGTAGGCAACCATCCTGCATCTCTCTTGCAGACACAGATTTCAGAACTGAAACCACAGCTCAAATCCAAATATAGGAAAAATATCCTAATTCTGCAGTATTTGGTCACACTCCATCCAGATTATCTAAATAGAACACTTAACGTATCTGGAGCAGGCTTCCCCAAGGACAGCGAGTGGTCACTTGCCTTCCGTTTGCCTGGCCCAAGAGACCACTGAGAAGACCCTTTCGGAACACGTCTCAAACAGTGCCCATTTCCCTCCCAGAGGGCAGGACCTGCTCACGGGGCCCCGCGGGCAGTTTCCCGGTTCCACATGTTAGGGTTTACCCTCTACTCAGACCTCTTGATCACCACCCCCTGACCCCATGGGTCTGTTCCTGATTCTAGCCTCAATCTTCCCAAGGCAGCAAAAAGTCTCACACATAAAACCTGAATATGTGAAAATGTCAAAACCGGTGAGTTACACAGTCACTGTCATCGGCGTTGTGGCGGAGCCTGTGATATTTTATCATTTACGCGTTTTCAATAGAAACTTGGTCATTTTAGCTTACGGCTGAGTCTCCATATAAGGCTGTATTGAACACAAGAATGAGTAATCGTCTTTTATCTTCACGACAGGCAGTGGCCAAAGATCAATTCCTGAAACAGTGAGTCATCCAGTTATCCTAAGGACCAAGGGGACCGTGTGTCGGCCTCCTAAAGCTTGGGCACGCACGGGGGCTCACAGAATGGACCCTAGGAAGCTGAAGACCAGGCCTCAGGCACACAGTGGTCTCCCAAGTGCAGCTAGTGAGTGAGGACCTCCCTGGCCGCTCCCTCTTTGACTTCTCTTTGGCCGAGCGAGTACCAGTCAAGGACCCTCTCACTAAGTAACAGGGCCTTTTCCCCTACTGTAGTTTGGCTGAGTAGATCTCTTACCTAGAGGACACGCTGACACTTATTCTCAGTTTCTGATCACCTGCAGCTGCGGTTGTTGATCATCATCTATTGAGTCATCTCTAAGTATTACCCTTGGGGTGTACTCATTTCTATTTGTGTCTATTATCCCTGATCTTTGAGAAAATCCCGTGGGGTGAGCACTAGTTTTCTGTTTTACAGACGATAACATGCAAGTTCAGAAAGGTTAAGTACTTTGTCTAAGGCCACAAAGAAGGGGCAAGACTGGCACCCAAATGCACATGTGTCTAGCTCCAAAGCCTTTTCTTTTCCTAATTTCTATTCTGGGTACATCCTCCCAACTTTTCAGAGAATGAACATTAGTAGCCACCTATACAAGTCAAAATCAAATAAAGAGTAATACCTTATGGCAATCTGAACAGGGGAAGTTTAAGTTTAAGGAATCATTAACTCTGATACTGGAATAAAGAGGAATTGTCTAGTAAAACATAAAGAAGAACTCTGACTGATAAGATAAGCAATGCATTTTTTCATAAATGGGCAAAGGATTTGAGTCGATATCTCACTAGAGAAGATTTAGGAATGGCTAGACAACACATGGAAAGGTAACCTCATCCGTGCCTCATTGGAAGGCGACAGTTACTAGCCACTCTAGTCATTGCAATGTGGAAATGTAGTCTTAGAGTTGCCAAATCTTCCATTTCTTTTTCAAAAGCCTAGATATTCAGATTTTTATATAAAAATCTCCCTTCTTCAATATTGGAAATTGCTCAAAATAGGTCCAATAGCGCAGGACTGGCGTAGCTTGTTTGTGACTCCGCCATAGGAGAGTCTCTGTCTGGGGAGGGCATAGCAAAACCAGGGTTTCAGGGAATCCGTGGCAGCAGCGTGTGCAGTCCAGACCTGAAGGAGACGGGGAGAAGGTGGGATACCCAGCGGCGAGACCAGCTATGGAGAGGAAGGGCCTCGGGTGACGCAGGGAGCAGCACGTGCCTCACACGCTCCTCGCACCGCAGGCCAACTGCTGCAGTTGATGGCATCTCTGTCGCCTCAGAGGTGCCCAGGACAGGCTGAGCTGCTCCATGTCCGAGTCCCTCCTCCAGGGACTTTTGCCGTCCTCCCCAGCCCTGATCCCCCTCTCGAGGTGCCTGAAGCATCAGCACGTTACTTTAGGCCCAGGAAAGGCACTGGAGCTCGGGGGTCCACTGGGAGATCTGGACAGCTGGCTCTTCCTCCTGGAGGAACAGGGAGGGAACGTTCGCAAAGCGCCCTCCAACCCGCCTTCGCAGAGGGCGGAAGAGCCCTGAGCCCGGGAGTCCTGGAAAC
This sequence comes from Marmota marmota marmota, assembly GCF_001458135.2. Classification (NCBI taxonomy): domain Eukaryota; kingdom Metazoa; phylum Chordata; class Mammalia; order Rodentia; family Sciuridae; genus Marmota; species Marmota marmota. The sequence goes on along the minus strand of NW_026000058.1, from coordinate 520,574 downwards.
CCTCTGGGATGCTGGGGCGTGGTTGGTTGGATACTCTGCTTGCTCGGCTTCTCCTTTCTTGTATAGTCTTTCTCCTCCTAAGCTGTACATCTCAGTGTTCTACTCTTTCCTCCCGTGTGCTCTGAGTTCTCACAGCTCCTCCATGATTAACCCACTCCTTCAGGTACCCAGGTCTGGAGTGCACCGTCCACAGCTGTTGCTCAGGAAGGCAGGTGGCAGCCCTCTGCCTCCGCCCTCTGGACCAGGCCGGGAAGGGAGAGGTGGGTGTGGAGCACCGTGAGGCGGCAGGGGACCCTCCCCCTCCTCTCTCTCCTTTCCCAGCTTCCGAGGAAACTCTACCATTTTTCTTGAACCAACCCACCAAGCCCAGGAGCTCCGGGTCAATCTGGTACTGGGCGAGTCACAGAAGCAGGACTTCCTGTGCCCCCGACCAGCAGCAAGCACCCTCTGAGTCAGAGGCACCTTTGCTGGTAGGCAGATTGTCATGTCCTCCCTGAATTGGGCACTCAGAGGGACTTCACAAACGATACCATTTTTTTAAGGTGTTTTTATCACAAAAACCCAGAGGGAAAGGTGAAAGGCTTCCTTTGGTACCAAGAAGAATCTAACATATGAACAGACGTGGACCACTTTAACTAAGCCACCTTGCCTGGCCCCGGTGCACAGGGAAGGGGCCGTCCAGATCTCTGAGGGCCGCGTGAGCGTGTGACCCTGTGACCAGCTCTGCGGGCTCACCTGGGCATCTGCTCCCAGCACAGAGTGCAGGCCTTACTCTGCCCGTCTCTGAGACGTGTTGAAGCAGATTCAGCTGCTTACACTGGCAGCACTGATGATCTTTGTGCTCCTGTTGCCCAAGGTTCAGGCGGTGGAGCTGCCTTGGGATTGCATGAGCTTGTTACTTCAACCCTCTGCTTTGCCACAGGTGCCTTGCTCCCCAGAGCCTCTGCCAGACATCCAAAAAGGAAGGCTGGTGCTGGATTTAATTTGTTTTTATGTCCTGAGGGTCAACAGAGTATGATGGGCGAATCGTGGTGCTAAAGTCAGACCCAACTGGGTTGAAATATGAGTCTCTCCCCTTCCTGGTTTTGGGAATTTGTAGAAGTATTTTTTAAAAATCTGTGTATCGGTTTCCTCATCTTTAAGGATGAGGAAATATTAGTACCTATCTCAACCTATTTTGTTTAACAAATTGTACACTATTAAGACCTTTAATAGCATGGAGAATTTATGAAATATTAAGTAAAAAAAGAAGCAGGCCACGGAAGAGCGTTATAGACTGTTACACTGTGTGAGATGAAGTAACGTGTCCTGTGGATCCATTTCTACCACACACACACACACACACACACACACACACGACACCACGCTGGAGACAGGTGGCCCAACTGGCCCGTGGACCCCCTCCTCTTCTGCTGGTGCTCTTCAGGGCCACCCGGGATCTCCGTGGGTCCTTGGGGAGGGAGCTCTGCACTCCCCTGCGTGCTCGCCCTCTCCCGCCCTTGTTTTCGGACAGCACTGACGGGAAGGTTTGCTTTACCCTTCCAGGTTTCAGACACATTCAGCCAAAGGCAATGTAAGACACAAGAGATGCAGCCCTGTCACCAATGAGTATCTAACCAGTAATTATTTCTTCTCTAAAATGAGAGGGTAAAAGCACTGAAGTGGTCACCCTGTTGCCCTTGTGAATTCTATTGATGGTGAAAACTGGTTCAACCTCTTGGGAGAACTGTCTGTCGAGAGCTGGTGAAACAATATGCCATTTAACCCAGTAATTCTATACCCAGTAATCTAGCCTAAGAAGATAATTTAGAATACATAAAAACATGCAGGCCAAAGATATTTGCTGTGATATTTATGCTAGTGAGAAATGAGGGGCAGAGCCAGGAAACATGACAGTTACCCAAGCATCAGTAAGTGCTGATGTGGTCCAGGTTGTGACCATCATTTAAGATCATGGCAATGTTTCCAAAGATGGCTGCCAACACTGTGACTTCTTTTCTTTCTACTTAAATATACACTTCATTTTATATGCAGGGAGAATACTTTTGAATTTGGGGAAAAAAACAAGCTTTATTATTTTGAAAAGAGTTTGGATTAGGCGATTTCTAAGTTCCCCGGCCACAGGCTGGTTCTTTGAAAGTAGCACTGAGTTGGAGTTTGGTGCTCCATGTTTATCCAGGATCTCGACCTCCAGAAGGAGCAGGATGGGGTTAGCAGAGGCAGAGGCTAAACCGCAGTGCAGACCTGAGGGAGCCTCAGCCAAGCATGGCCTTCAAGCGTGTCCCACACTGGGTCAGAGTGGCCTGGCCACACCTCACTCAGCTGTAAGCAAAAGAAATGACCCCAGGTGAGGGGACACTCTGTGCGGGCACTGTCCTCACAGCTGAGGCAAGTCCCCCCTGGCCAGGAGCTGGTGATGCCTTTCCACATCCATCGTCCCTCCTAGGTCCACGTTCTTGTGCTCCAATTTGACCTGCCCACGCGGGTTCCCGCCCCGCCCGGCGGAGTCCCGGCGCGCGGCCTTGTGGGAGTTGTAGTTCCCGCGGGCGGAGGGCGCCCGCCGAGCGCCGCCTGGGG
>NW_026000058.1:507992-517958 GCF_001458135.2 Marmota marmota marmota | reverse complement strand
TGCGGCGCCGCTGCTGCCTCCGGAGGAGCCCGGGACTCGCCGGGGGCCCTTTGGCCAGCGGTCAGCGGCTCGCCAGGGCCGCAAAGTGGCCTGTCTCGAGCCGGGACGGCCGCCTCGGTGCTGTCGGGGACCGTCGCGCTGTGTCAGGGACCTTCCTAACGGGACCTCAGGGGCTGCCTTGGGAGAGGTTCCAGGACCCCTCTTCAGGGTTAGCTGGAGGCGGTTGGAGGTCGCAGGAAGACGTGGTGACAGTCGCTGTGTCCCGGCTCTCTGGTTTCAGGCTTCTAGACCTATAGTTAGTGGAAGGGCTTGTGGTCGGTTTGGGGATATGATGCTTTGAACTCTGCAGGGTTAACGATGACTAATTAGCCTCAGAGCACACATAGTTCCATGTTTTTTATGGTTAGCCTCTCTGTACGCAGGTCCCCAAGTCCCACTGGAATGCCTAGTGTGCGATGCTTAAGTTGAAGTTGGAGCAAATCAAACAGGTTGTCCATCTTCATGGTCATAGTTGCTTTCTAGAGAAAACCGAGAGAGTTGAACTCTTCACACTGTACACTAAAACCCAGTTTTCAAAGCAGGCCTCACTTAAAGCAAATCTCTAAGGTACTTCTCAAATATATTTTAGCAGGCGCTTAACATATGTGGGTTTCTAGTTAGCCTTTCTGTGGCTACACTACTTTCTGTCTGGTACTGGAATTTCTTATTTTTTGATGCTTTGGTCTTTATTCAGTCCCTTACCTGCTTTTTTCCATCACATCATCAAAGTTCCTTATCATTTTGTAAACACATGACCCATCTCTTGGGCAACCTCTACCCCCACTTTTCCCCATTTATTCTTGTTACAGAGGGCTGGGAAGTAATTGATAGGAATACACACACACACACACACTTTCTTTTTTTTTTTTTTTTTTTTTCATGTTAAAGACAGGTTATCAGTGGTAGCAAAGAATAAAGCTTGACTGTCTAGACCTGGGCCTCGTATGTACAGTGCATGTATTCCCCGAAGCCCTGTAGAAAGATTTAGTTTCTTTTAGAGATTTCTCCTGAGCCAGTGTGTGATGGGTGTCATGCCTTTCTGGAAGAGGGGTCCTTATGGCTTAGCACACCAGCTTCATCCATCATCTCTCTCTAACTACAAAATGTGGAACATCATAGTCCATGGTCTCATTTTGCAATAAGAGAAGACACAGTACCTCTCCTACCAGATCATACCTGCAGACTGTAGGTAGATGCTTTAAAACTGTTTGGTTATCTAGAATAAAATATGTGCATAAAAGCCAGGGGTGGAAACAACCCTCTTTCAAATTAGTCCACAAGTGAATGTCATCAGCCCTCTATAACTTGTTTCTGGAAGACCTTGCTCAGGTTTTCTTTTCAATATCCCATTTAATAGACAGGTTATTGGGATTTTCTATCTTTCTGGTTCTGATATTAATTATATTCGGGTGGGACATGTAGCAGCCATTCAAAAACTAAAATTTCTTTTGGTACATGTTTACTGATTCCTGATTGGTTTATAGATAAACACACATGACAAGTCATTTCAGTCATTTTACAAATCCTTAGAAAGTAGTCTTGTTTAAAATATGAGTGGTTTTTTTATGGCTTAAATAACTTTGTTTAGCTTATCTTGATAAAAGTATGTGCCTTGGAAATAAAATTATGGACCATAATTAGCTGTTTTCCTGATCATTACAGTAGATCCAAGTAGACTTTCAAAAGAATAGATTTGACTCTCATTCTAGGTTTCCCTAGTTCCCCTGCAGACAGTGGCAGGATGACCACCAGGCAGGTTCTTCTGATTTTATAAAAGACAGTTCACCCTACCCTAGCTTCATTGTTAAGGTATTTGGGGTTTTATTTGACAAGATAGATCGGCTGGGAAGCATAATGTCTTGTTACTTAATACCTAGCCAGAGCTCAGCTGAGAAAGGTGGCGTTCAGGACGCAGCACCTGAAGAATGTGCCAGGCCAGTACCTCCATCTTTCTATAGTGATGCTTCTTTACCTTAGTAGGATATCGAACTCAAGTGGGGATATTTTAAAAATACTGATGCCTGGGTCTTCCTCCCAGAATCCTGGTTTAATTGGCCCACGTGTCCAGACGTTGTAAGATCTTCTCTGGTGAGACTTTAGAATTGTCTGGACTCTACATCATTGACCCAGGGAGGTTCAGAATAGGGCTCAGGCATCAGTGACTTCTTAGAAAATGTCCTGCTGATGCCAGTGTATGACCCAGGTTTAAAACTATTGTTTTATCTAAAAAATCTTCACCTGGAAGTTTTTTGTTTGCAAATTTTTTTCTCTTATTTGGAATCTAGCATATCCCTCCCAGTATAGAATCGCCTTCACTGAAATGTGCTTTGGTGAGATGTTATCACTCTGTGTTGAGGGAATTGGGAGAAACCATCCCACAGAACTCATTGCTGTGACTACTGAAAAGGTGTTCATTATATTACTCTCTCCTCTTTATGAGGACCCTTGGGAGGAATTTGTCTGTTAGCATTAGATATGGTGTACTTCTCCTGAACAGTTTGCTTGCTTTTATCTTTAAACTTGTCTAGCTGATCAAATTTCTCCTTTTATATAAAAGCCAGAAAGCTTAGTGCCAAACTTGCGGTCCACCTATGAGAGCTGTATGGATTTTTGATAGATGCATTTTTAGTAACCTATTACTGCATCTGTTTTTGCCCCTATGCTTATTTGGTTCTGTCTCTTACCTGCTTTGACTTGGTTGTCTTACTAGATTTTAGGTATTGCTGTCATCTGTTTATTTTTGGAAATGGGGTATAATGGAGTATAAATATAAGGAGGATTATCAAGTCAGTTTTTATCATTAAGTTAAGAAGAGGAAAGAGGATGAGAGTGGGCTCTAGACTTGATGTGACCTGCACTGCAGGACTTGTCTCTTGGGAACCACAAAGGCAGCAAAGCAGAGAGCTCTCTCAGTGAAGCTGAATGGCCCTGTGGACTTCGGTCTCTGACCTGGGGAAGGGTGACTCATGTCAGTTTTCAGTGTAGTGATGGAGAGAGAGAACACTTCAATGACGGGGATGTGCCAGGAGCACTGGGAGCACAGAGGACTTCACTCAAACTTAAGTGAGCGCAGGTTCCCCACTTTCTTCTGCCCTAGTGGTAGTCAGGGAGCACCTCCTCTACCCTTTCCACATTAGGTACACAGGCTCAGAATCAAAGTAGTACTTTTCCTTTCTTTTTCCTTAGTCACTGCCAACCCAGCCACAAAATAAAACTTGTACCTACTAATTCAGATGTCTCACATTTACCTCCTCTGTTCTTGCTGCCTTAGGTGAGATCTTGGATCCCTTTATTGTTTGGACTGAGGTATCTCCTGAAATCTCATGGGTGAGACAAGGCAGGAATATTCAGAGGTAAAATGATTGTATTATGAGCATGGTGACATGATCAGTGGATCAGTCCGTTGCATGGATTGGCGATTGGGGGTGGGGGGCTGCTGTGCTGGGTGCTGACCGGCAAGTGAGGCAGTAGGTCACTAGCAGCATGCTTTGGGGTTTGCATTCTGTCTCTGGTGCCTTGTCTTCTCTGCTTCTTGGCTGCCAGCACTGAGCAGCTTTGCTCCCCCACACCCTTCCACCCCCCTGGTCTGCCTCACGTTGGGCCAGAGGAATGGAGCCAACCGATCATGGACTGAACCTCTGCACCTGTGAGTCCCAGATAAACCTTTCCTTTTCTAAATCGTTCTTTTTAGGCCTTTTGGTCATCGCAGTGAAGAGGTGACCCACAGTACTCATGGAGACTGTGGCAGACATCATAAACTTGACTCTCCTGCGTCTGGTCTTCCCAGTCCAATAGGGATTATACCCGTGACTTTTGAACTACTCTGGAGCTGTGGGCCGGGGGCTGGCTGCCTGGGGCTCCGGGTTCTTCTTCCTCCTGCAGCTGGAGAAACTCCAGTTTTTGCATTTACATGTACACATTGAATATTCAGCTTTACTTGGCATTTGCTAATTAAAAGGCTTGAAAACCGTTCCCAGTTTGAGACACACTAGACTACTTCTTTGTATATACATTCTTTAGTACCTCTACTTTGCTCCAATTTTCTCGCTGTTTTGGGATTCTGAATGCCACCATTTCTTCTTAGCTGCGTCTTACTCCCAGGTCCCAGTTGTTGCTTGTCTGAATTCTGTTCATCTCACATATGATCCGTTCTGTGAAATATTCCCTGAATCCTCAACCACAAGAGAATGTCTGTTTTACCTTGAACTACAATGGACTTCATCTGGTTTCTTATAGCACACATTCCCTTTTAGTATGTCATTTAGATTCAGAGTTTGCTTCCTCTATTAATCTGAAAATCAGGGAAAGACAGGGCCAAGTTATCTCAAGCTTGATATCTTCCACAGGATCTGGCAGATGGTCAGAGTTATTAATTGCATGGATGGTGTGCTCCACCCTTCTTAGGATTTCAGAGTATAAAGGTCAATAAATGACCGAGTCTCTGTTCTCAGGAAGCTAAATCTCCTGAGCAGGACAGACCAGTAAAGGAACTCTCCTATAACAGTAGGAGCCACCAGTATTGCTATAGAAGTTCAGAGCCATGGTCAGGCTTGTTGAGTCTTTCGGAACGAAGGAGTCTTCTCAGATGACAGGAAAGAAAATTCTAGGAACATCACGTTGAAAAACTAGGAGGTATGAAGATGGTGCTGAAGGAAATAGTTGTGGGACTGCAGAGGTAGTGTGTAGGGCAGGGAAGAAGTCCTGAGGGGGTGCTGAGAAGAGGTTGGGCCATGCTAACCGCAAGCCAGGCTCAGAACTGAGGAGAAGGGGCCATGATTAACTGTGAAAAAAGGAAGGAGGAGGTGGTAAGGTTTACTCTGACTTGCGGTCACAGCAGGAGCATTCAGAGCGACTTTGTTCTGGCCAGCAGGGCTGCAGGGATGGTGTGTGGCAGGGAGTCACAAGTTGGAGTCCTGGGCCTGGGAGGGTGTGGTAGCGCTGGAAAGGACAGCTGAGGTTGCCAGGTTGTGTGGAGGTGCCCTCCTGGCTGCGAGAGTCACCGACAGTTGGAGCTGGGGATTGTGGCCACTTGGGATGTCTGGGAGCCATGGCAGGACAGCGGGAGCAAGCGCCAGACTGCAGGGAATAAAGGGAGGTGGGGAGCAGCCAAGGCTTCCTGGTGGCAGCTGTTTATCTCAGAAGTTGGATAGCAGGAACTAATAACAGGGGACACTAGCAAGTGTGGTGTGCTACGTGGGGGTCCAGGCGTGGAAACTACAGAGAGGTTCCCAGGAGATCTCCCAGGCATGGTCACTAAGGCCATGCTCATCGTGCACTCGCCAAGCACCTGCCGCCAGGCACTGGCCATCTCTCCCCTTCGGCCTGGGCTCAGGGCCAGAGTAGCCGCTGACAGTATTAGTGCAGCACTCAGGACCTGGGCCAAGAACACCTGGAATCCTGAGTCGGTCGGTCGTCTCTCCCTTTTCCTCCCACGGGAAGGTCTGTAGCCTAATGCCGGAGTGATTCTGCCTAATGTTCCATGGGACCACCAGATGTTAATGCTGAGTTTCAAGAAACTTTTAAAAAAACATATCTTGTTTTTTATGATCACAACAGGTAGAGTGGAACCCCCAGCTATTAGAGGTCCCACCCCAAACTCAGTTTGATTACACAGTCACCGATCTAGCTGGTGGCCCGAAACCACATTCTCCTTATGACTCTCAGTACAGCAGGACGACCTTGAAGGTGAGCACTGCATCCTGCTCCGGGCCACTGCGAGTTTCAGTGGGTCTCTGGGCTGAGATCAGCCTGGCAGGTGTCTGATTCTCTTTCTTCCCCACTTCAGGGGGGCATGTTGGCTGGGCAGCTGACCAAGGTGGGCATGCAGCAGATGTTTGCCCTGGGAGAGAGGCTGAGGAAGAACTATGTCGAAGACGTCCCCTTCCTTTCGCCAACTTTCAACCCGCAGGAGGTCTTGTGAGTCATCAGAAGAGGATATGTTGCACTGAGTGAGGTCTTGAGTGTGAGGGGTCCGACACCCCAGGGGCTCCTGTTTTCTCCCAGAGAGGTTTGGGGGAGAGTTGTCTGATGCAGTGGTCCTGAGAGCAGTCGTGACTGGAGGTCGCGTTCATTGGCCTGTGAGTCCTCTGGGGACAGTCATCCCACAGAGCGGCGAATCCTCTTCCTGACCTCAGGGCCCTGGGTGTCCGGAGACTGCAGCTGCTCGTGGTGCAGTGTATGACTCAGCCTTCCTCCCCGGGGGCGTCTCTGCCTTTCTGTTTTTTCCAGTGTTCGCTCCACCAACATGCATCGGAATCTGGAGTCCACTCGCTGTTTGCTGGCTGGGCTTTTCCAACGTCAGAAAGAAGGTCTGTCTGTGGGGTCTACAAGCCAGCCCCTGGCCCTTGAGGAGCGGCCTCCCAAAGTCCCTCTCTGTGTCCGTTTCCCGATCTCTCTTCTGCACATGTGGCCTCGGGTGTGCCTGCCCTCAGGGTCGCTGCTGCCTGGCCGTGTGCTGTCCGCTCCAGCCTGACCTGTCAGGAGTGGCCGTGCATCAGTGGCTCTAGTGTGCCTCCTGCTCTGGCCTCCCCTCCCAGGCATCTGCACAGGCTGCCCAGGGCCGTGCTGTCTGCATCCCGGGGACAGTAGTGACCTGCTAAGAGAGAGGAGGGCAGAAGAGTGCTGATCTGGGCCCTCACCTCAGTGCTGATTCACAGTAGGACCCGAGCATCAGCTGCGTTTCTTAGTTGAGTTTTGACGATAAACCTGTGTATGGCTGCGGTCAGAAATTCCCCAACTTTTTACTGCCAAGGACTGCATTTTTTTCCCTCATGGATCCCATATATCTAGGGTCTTTGGCCATCAAAGGAGGCTGCATTTTTGGCTGGGCCCGGTGGCACAGTCCTGTAATCCCAGTGTCTGGGGGAGGGGCTGAGGCAGGAGGATCACAAGTTCAAAGCCAGCCTCAGCAATTTAGCAAAGCCCTAAGCAACCCAGTGAGACCTGTCTCTAAACGAAATACAGAGTAGGGCTGGGTGGTGGCTCAGTGGTCGAGTGCCCTGAGTTCAATCCCTGTGGGTTCCAAGGTTGGCCCCCCCCCCCCCAGAAAAGGTGGCTGCATTTTATCATTTGTTATTGATTCAGACTTACTTGAATCCCTGGTCTGCATTTCAGATCGTCATTACCTCATCAGAATTAAAATAGTAAAGGGTGCCATAAGGCAAAGGGTATTGTTCTTTTCTTTAGCTTCTTCAGCAGTATCTCAAATAGAAACAAAACATGCATCAAACTTTTAAAAATATGTAACGTAATAGGAACTTCAGGCCAGAGGCGCCTGCCTTATCCCTAGCTGGGTTGGGTGCTGCGGCTGGTTTCCTGCTGCAGTTGGCTGCTAAGCACAGGCGTGTGTAGCCCACAGAAAGCAAACACAAAGGCTCTGCGTCCCTCCTGCAGAGCCCGTGAGCTCAAGAATCACCCACAGGGCCTCATCTGAAGCTCCTCGCTTGCTCAGCTTCAAAAGGGCAAATGCCCTCGTCCTGGAAACACCACAAGTGTGACAGAGGAGGAAAGATGCCTTTAGGTGACCCCTTCTCTTCAGGCAGGTCACAAATTGGGGATGTCCCAGGGTTCCAGCAGGGAATTCAGTGGGTCCCTACATGTCTCCTGTGTGGCTTCCTGGGTAGTGGCTGTATGCATGGGACTCGGAGACATGGGGACTTCAGTTTGACTCCTGTTAGAGCTACTTCTGTGCTCTCCCCAGCATCAAGGGAGTCGAATGAGCCAAAGAACCTAGAAGGTGCCACCATGAATGGAAGTGGTGCCACACTGGGTTTTGCTTTAGGAAGGAAATCTTCGAGAAGCCCCAGGGAGCTCCGTGAGAACTGTGGAGACGCGGGCTGGGAGGAAGCTAGAGACTGCTGGCTGGCCCCATTTGGCCAGTCCTTGGCTCCGTTCATATCTGAGTGTCTATTTAGAGTGTCTTTTTACTGTAAACTGTGGTTCCAAGGTGCCAATACAGCAGCAGACTCCAGATGGAATACTCTGTAGTGTCATCCACGTTATACTAGATTATTATCAGTTTTTAAAATCCCAGCACTAAAGACTTGGTATATACCAAACAGTATTCTAAGGACTTCGCATATATTGTTTAAGTCTTTTTATAACCCTGTGAGGAGGGTACCATTTTCCATTTTACAAATAAGAGAACTAAGAGGGGCTAAATGACCTGCCCAGGCATACTAAACGGTGAATGGTATTGGTGGAATTCAAACAGTCTGGTATCGAAATCCATGCTGTCACCTTTAGGTTCAGCTACTTATCCAAGGATATGTGCATGTAGATCATTTTTTTGTGTTTTTGTACATGCAGAAGCCCAGGATTCTTCAGAGAGGTCATAGGGACTATAGGAAAGGAGGGGGCATGGGACATGCAGATAGACTCTGCTTTGAACCACCACCTTGCATATACCAGCACTGTTACTGTTGGACATAGTGGTGGGCGAGGTTCCCGAGATCATTGACAGGGTTCCACCCCTGGGATTGCAGATGAGCCCTAGAGAAAGAAAGTGGCTTCCCCAGGCAGCCCTGTGGGTTAGGTACGGATTCAAGACCTAACCGACAGACCTTCAGTGTGTTTTCCTTCTGTCGAGACCAACGAAGTGTGTTTGGATTCTCATATTCTAGTAAAGTTACCATGGCTACTTTTAAAAACCTGGGGTTCTGATCATCGGTAATTTGAGAATAAAGAGCTCCTTGGGACTCAGGCTCACCTACGTGCTGTGTGGACTGACCGCAGTGGATTCCAGATTGCTGCTGATGGGAGATGTTCCTTTTGCCATTGGGCCTGGGCTGTGGGAAAAGAGAAGTGCCACAGGACTCTGTCTCCTCTGGCAGGGTGTCAGGATGCCCCAGGCACTGCCAGAGGGGACAAGAGCTAGTGATCTCTGAGCAGCAGCTATGTATGGGAACACTGTGCTCTGATCCTTGGTTCCTAGCCACTCTTCTACAAGGCTGGCTTTTATTTTGGGCAGGACTCCAGCCTGAGGAGATTTATGGCTTTGTGGCCACCTTTCTCAGACTGTTATGTGATAAGTCGCCATATTGGCCTATGAGATTGAACTTTGGGAAGAAAATACCTAGTTCTGATCAAATTAGGGATAGCCCATTCTTCATTAGGAACTTAGTTGCTGGCAGGGCTTGAAGGCAGGGAGTGTTGGGGATGAGACAGGGGAGTGTGGGATAAGAAAATCAAGGAGAATGCTTCACTCAGGAACAGACACTCAACTCTAGACCTTGAAGGGTGTTCCTCAGAACGCCTGAGTGGGGCGGGCGGGTCCATGCCCCTCTGGTCTGTTCATGGCCCGTAGGAGGGCAGGTGCTGGACAGAACAAGGCTGCTGCCTGCTTTCTGCGATGCTCGGGCCGTGGGAACGCTCTGCAGGGCCGGTGTGCGCTGGGGCCTTTGCTCTCCTTCAGGAGACCTTGTGCTCCAGCTCTCTGGTGGACAAAGAGGGGGAGGAGGAAGTGGGGCTTGGGGAAGAGCCCCGTGAAGCCTCTTCCTGCCTGTGCACCCCATTCCTCCTAGGACCTGTCGTCATCCACACTGTGCAGGCAGACTCGGAAGTGTTGTACCCCAACTACCAAAGCTGCCAGAACCTGAGGACGAGGGTCAGGTAACTGCCCAGTGGAGGGCGCCCCTCCCCACCTTGGCTGGCAGACCCTGCCTGCCCTGAGGCTTTGCCCAGACCCACCCTCGTGGCTGCCTCCTGCTGCCACTGCCGAGGGAGTGCAGGAGCTCTTGCTCACAGCCGCAGGCTCGCAGCGGAGGGGCAGGGAGTCTGGAGGTGCTGTACAGTCGTGAACGGGCCTTTTCCCCATTCAGACTTTACACTCGGTCCCTGGAGTAGGTGGATAAGGTAGTGAGTGAGCCGGTCATCAGCCTGCGAATCCAGGTGTGCTGGCCCAAGAAGACAGACTGCCCCCCCCCACCC
>NW_026000058.1:459204-507976 GCF_001458135.2 Marmota marmota marmota | reverse complement strand
GAAGACAGACTGTCCCCCCCCCAGCCCCCCCACCCCCCCGGTCCCTGCTGGTGTGCTGCCACGCAGGTCCCTTGGTTAGGGCGGATGACCCTTTTAGTCCTCAGCCATTCTGAGCTGCACCAAGGCCATATGAGATGTGTTCATAGAAGAGAGAGTGCTGTCTCCAGACAGACCTGGGCTGTGCATGGTGGTGGGCACGGCAGGAATCTAGAGTAGGACTTGGAAAGTTTGACCTGAATTTTACTCCTGATCCTTGCTAACGTTTATAAATCACTTGACTTCGTGGAATCTTAATTTCCTCATCTGTAAAATGGGAATCATGCAGCTAGCTCCACTGGGTATTTGTGAGGATTGAAGGAGACCTCAAAAGGTTGAGCAACGCATTTAGTAAACTGTTGATTGCTGTACAACATAAAGATGATTTAAAAAATATTTTAAAAATTGCTTTGGCAGAGGCCGGAAGGAGGCTGCTACTTCGCAGCCACAGATCTCAGAGGATTTGAAAGAGGTGAAGGAAGGGATGGGCCTCGACAGTAGCATCGAAGTGGACTTCTTCATTCTCTTAGACAATATGGCTGCTGAACAGGTGGGATGACACTTTTCCCTGAACCTTGGGGTTTGGTGACCATGGGGCAGGCACTTGGATGAACAGGCTCCTGACTTGTAACTAGGTGGGGAGAAGTGGATGGAGGCCCTCTGGTGTGCAGGCCGCTATGATGAGGCTTACGGGTGGAGTGGATGTGGGGGCTGAGGGAGAGGGAGCAATGAGGAGGGGACGGGAAATAGTCATGGACTCCTCACCCAGGCAGGAGTGCAGACATCCTGCTCTAGATCAGCCAGGAGTGCAGACATCCTGCTCTAGATCAGTTAGGAGTACTGACATCCAGCTCTAGATCAGTTAGGAGTACAGACATCCAGCTCTAGATCAGTTAGGAGTACAGACATCCAACCCTAGATCAGTCAGGAGTACGGACGTCCAACCCTAGATCAGTCAGGAGTACGGACGTCCAACCCTAGATCAGCCAGGAGTACGGACATCCAGCTCTAGATCAGCCAGGAGTACGGACGTCCAGCTCTAGAGCAATCAGGAGTACGGACGTCCAGCTCTAGATCAGCCAGGAGTACGGACATCCAGCTCTAGATCAGCCAGGAGTACAACATCCAGCTCTAGAGCAGTCAGGAGTACGGACGTCCAGCTCTAGATCAGCCAGGAGTACAGACATCCAGCTCTAGAGCAGTCAGGAATATGGACATCCTGCTCTAGATCTTTCAGGAATGTAGACATCCAGCTCTAGATCAGTTTTTTGAAACTTGTTTAGAATACCTGGTGTGTGTGTGTGTGTGTGTGTGTGTTTGGGAGAGTAGGGGTCGAGTGGGTGATGAGTAGGGGGGATTCTGGGTAGGGAGGGTTGCTCAATTTTTTTTCATAACACATCTATTTTATTTATTTATTTTTATGTGGGGTTGAAGATTGAACCCACAGCCCTGCGCATGCTAGATGCGCACTCCACCGCTGAGCCACAACCCCAGCCCAGGGTGCTCAATTTTTTACATGTGAATTTTACATTCAGTCAGTGTCTTCTAGGATCTAAAACTTTTGGGTCCTTATTTGTTCTACCTTTTTTGAAGAGTATATGCATGTCATCATATTAAAAGTCTGAGAAGCCCATAGTAAAGAACTCAGGGCTGGAGCTACAGCTCCTTTGGTAGAGAGCTTGCCTCTCATGCACAAGGCCCTGCTGCCCTGGGTTCAGTCCCTAGCACCACACACACACACACACACACACACACACACACACAAAAGAACTCTGGCTGATCTTTTGTTTTTCAGGATGGGGGGGATTACCGGGGGTTGAACTGAGGGACACTTGAACTCTGAGCCACATCCCCAGCCCTATTTTCTATAGTTTATTTAGAAACACGGTCTCACTGAGTTGCTTAGTGCCTCCCATTGCTGACGCTGGCTTTGAACTCACGATCCTCCTGTCTCAGCCTCCTGAGCCGCTGGGATTATAGGAGTGCGCCACTGCGGCCCGGCCTCCAGTTAATCTTTTATTCCCCCACCCCCAGTTAATCTTTAAGTCTGTTTTCCTCAAACTAATCTAGCTCTAGGATCTCTTTTGTGTAATGAATACATAAAGAAGATCACACATGGGAAATATCTCTATAGATTCAGAAGTTGGACACTGTGGCAGCGTTGGAGCCTCCTTCCTTCTCTTGTGAAAATGACCTCATGCCGCAGAGGCACAAACGCACCTGTGCTTAGGTGCAGTGGTCTGAGGTCATAGGCGAGAGCTCACGTAGAGCATTTGTATGGCAAATCTTTAGAAAGCATTTTAGGGAAAATGAAAGTCAAGTGGAAATTTGTGAATCCCTTGCCTTGGTGTTTTATTCTTTTTTTAATTTAAATAAAATTAAAAAAAAATGTGGAGTGGATGGGAGCCATCAGAAATGGAGGAAAACGTTTTCGATTCTGGCTCTTCAGCCCTCCAGGAGTGCATGGCTTTGGAAGGACCTGGGGGCATGGCTTTTTGAGCTATTTAGCCCCTTCCCAGAAGACAGGTCCTTGCAGCCTCGGTGGGAGCCGAGCAGCTGCCAGGTTGGGGGCAGAAGCGGTGATCTGAAATCCTGCCTGTGGTCCTTTCAGGCACACAGCCTCTCGAGCTGCCCCACACTGCAGAGATTCGCCCAGGTGGTTGAGCAGAGGGCCGTGGACACGGCCTTGTACGTCCTACAGCGGGAAGACAGGTGAGTGGCCTCTGCAGCTGCTGGCGCAGAGTCACGCTTGGTCAGACCTCCGAGTGTGTGGGAAGGAGGCCCTTCAGGCCTGCTCACACCGTCTGCTGGCATCACCGTGGCCTGAGAGACAGAGCCCCTGCTCTGCGGCCTTCCCAGGTCTTTACGCTTCTGATCCGGGCTGGAGACCTGGTGCCTCCACCCTGTGTTATAAAGAATATAGAGCATCACATGCTGAGTGTCTCAGCCACTCCCTTTTTCCTTGTGTTCTAAGGTTCAAAAGATTTAGTGGGAGGTGTGGAAGCTGATGGAAGAATGTATTTCTCACTTTCTTCATCATGTTACAGTTTACACATGAGTGTCATCTTCTCACCGTCAGGTGGGTGAGAAGCTGGGGCTGAGAGTCGGCAGTCCTGCCTGAGCTGAGCTAGTGCGTGCCAGAGCCAGGACTCGGACCGGCCCTCTGACGGACAGGCCTGTGTTTGCTCTTTCTCTTCCTGCTAGTGGGGATGCTGTTGGTGGAAGGCCTGCTTCTTGACCACCAAAAGGAAAGGCTTCCCTCTTACAAATGTCAGAAGCCTCTTTTTTCTGTTGGAATAAGAGCATTCGGCTTATCCTCAGAATAAGTGGCTTAATGGAGGAGTGGGCAGTAGAGGAGGGTCCTGAGGACGATGGGGCAGCTGACATTCCAAGGGTTTGCCCAGTGTGCGGCCTCAGAGGCCCTGACTGCACTGACTTTTTAAAAAACAAAAATCTTATTTGCTATTTCTTGTTTTACATGACTGTAGAGTACATTTTGATATATTTATACAAACATGGAGTGTAACTCATTCTAATTAAGATTGCATTCTTGTGGGATATATCTACAACACAATATCACTCACCATAGAGCAGAAGGACTTTATGACCTTTGCCAGTGGATAGATCTTGAGACTGTCACGCTAAGTGAAACAAGCCAACCCTCAAAACCCAAAGGTCGAGTGTTCTCTATGATGTGAAGATGCTGCCTGCGTTGACCCTGAGTCACACGTCCACTTGTGCGCCAGCCAAGCCACTCACTGTGCCGCCCCTCCCTGGAACTTGCCAGCTTCCTCTTTGTTCATGAAATGATGCTGCTACCTCAAACTGTCACTCACTGTCCTCCCTGTCCCCAGTTCACACATCTGCTTGTTTAATAAATGTGCTGTTTCGCAGCCCAGCCATTTCTGTTACAATGCCCATCTCCACCCTTACAGCGGGAAGCAGCTGTGGTAACATGTAACAGAAGTGGCACAGTTAGGTTCCAGTAGACTTTTTTTTTTTTTAATATTTTTTCTAGTAGATGGACACACTGCTTTTATTTTATTTTTATGTGGTGCTGAGGTTGGAACCCAGTGCCTCACACGTGCCAGGCAAGCGCTCTACCACTGAGCCCCAGCCTGGCCCCCAGTAGACTTTATTAACAAAACAGCAGGCAGGTCTGATCGGGCTGAACCATAGTTGGTTTCTCCTTGTCCATTGTCTTTTCCGTTCCCTTAGCCCTGGTTTCAAAACTGATGTCTCTTCAAGGACAGATGGTCACAACTTCCAATCCAGCTTGGCTTGGCCTGCACACGTTCTCCTGGAGGGTGCCTGTCACACACAGTGCTGGTCACCTCTCTTCGTCCGTCGCTCCGTCGTCTCTTGAGTTGTGCAGTTGGCAGTTCACCCAGTCTCCATGAGCAGGGATCGGTCCTGGGCCTCCCTGGTCCCTTCCGTCAGGGACTGGGTTCTGGGAGTTGGAGGGAGGAGGTGGTGTTGTTTTCTCTTTGATAAAAACAGAGAGGCACACAGCGCTGGCCAGGCCCTCCTCCTGCTGTGCTCACAGCTGGGAGAGGATGTGGTGTGCCTGTCAGTAGCTGCCTGAGGACTGTGAGGTAGTAAGCCAGAGAATGAAGACGGTGGAGCTGCAGAGCCCGCCCTGGGACTAAGTCAGTTACATCGACATGAATAAGAAGTGTCCCTATGGCCTAAAGCACAACAGGAGAGAGCTGACAACAGGGACACACTTGGGAGGTTGCTCCCTCGCACCGACTCCTCCAGGCCCTTTGGAATGCCTGGAAGTGGTCACCCTGTCCTTCTCCGCGTTGCTCTTCTGCTCTTCACGGCCTCCTTCTCCATGATGGACCCCGTCACCACTGCCCCTCCCCAGCCCTGCCGTCTCAGCTGTGTTCCTAGCCACTCTGCACCCGAGCTTTAGTTGTGGGAGTCTGTCCACAAGGACCCCCAGCTGCATGTGGCACCATTTGTCCTTGCTGCCCTGGCTGTCCCTCCTGCTCTGCTTGTCTTTTTCTTGGCCCATCCAATTGGGCTCCTGAGGCCCTACAGGGCAGGACCAGCCTGCATCCCCTGAGTGCTGATTGGGTGCCGGGTGTCTGACTTGCTTTTGCTCTTCCTAGGGAAAGCCTTCAGATGGCAGTGGGCCCATTCCTGCACATCCTGGAGAGCAGCCTGCTGACCTCTGTGGACCCTGCCACTCCGCCCAGCGAGAGGAGGTACCAGCACAGCAGCTCCACTCTGCCCGAGGGCGGCTAGAGGCAGTTCCCCAGAGCGGCAAGCCCCAGGCTGTCCGCAGCTGTGATATGTTTATATCACACTGATTTGGAATTTTATTTTATTTGTTTATTTTTAGTTACAGATGGACACAACACCTTTATTTAATTTATTTATTTCTATGTGGTGCTGAGGATCAGACCCAGGGCCTCACACACCCTAGGCAAGTGCCCTTCCACCTAGCTACAGCCCTGGCCCCAATGTGGTATTTTAATAGTTTAAAATATAATTGTGTAATAGATGTAGTTTGAATGGCCAAGAAGGAGTGATATCCACAGGCATTTTAGAAAGTTGGAAATGACCCATGAGCTTCCACTTTTGCAGGGCCTGGCACCCAGGTCAGGACCACAGGTCTGGGGTGCTGTGTGTCCTAGGCGTCTGCCGATCAAAGTGTGATCTGCAGACAGAGCTTCCTCATCACCCAGGAGCTTGTCAGGTATTCAGGCCCGACCTGCTGAGCAGAATCTACATTTCAACAAGATCCCTAACTCTGTGCACCTTGGCTCTGGAGGAGCATGTGACAGGCTCCTCTTGAATGTGATCCCTAACTCTGTGTGCACCTTGGCTCTGGAGGAGCACTGTGACACGCTCCCTTGAACAAGATGTCCTAACTCTGAGCTGCTTGATGCTCTCTCCTTGTGTCTATAGAACACTACAGGATCTAGTGCTAGGCTTCTGCGTTGGGGTCAATAAACAAGATCCCCAACCCACCCCAGGAGATGACACTGGCATCAGTCAGAAGCAGGTGAAATGGCCATTGGGCGACTACGATGAGGTGCACTCGGTTCCCTGAACCTGCAGGCTTTCCCAACAAGGAGCAGAGCCTCTCACTGACTCGTCGTGTGGTGAGAGCCGGAAGACCCTCCTCCAGGCCTGGCAGGATCCCACGAGGGGTCTAGACCACACCAGCTCAATGTCTGCCTTAAGACTCACCAGGAGAACTGGTGAATGGGTGGAGGAGGCCAGGAGAGTGATCCCAGTGGGACCTCCCTGGTGACAAGGGGAGTGGACTGTGGGTTCTCCTCTCCTGTTTCAGTTCAGCTGAGCTAGATGTCACCTGGTTTCTGAGGCCAGTGTGTTCCTTACTCCAGGGAGACGGGCAGCAGTTAAAGTCCTTGGTATTTCCGTAGTCCAAACCAGAGGTATTGGCCTGCTAGATTCCGTTTGAATAGCTTCACTCCACGAACAGAGATGTGATGTCCATAAGGTCTTTAAAATGTTGGGAATGGCTCACGAGCTTCCGTAGCCACTTTTAGAGAACCTGGACCCCTAGGCCTCCCGAGTTCTGCAGTAGACCATTACAGGGAACTGTTTCCTTCTTTCAGAAAGCTATACCTCTATGCAACTCATGATGTGACCCTCATCCCTCTCTTAATGACCCTGGGGATTTTTGACCACAAGTGGCCCCCATTTGCTGTCGACCTGACCGTGGAACTCTACCAGCACCAGCAATCCAAGGAGTGGTTTGTGCAGCTCTATTACAACGGGGAGGTAAGACCTCGCAGCTGGGACTGAGTGGTGGCCGGGCTCTCCCCAGTGCCCCCGGCTGGGTCAGCACCAGGCCCCGTGGAGTCTCCATGGGTGTCTTCAGCTCTCTGCACCCCGTGGGCGACTCACAGCTGTGCCCAGGGCTAGAGCAAATCTTGGCCTGTGGTGGCTGAGTGGGACGTGGTCCTGATCCTGGTCTGCAGACTTGTTCCAGGAACAGAACCCCTCCTGCTCTTCTCCCGAGAGACTGTCGGGATGTAGCCTCCTGACGGGGGCCTCTTGAACATGCACAGCTGGGTCTTGGGAGGTAGCGGGCACTGCCAGCACCCTTGACTTGCTGACGGCCTGTCACATCGATGCTGAGAAAAGGGACCAGAGCTCTCCCAGGGATGAGACCTTTAGCTTCTCCAGCTCAGTGATGTCACTTGACTGTGTCCTCTCAGCTCAACGACCTTTCTTGAGTGGCCTTTGTCAGCGGGCTGTAGTGGTGTGTTCTGGCTGTGACTGGTATGGGGCCTTCTTGGTGTCATGTGTGTGCGTGCCGCTTGGGCCAGAGCCTCTCAGACTGCGGGGCTCCCAGAAGGCAGAGACGGGCCTGGCCCTGTGGGCTGCTGAGCCACGTCTCTTCAACAGGAGCAGGTGCCGAGAGGTTGCCCCGACAGACTCTGCCCGCTGGACCAGTTCTTGAACGCCATGTCAGCCTACACCTTAAGCCCAGAAAAATATCACGCCCTCTGCTCCCAAGCACAGGCCGTGGGAAGTGAGGAGTGACCGACCTACCCAGACCAGTTGATGTCTCAATAAAATGTCTTCATACCTCGCCTGCACTTTGTTTCCTCCCCCAGCTCGGGTAAGGCCTTTCTGAAAGAGAAAAGGGCATGATGTGGAGACCAAAGGGTTTCTCTGATTTGTGGCTTCGTTTCTAAGCATGGGCTTGTGACCCAGGCCAGACATAATGACCTGCAGAAATGGGTTGATTTGGGACCTTGGTTCTGTCCTTCTCCTTGTCCTGCTCCCCCTTCAAACTCCTGTCCTCCCACACCTCTCCTCTTCGCCACCCACCCAGGGGCCGGCCAGGAGCGCGTCCCCGCTTCCTGTCCCCCGGGTCCCTGAGTCTGTCAGGTCGGTCAGGACTACCTTCACCTCAGGGCCTCGCACGGCTCCTCCCCCTCCACCTGCAGGACCCCCCCCCCTGCCGGTGGGTGGTGTGTCTCTGTTTCCCTGGGACAGCCCCACAGTCAGGAAGACTGCCCACCCAGCCCACCTCCACGTCACGCCTGCCTGGGCCCTCCGCAGGGTCGGCCCCGGCACCCCTCCTGTAACCACCACCCTGCTCATTGTCGTTTTCTCTTCTTACCCCTTGTTCCCATTAGCTACAGGTATGCTGTGGAAACCCCGACTGGTTTTTCTCCACATCTTTGGACTCTCCGTTTTTCCTTGAACTAGCTATGATCAGACCCTTTCCCTCAGCTCTGCATGGAAACAGGCGTGTCCACCAGCATGGACCTCGGTGGATAATCCCGCAGCCCATTTTCAGTTTTCTTCTCATCGGCATTCTTGGAATGTCTTCTTCACTTGGCTTTGGTGGAAAATACCAAACTGGTTTTCCTCCAGTTTCTCAACTTCTCTATTTTTGGTGAATCTATACTTGTCTAATACCCTGAGTGTTGGGGGGGTTCCTGGATTTCTGGACTTTTTCTACCTTTTCTCCTATACTGACCCTCTGGGTGATCTCAAGTGCCTCCATAGTTTTTAAATATTGTGCTTAGGGCCTCACGAAGTTGCTGGGGCTGGCTTTGAACTGGTGGTCCTCCTGCCTCAGCCTCCCTCGCTGCCGGGATCACAGGTGTGCGCCGCCATGCCTGTGTTTCTAGGCCCTTCCCCTGAATTCCAGTCTCATTTCTGATTGTCTACTCAGCATCTGTGTTTCGATATTTAAGATATTCATATGCACCAAACTTCCCATTGCCCACAGTAAGCTCTCGGTTCTCAGCCCTTTGCAAACCTCCTGCCCCCACAGCTTCCCTCCTTGGGATGAAGTATACACTGTTCACACAGTTGCTTAGGCCGAGAGCTTTGGGGTTACCATTGAGACCTCATCATCTCGTGTCTCAGTGAGCCCTGTTACAGTTTGGACCTACAATGTCCCACAAAGGCTCCTGTGGTGAAGGCTTAGTCTTAGCTGGTGATGCTGTTAGAAGCTTCTGGAAACTCTAGGAGTTGGAGACTAGTTGCAGGAAGTAGGCCACTGGACGTGTGTTCTTGTAGGGTGTATCTTGTCCCTGCCTCGCTCTGGCCTTCCTGAGGTGGACAGCTCTGTGGTGCCGTGTGCTGCCTGCCGTGATGTTCTGCCTCACCGCAGGCTCACAGTGATGGGACCAAGGGACCATGAAGTGAAAACTCTGAAATCATGAGCCAGAATCGGTCTTTCCTCTAAGTAGTTGTCTTGGGTATTTTGTCACAGCAGCAGAAAGCTGACAAAAAGCCTCTTGTCATTTCTCTTCAAACTAGATCCAAAATTGACTACTTCTTAAGATCTCCATTGCGGTGTCTTCGTCCCACTTCCTCAGAGGTCCCCTGGTTTCTGCCCTCGTTCCCTCCCCAGCGTATTCTCCACAGGGTATTGCTGTAGAACAAAGCCCGCCGTGCCATCTTGTCAGCATTCTCACCGGCCTCCCGTGGCAAAGTGAGGCCAGCCGTCACAGGGTGCCCCCGCCTGGGATTGCCTTTGCACTCCAGCCATCCCGACCTTCTTACTGATTCTTCTGAGAAACTCTTGTTAATAGAAACTTGTAATTTACTATGGAGTATATATATTTCATAGTTATGTCTCTGTCTGCATTATGGAATGATTAGGTAAAGGTCATTGACATATCCATTACGCCATCCCCTCTTGATCTTTGTGGTGAGGACTCTGCTCCTTTGGAGGTGCAGTCTCCATGGTTTGATGCCTTTGCAAACCTAGCCCCCAGCGCGGCAGCACTGGGGAGAAAGCCTGGTGACAGGGGCTCGGCCTCAGTGCACTGTAAGAAGGCTGCACCGGAGCCCTCTCCTACTCCTCTGCTCCTTCTCGGGGGGGGGGGGCACAGCAGGGCACAGCGTGGAGGCAGAGAGCCTGGGCCCTGACCTGCTGCCGCCTCCGTCTTGGACGGTCCATCCTCTAGAACTATGGCAGAATACATTGGTTTTCTATTTCCATGACCCACAGCGTTCTGTTCTAAGAGACTGAGTCAGCAGGACATCCTTGTCACCCCATGCCGTATAACAGGTCACTGAACCTGGTTCTCCTAACGGCCCGTCTGTACATTTGGCCAGCATCTGCCCTGACCCCACCCTCCTATCCCATCCCTTCTCACCATTCCTGAGCTGGAGTGTACCAGATGGCCCCTGAGCCCAGTGAGCCATTCCCTCTTCCCACAGGTGGTTCGCCCCTCCCAGGATGCCCCAAGACACCTGGGGCCAACTCCCACTCCTCTCTGGGCTCTCAGCTGCCCGCGGTCTCAGAGGCCCCACACTGTCCCCTGTAGCGGATCTCCGTCCCTCCCCTCCCCTCCCTCTAGCCTTAGTTAGGAAGACTCCGACCCTCCCAGCTAAGTGGGTTTCTCTGCAGATCACATCCTTGCTGGAGGTTTTGAAATGTTTGCTTTCTCATATCGTCGGAGAGCCCAGCCAGGGACATGGTTGTCAGTTTTATCACCTTGTGTGTGAGCCAGATTGGGTCCTCCAAAGAGGACATTACCACCTTTAGAGGCATAGTTTTTACCTTGATGCAGAATTTCACCACCTTGTGTTATGGGCTGCATTGTGTCCTCCAAAATTTTGTGGTGATATCCTAACCCTTAATACTTCAGATGTATTAAAGAAGTAATCGGGGTAATTGAGGCCACAGGGGTGGGCCCGACTCCAACAAGAGCCTTGTCCTTATAAGAAGAGGAGATTAGGGCCCAGGCCCAGGGAAGACCATGGGAAGACCCTGGAAGGACGAGACCTCTACAGGCCGAGGCCACCTGCCCACACCTGATCTTGGACTTCCAGCGCCACCAGGAGGAAGTAAGCTTTGTTGTTCTAGCTTCCGCCCTGTCCTGCTCTGCCGTGCCCTGGGAAACTGGGCCTCACCCTGACTTTTTCCCTCAGGATATCTGGGCACTTATTGGTGTAGTTCCCTGCCCAGGGTAAGTTCCAAGAAGGCAGACTGTCTCATTCCTCGCCGGTCCCCAGCACTAGAAGAGAGCCTAACATCGGGTAGTGCCCAAACCTGTGAACACTCGAGGGACATGCCCCTGTCACTCCTCTCTCGTGCCCACCCTCCTCGTTTACTGTGGTGGTTTCCTGATGGCCATGCCCTCTCGCCTTCCACCGCCCTCCGTCTCTGGGCCTGCTCACCTCTCGGGTCTGACCGTGGAGACACGTCATCTTTGCCTTGTTCAGTCCTGCTTAACTCCAGGCCTCCTGTGTTTCCGTCTCGTCTGTCAATGTAAGTCTGCAGCCTGTTACGGGATGGTACAAAGTAGACCTCAGCCCAGCTGCCCCCAGCACCAGGAAGACTCCGTTCGCCTGCACACTTCCCCGTCCACCACCAGGGGGAGGCCTGGGGCAGAGGAGTCACCAAGGCTTCTCGGGGTCGAGTTCTGATCTGAGTCTGTTTTTCTCTGTGACCCTGTTTCCTGTCATGTGAAATGGGGGCAGTTATATGTGATGACTAGGTGCTTGTGAGGGTTCACTTTAAACACTCGGGGCCTTCAGGTGTTCTTTCTTTCCCTTTTTCTACTCCTCTCTCTTCTGATTGGTCTTCACTGTGAGTCTTCCTCAACGGAAGGAAGCCTTTAGGGTGCCCTCTTCAGGTGGCCTTCTTTCTGCTGCCCTCCTGGGCAGAGTGCCTGTGTGTCCAGGGATTGCAGTGGGAACGCGACTCCCTCACCAGTTGTGTGGCTGGGGGCCAGTCACTTACACTGTGAGCCTGCTTTCCCAATCACAGAGCAGGAGCTCGCGTTTGCGCTGAGGAAGGAAGGGGAAAGACGGGAGTGAACGCCTGACCAGCCCCGGGTCTTGACTGCCTTCTCCATGGAGTCTTCAGAGTGCTGCTGAGGTTAAGAGAATTTCTAGGAAGGGCTTCCTTGCACAGAGGAGAGTGGTCACCCCGTTCCCCTCATAGCTGGGCTGGCTTGGGTAGGAGCGATCGAGTGAGATTCATCTCACAGATGTTTCTGAGGGTCTCACGGCTTAATTTACAGACTTCTGGCTCCAGCAGTCAGTGGAATGAAATGGCGGTCACTAGACAAGATCAGCCACTGCCATGAGTGATTCCCCTTTAACAGTTTCTCCTGGACAGTTAAAAAGGGACCCACCTGGAGAGCGGGGAGGAGAGACTTCCCATTGCATCCCGCCCCATCCCCAGTCCCCAGGGCAGGGGACCAGGCAGCTGACCTGCTTGTGTTCATGGCAAGAAGCTCAGGTGTTTGTAAGTTATCTGGCCCCCTCTTCTCCTCAGCTGGAAGCTTCCAGAACAGGGCCCTCTGCCTGCAGAAGAGGCTCGGTTTGCTCCGGGCTAGGGAAGTACCATTTTCGGCCTTGGGACCGCAGCTGTGCGTCCTGAAGTGCTGGGCAGAGGGTGAGGTTCCGGGCTGCTGGGAATCCCTCTGGGAGCCAGCGGTGTGCTGCCCTCTAGTGGCCAAGGGGCTTGAGGCTCTGGCCCTCCCAGTCCACCTGCCGGCCTCTAGCAACCTGGGATGTCTAACGCTGTCTGCAGAGAAGACAAACACTTCCCCAGTAAGGGAAAAGGTTCTGCGTACCTGGCCTGTGGAATCCACCTGAAGAAAGAGGTGGGAGGGGCCTCAGCACGATTTCTGAAGCCAAGGTCCAAACGAAGGTCTGAGAACCCAGGAAGCGTTAAGTCGTGAGTTCTGAGGTCAAGTCCTATCTCATATGCACTATTTGTTATTTGTGTGACTTTAGGTAAGTCTATTAATCTCTGATAATAAGTCTGCATAGAGCTAGAGCATAGCTCAATGGTAGAGCATGTGCTTAGCATCCCAAAAATAAAAACAACCAATCGATCCATCAGTCTGCCCATCTGCATTTTTAAGTAGGACTCCAGCATCCCATGCCGCCATGGCTTTTGCAGGTGTGTGAAGCACTTCCTGAGACACAAAGGGTCATATCACGGGAGGCACTGTTCATGCTATGGCCAGAAAGAGCCTCTTCTGGGCTCCTCCCAAGTGTCCCTCAGGCAGCTGTGGGTAGCCAGCGCCATCCGGGATGGGTTGCACTTGGTGATAAGACTTGGTGACAGGACCTTTGAGGTTTGTAGGGTTGCTGAAGCCACACAAGGTGGTAGAGGAAGCATCTCCTTTGCTTGGAATTGAGAGCCATGTACTGAATTCCAGATCTGCCACTTCCCTGGGCCCTCCGACCTCAGGCCATTCCTGTGTGTTGAGGGCGAAGATGCTGTCGGCCGGGGTGGGGCCGGGTGGGGTGGGGTGGGGTGAGGCGGACCACTGGGAACTCGTCTGGAACACGCTGTCTGCTCAAACACAGATCTCAAATCTGCATCTTGAATCTGGGGCTTACAGAATTCAGCAGCTACGAATGCCCGGAAGCTTGAGTTATTCCTCGTGGTGCAGAGATTTTTAGAGAAGGCAGGTCTGTGCTTTGAAAGTCGAGGTACAGCCCAGGTAAACCAGCAAAGGAAGTGGGCGTGAGGTCAGGGCCAGTGGAGTGGAGCTGTTGGTACTGGTAGGAACGAGGCGGGATTTCACAGAGGCAGGAGAGATCAGGACTCCAAGGTAAGGGAGAGATGTAGGGAATGGCCTGCTCTGAATCACTGCAAAGGACAGTATTCATCAGAGACTGATCTGGAAGGAAATAGAGTGTGAAATAGCAGCAAGGCTCTCCACTCTGGGCACCGCACCGTGGCTTAGAAACCCGGGCAGTGCTTCAGAGGTTTGCCCAGGCCCGGCCTGGGGGCATCTCCGGAAAGCAGCCAGGGGATGCCCAGAGACACAAGTGCTGAGCTCGGGGACTGATTGAGTGTGTAACTAAGGGGAGGGCTGGGTAACCCTCGGGTAAGTGGAACTCGATGGGGTCAAACCAGCAGGGCTTCTGGGAGAGGAGAGCAGCCCCTGGAGCTGTTAGCAGCCCAAGCCCGATACGCGACGGTAGGCACAGCTTACCTGGGCCTTGGGAGGAGAGTCCAAAGGCTGAGGGAGCGGTGGCCCCTGGGTCAGAGTGCCCACAATGCCCAGCGCTTCAGTTCTCAGGAGAGGTTATATCACGGAGCAACGGACACCGAGAACCAGACAGACTGACTTGGCCAAGATCACATGGCGGGATGGAGACTTAATGGAGTTCTGGTCCTGGTTGGGCAGCAAGTGTGTGTCACACTGACGGAAGCACTGGAAGTGGACAGCTTGGTGGGTAAGGGGCAGGTGTCCTTCGTTCACATGTGGGGAGCGGGCAGCCTTCACGGCATCGTCTTTGCAGCATATTGTAAACAAGATGGGTATGTGCGAGCCGGTGCCGAAGCAGTTAGGCCGTTCATGACTGTTGAACATCCCACTGAAACCCCAGTGTGTGAATCCCGTGTGGTAGGCCCTGCCGGCCCCTGACCCCATCCCCACCATACTCCCTTTCGCTCTCCCCCAAGATCTTGACAAGGTGACTCTTTCTAGTCATTCAGATCTCAACTTAAAAATCACTCTCTCACCTGGGAATATCTTCTTGTGTGTGTTTAATTGAGTGGTCATTTTTACACAGATGCAGTAGAAGCCCAGATTGACACAGACTCTGGAGGAAGAGTACCTCGGCTACTGTTCCATCCATTAGGCTCCATGTGACCTTGAGCAAGGGACTTCTCTGTGCTTCACTACACTTTAACTATAAGAGGGAATAATAATAGCAATTACCCCTTAAGGTTCTGTGAGGAATAAGCATAAAACATTTAAAACAATGCCTATCATCTAGGAAATGTTGATAAATGTCAGCTATTATCTGTTTGTTTATTTATTTATTGCAGTGCTGGGGATTGAACCCAGGGTCTTGGGGCAAGCACTCTGCCGCTGAGTCCCAGTCCCAGTCCAGCTAGTCTTATCTTTAAAATGTCTCATGATCATCTGTCTCCCCCTCTGTGGTGACCAGCCGTTTGTGCACTGCAGCCTGGTCTGTGCTTTGCTGCAAGCTGTGAACACATGGTCTGCTGTAGGGAGACCATAACCTGACACAGAGTAGACATTCAGGACATATCTGTTGAATTAATTTGAGAAATTAAAATAAATGGTGGTTTGTTGTTCTTCAGGAAGGTGTTTCATGGTGATTGATAGACTGCTGCCATTTCTTCTCAGTGATTTGCTTAAAAATATAACTGAGGACAGACTGGTCACATTTACTGAGCACATAAAACCGGGAGGAGGATCTTACTGGATGACCAACTGCCTACCCGAATGAATGAATGAATGAATGAATGAATGAATGAATAGATGAAACACATATTAAGTATGTTCTACTGATTTTTTGGGGTCCTATCACGGATTTAGAAGGTGAAACTTAACAGAGATAAATTCAGGGTGCTAATCTTGGGTCCTCAAAATCAATTGCCCACAGTTGGATAGAGGTTTTCCCGAGCAGTTTGTTCAGTGTGGATCAATAGAATGATGTTTTCCTCAAAACTCTAAATGGATGCTGGCTGTCCTGGTACCTGGAATGAAGGACGGGATCATTCTGGTCCGCCCTGCACAGCTTAGAGCACACCCAGAGAACTGTGCTCAGACCTGGGAGCCAGACTTGGTAGCAGAGCTCCACAGACTCATGAGCTGGAGAAGGACATCAAGAGGCAGGGCTCAAAGAGGCTGAAGGCGTGTCACAAATCCCAGACCCTTGACTTCTGTAGGCCCCAGGACCATCCGCAGACCAGAACGTTATCAGTTACAGGACATGAAGACTGGAGATCAACGCAAGGACGACCTTTGAAATAACCAGAGCTGGGTGTGGATGTCCTCTTGTCACTGGAGAGTCATGAGCTGACACTGGCATTTAGCCAAAGCCCCGTGAGGGTCTCATCCGAGACAGTCTCTGCCTACCCCGACTGTGGTTCTAGGTCCACTGCGTCCTTTGATCCCTCTGGTCAGTTTCAGTCAGAGGCAGGCCTCATTTTGCTCTTCATGTGGTCAGGGGCGAAGTCTGGTTCTCTAATTTGATGATTCTGAACTTAGAGGACTGGTGGCCTTGGTGTAACCCTAGGTGGCCCTGGTGTGACCTCATTAAAAAGATTGCTCTATCCCCATCTGGGCTGGCCTGGCTTTGGGACTCCGGGGAGTCAGCGGCCTCCACCATCCAGCTTGGGATTTCCCTCTGACAATCCCTGAAGGTTCTCTGGGCGACCTTTCAATGCCCAGGAAGCAGCACTGCTGAGGGCTCTCCGGGTCTCCTTCTGGAAGAGGAGACAGGGTTGTAGGCTCCAGCTGGGACTCCTGGCTGGCCAGCCGCGGGCCTTGTGAGTTCTGGAAGTGACTCACAGAGCAGCCTTCTCTGCACCTGCAGAACGCACTGCACGGGTCACATGATACCGGTTTCTCAACACATCGGGGGCACCCAGCCTGAAGCTCAGAGAGTTCCCAGCGGACCCCCAGAGAGGCAGAGGCAGAGGCAGGACTGAGACCCCTCCTGGGCCTTGGGACCCCTGGGCCTTCTCCCCACGTCTCCACTCCTTCCTGGGGAAGGGCTCTCCCCCAGTCTGCCCCTCACCACGGTGGCTGCTGCTCCTGGCACTCTGTGGTCTCCTTCCCCAAGCCCACTCCACCTGTGCTCTGAGTCCTTGCCTCTGCTTGTGACTTCCTCCTGTTCAATCTTTCCCTCCAGGGTTCCTCCCATTTTAAAATGGTATCATTGGCTTCCAACTCTGCTTGGGTCTGCTCTCTCCCTAAGGGCCCTGCTTGTTCTCCTGCCTGGTGCTGCTAACTGTACAAGCTTCTCTCTCCCGTTTCTCCCCGAAGCCTTCCCCGCACACTGGCCTTTCTGGGTCTGCTCCTTACCCACTCTGGACTCTGGTCTCAGGAGCCACGCTGCTGCCCGGCTGTGCCTGGTCCCTCCCCAGCCTCTGGCCCTGGGGCCCTCCTGCTTCACTCAGGCCACTCCCCTGCCCCTGAGGATTTATGTGACTCTCTGCTTTTGTAGCTACTTCAGTGGCTGATTCTTTTTTATCAGGAAAACCATTTCCTCGTCAATTATATGGGAGAGGAGGGCAGATCATTTAGAGATTTCCTTCCTGTCTGTGACTTTCCGTTTCTTTGCTGGAACTTCTCCCCTTGGGATGTGCGGACCCCTCCTGGCTGACTCCTGGAGCCCCTGGCAGGGAGCGCTCAGAGCTCTCAGCCTACTGCCACCCTCACACAGGGCCACGTCCTCATCTTACCACCACCTCCTCAACCTGGAGGTGGGCAGAGAGGGGAGGCCCAGGACTTTATTATAGTAATGGAGTAAAACAGTCCATAGGCGGTACGTGGGGGCGGGGGAGACTTACTAGAGAAGAACAAGCAAGGCTGGCTGGTTCCAGGTCCCTTCGCTTTCCTAAAACTCTGTCCTGACCAGAGACCCTGTCTTCACCACAGATGGCTGGCAGACCTCGTGGGAGCCACTGTGCCGGGTTGCTTCTGAGTTCAGATCTTCAGATCTGGTGACCAATCCCCGAGGCAGATAAAGAAGCTGTAAAGGTAACTGCAGACATCATCTAGGAGAAATTCAAATACTCTGATTCCCAGACTCGGAGAACCAAAGTACTCTGTTTTTAAATCCACCGTGGACTCCAGAATCTGAAGACGGGGAAGACCCCCAGAAGAGTCTAGAGGAGACTTGTAAAGAGAAGTCTCTGAGCAGTGATCCTCATCCGGAATCAGTACCTGGCTGATGGGTTTCCATGTTCCTTTGGGCTGATAGACCAACAGGAGAAGGATTCCAGGGAATTTGATGAGATCTTTCAGTTAGGCCACGCTGGCCGGCCTGACCTGCGAGCAGCTTCCGTTTCTTCTTCTGTGCTGTGCCCGTGCCTGTAATCACTTATTCCACGTCCAACTTCTTCACGAGACTCTGAACTTGGTGAGAGAGGGGTAGAACGATCCCTGGCTGGTTTACTGTGTCTGAAGCGCCTACCCTTGTAGGTACCGATTAAAATAATAAATACAAGAACTAATTACCCAATGGGTAAATGGATAATGTGAACTGGAAAATAGACTTACAAGTGATTACACAAGTTTATTTAAATTTTTAATAAATTACCAAATTGATGTCAATATAAAGATTAGTCCTAACTTATAAAAGTCAGGGGAAAAGCTCCATGATATTGGATTTGGCAATGATTTCTTGGTATAACACAAAAAAGACAGGAAAGAGAATGCACTTCATCAAAATAAAAATTAAATGAATTTTAGTGCACCAAAGGACACAATCAAAAAAAGAGAAAAGGCAGGCCATGAATGTGAGACAATTTTTTCAGATTACATGTCTGATAAGGGATTGATATTCAGAATATATAAAGAACTCCTACAATCCAACAATAACAAAAATTTATCTCAATCAAAAAATGGGCAAAGGACTTTAACAGATATTTCTCCAGTGAAGACATAAAGGTGGCAAGTAAATATATGGAGAAGATACTCAACATCATTATTTATCAGGGAAATTCAAACCAAAATCACAATGAGAGACTACTTCATGCCCTTGGAATAAAAGCTTTCATTAGGACTTTGCTTAAAACAAAACAAGTAACACCCTCTCCCTTCAAAAAAAAAAAAAAAAAAAAACCCACAAAAATAACCAGTATTAATAAGAATGTTGACAGATAAGAATCCTAGTCCATTCCCGGGAGCAAAGTAAAATGGTACAGCCACTATGGAAAACAGTGTGCAATTTCTTAACAAAATTAGACATAATAAAGTTCCCATATAACCTAGTACTTCTGGGTATATACCCCAAAGAAGTAAAAGAGGGACTCGGATATTTGTGTACCCACAACGTCATTCATGGGCGTCAAATGAAGAAATTAACATAAACACCATGTCAATGATGAATGGATAAACAAAATACGATACATACATATAATGAAGTATTATTTAGCCTTAAAATGGGAACACATCTGCCATGTGGATGAACTTAAAAACATTATAAGTGAATCAATCAGACACAAAAGGACAAGTAGTGTATGATTTCACTCAGATTCATAGGGTCAGATGGTAGGAAGGTGGTGTCCAGGTCTGGGGAGGAAAGAGAGGGAGGTTGTTAAATGTGTACGGAATTCCCGGTTTGCCTTATGGAAAAGTTCCGGAGATGGATGGTAGTGACCGTCGTGTAACAATGTGAGTGTACTAATGCCACAGCATCTTCATGTGCACTTTGAAATGGTTAAAATAATCAATTTTATGCTAGGTGTTTTTTTTTTTTTTTACAACAACAACAATAATGATGATGATGATGATGATATAATAATAATAATAAAAAAGAATGAGAAAAGGTACCTCTATAAAGCTTCACAATTAGAACTTTAGGACTTTATTCTGGGCTCTTTCATCACGTGGATGAAAATCATAACAGCTTTGCTTTTTATAAAAAAATAGAATCAATATAAAGAATGTTAGAAGAAGTTTCTAAGGAATAGCAGATCAAAATAAATATTGAAATAAAATAGGAATAACTGTAATTCTGAATACAGGCTTAAAAAAGCCAAAGAAAATATAAGATTGGGAGTAAAAATAGTTTTATAATAAAAAGATCTTGGGGTTTTCTTTTCCTAAAATTTCAATGCAACCATATAGCAGAAGGAAAAAAAAAAAAGGTAAACTTTCGGTATCAGTAAAACTGTGTTTGGATAAAAGGACATGATAGTCTCACTGTGTGAGATCAGAGAGATGAGACCAGGCACCAAGTATCCTCTGCTGCTCCTTTAAAGTAGGTCTAGCTGTGACAAAATAAGACCAAACTATGAGGGAGCCTGGGAACTCAGATGGGATCTCACGGGTCGTGACGGTGGACTGGGGCGTTGGCCTGGCGGACAGACAACTAGGAGGGACATGCTGACCATGGCCAGCTATCTGAAAGGCTGACATGTGAATAAGGACTCCCTTATTTTGTGTGTACATCTAAGGGCAGAATCAATACCGATGTCCAAGGCAAAAGTCCCAAGAAGCCCGATTCATTAGTGGCAGAATTTTCTGAATGTTAGAGCTGATGACCCTCGTCAGAGTGGCCTCCCTTCCTGGGTGGCTCAAATGGACACCCTGTAGAGCAGTGGGTTGGTTCTCCCCAACACCATGACTCTTCCTTCCAGTTTCACTCTCAGAATCTGGCACCATGCCTGGCTCCTGCATCTTCCCCCCAAGGTCCCTCCGTGTATAAAAGGGAGAGCTTGGTACATTGGAGATACTGAAATCAAAGTGGTTTGGCTGGAGCATAGCAAGGTGCCTTGGGCCTGGGAGGCACGTTAGAGGTCTTGGATTTCATACATTGGGAACGCATTACAGGGCTCTAAGGAAGAAAGCGGCCTACATGATTTGTAGTCTTTGAGGTTTCTCTGTGTACCATGTGGAGAGTAGATAGAACACAGCAGGAGTGAAGGTAGATTAAGAAATGGGGGCTGGGGCCGGGCTCAGTGGTGGAGCACTTGCCTGGCATGCATGAGGCACTGGGTTCCATCCTCCACATATGAATAAATGAGTAAAATAAAGGTCGATCGACATCTAAAAAAATATTAAAAACAAAAAAGAAATGAACATCATAGAACTGGTAAAAGATGGTAACTTGAACAAGTGATGGAGGAATGTGGGTGGATTTAGATATGTTCTGGAAAAGGTCATGAAAGCATTGTCGAAGGCTTTATTTGAGGAATAGAGAATCAAGAATGAGTCCCAGTGTCTGAGACTGAACTAGGTGGACTGGAGGTTGGGAATGGAGATCAGATCTGGGGAAACTGAGCAGTTCAGTTTAAGACACTATAAGTTTGAGGTGTCTGTTTGTCACCCCAGAGGCAGCATCAAGGTGCCAGTTGACCAAATCTAGACTCATATAAATCAGCTGAGAGGAAGACAGAAATTCTGGAGTTGTCAGCATCCAGATGATGCTTACCGATTGTGACTGGCTGGTGTTGGCTGCTCAGTCCCCAGCCTCAGGAATGTTCCTCTGCTGATGGGGGAAGACGTAGGAAGAGGGGAGGGCAGTGGTGCAGAAAGGGAGTCACAGGTAGGATTGCTTTCTTACCATGTCCA
Organism: Marmota marmota marmota; assembly: GCF_001458135.2. Classification (NCBI taxonomy): domain Eukaryota; kingdom Metazoa; phylum Chordata; class Mammalia; order Rodentia; family Sciuridae; genus Marmota; species Marmota marmota. The sequence continues at coordinate 486,941 of NW_026000058.1, read as the reverse complement.
AGACAGCCATCACTTCACTATGGAACGTGAACACAGAACGTGGTAACGCTGAGCAGGGAATCTAGTCTTGTCGTCCCTCTGTGCATCTCTTCAGCTGGACAGAGGTTCCCACAGCAGCTGTCGTATCCACTGAGCCTAGCACCGCGCAGCGTGTAAGGTAGATGCTCAGTGCTTTTGTTTAAGTGATGGCGATACTGTCTTATAAAGGTCTGTGCTAACATCAGGGATCCTGCTACACTAGGCTAACAGCTGGATAATTTCTTTCTTGGACCAGGTGACATCTGGCTCATCCTTCGGGTGGATTTGATCTTTGTATTTCCTTGTTGGTATTATCAAGCATTTAAATAATCATGATTGTATTTTAAAGGCCTCGCAGGCACCAAGTATGGTCAGAATAAAGAGAAAAATAAATTAATTGCAGTGGGTTGACATTTCAAAACTGTCATTTAATTATTTTCACATTTTACTCAATTAAATGTTCATATATACTTGTATAAATAAATCTGTGTGGGTATGAAACTTTTTAATAGCTCAACTACTGACAAGTGTTATAGAGGACTTTACCAAAGACTAGGAGACTTTGTAATTTGGAGAACAAAATAAATCACAGCAATCCTCCATCCCCTGTAACCAAATACATTTTGACTGAATGTAATGGTGATGACCCTGTCCTAGAAGGTGCCGGGCCCAGCCCCCATTACACTTGACACTGAGAACTGAGCAGCCGAACCAGAGCCGGTGAAGCACATTCTCAGGTCACAGACGGACTCCTGGGGACAGGCTCAGTCTTCAGGAGAGGTCCTCACAGGGTGGCTGTGGAGTCCCTAAAAGGGAAGTGAGGAAATGAAAGCCCTGGGAGCTGGGTGAAGATCAGAAACAGACACAGGCTCCCAGAAGGCCTTACACAAAGGCCTTTCTATGGTAAACAAATAAATAAGACCTTAGAACTGAAGCTCACCCTTACCATGGATTAGCTGGATGCCAGACACCACCGGGACTTGTGAGCCATTCTGCCTTCTACCCTGCTCTGGCCACTGGAGCGGAAGATGGCAGCCTGCACACAGCTGCGCTCTGGGGCTGCTTCCCAGGTTAAAATAAATAAATAGATTCTAGGACTTCACCTCTGGCCAGGTATGAGGATTCAAGCCCCCCAGGAGCACACAGGAACACGCAGGTCAGCCAGCCCAGCTGCCTGCCACCTGTGGCTCCAAGCAAAGACTGACTTTCCTATGACTGGGTTTCTTGAACCAGTTCTTTGGAATCCTCGGGTCCCTCAGATCGCTTGGACTCTGAGTGGGCTATTTTGCAAGGGAAGCCTGAGTTCTTTTGCATTTGGTGAAATAAATGCATTCATCATTTGATTTTGTGTGAGGAAGCGTGTGTGAGACAACCCCTGTGAAGGTTCTCTTTGCCGTCTTTCTGTGATCGCAGGCCCACTCCCCTTCCTCCTCTAGCAGGGCTGGTTGCCAAGTGCAATTAAGCACTGAGCCAGGAGATGACACTGGAGTGTAGTCACCTACAGGTCACCTACAGAACACAGATTCATACCCAGATAAGAAGCCAGGTTAAACAAGAGAGGGAGGGAGAGGGGGAGGGGGAGACAAAGTTTATTATAATCCTCATAACATACTTTCCTTTAAACATTATTTTTTAACTCCCTCCATGAAATGTTTGGCCATAAAATGGTTTTTGTGCTTTTTAGACTATTTGCTTTACATGTGTTATTAAAAATTTAACCGCCAAATTAAGATTATATGATTTTTCTTAAATGTAAGAGTTTCTGACTTCCAAAAAAATTACAGATCTGAGCGAGAGAAAAGAAAGTGGCATTAAGATTCAAATTTTCTAAACAGTATGGGAAATGTGATGCAATTTGATGTTCTTTCTTTTTTCTTTTTTTAAAGCAAAAGGGATGAGTCTTGAGTTTAAGGATTTTGTAAAATAAGCAAGTTTTACTAGTGATCTTCCTGTGGTTCCCTCCCCCAGCCCCCAGCTGCCTTCCACACATTCCAGTTTGTAAATTTTATGAAAAATAATCTGATTGAGCTGGGGCTGCAGCTCAGTGGTAGAGCGCATGCCTAGCATGTGCAAGGCCCTGGGTTAGATCCTCAGTACCACATAAAAATAAATAAAATAAAGGTGTTGTGTCCAACTACAAAAAAAAAAAAAAAAAATCTGATCACTTCATTCCCTTGCTTAAAACTGATTTACAAATTTTGTGGTTCAGGGCTCAAACTCAGGGCCTCACACATGCTAAGCCCGACCGCTACCACTAAGTGACACCCTAAGCCTTCTTGCTCAGAACCTTGAAGTGGGCCGCTCCAGGGTTTCATGACCGCCCCTTCCTCTGCCCCCTTAAAGAGACCTCCCTGCTGTTTCCCTTTCCCTCACCAACAGGAAACTCCCTCCTTCAAGAGTCACACAGCATCCCCTGGGCCTGAGGCTCTATGGAGACGGCCTGTTGGCCTGCTGGACCAGGGTCAGCACTGTCACACCAGTGGGGACCTGTCTGTGTTAGTGGTTGATCAAACATCGACTGTTTCATCCCAGCCTGAGCCCAGTTCTTACATACAGTGGCTCCTCTACCAGTTTTGTTGAATACATGTGTCCTTGGATTAAAGACGACTTCCTTCTCCTTTCACTACTTTGAAAGTACTCAGAGAAAGAAAAGGAAACGACAAAGGGGTACACAGTTTAATTGGAACACGACTATCTAGCTGGGGTGCTCCCAGCTGCTGGTTAAGCAGAAAGTAAGAATGAATGCAGTGCCAGGCACGTGGTGGCCACCTGTGACCCCAGCTACCTAGGAGACTGAGGCAGGAGATGCACAAGTTTGAGGCTAGCTTTAGCAACTTAGCAAGACCCCATCTCAAAATAAAAGGGCTGGAGCCGCTGGTCAGTAGTAGAGTGCTCTTGGTCCAATCCCAGTATCAAAAACTGGAAATATGTGGCACAACATCAAGAAGTTAAGAATTCCCCACAGTGACAGCAGATCATACAGCCAGTTGGGGTCTAACAGCCCCGTGATGCAGCTGAACAGCAGTCACAATATTGAGAAGTTGTGGGAGAGCAGGACAACTGGGAAAGAGGTTGGGTCAATTTTTTGAAGAACGCCTTAAATTTTATTGGGGGTAGAGGATGTAGCTTTGGGACAGAGAGCTTGCCTAGCAAGTGTGAGGCCTTGGATCTGACCCCCAGCACCACAAAATGAATGAGTTTTATTTTCTCATGCCACACCCTTCATAAGATCACTACAGGATGTTTGTGTTCATTCACAACTGCAGAACCACTTTATTCCAGATTGTGTCAGTGGAAGTGCCACATATTCCTTGTCAGCTCTTAAGAGATAACGCCATGACCCGTGAAGCAGCAGGCCATGACTGACTGCATTTCCTCCATCCAATCCCAACTCAGGGAGAGCGGGTAAGGGAAGACTGGCTGGGCCTTCACAGGATTGTGTATGGATGAGACACTTTTACCACTTATTGATTTTTTTGTTAAAAAAAAAAAAAAAAAAAAAACTTGCATCATTAGTTCCCTATGCAATCGCATGAAGTCTCTCAAAATTTGATTTTATTTCATAAGACGTAGAAAAAGTTGTAATAGCTCCAAATAGACTTGGCTTATCAGACACAACATGATGAAATGGTGGCATATGTTGATAGAGTAAATAAATGAAAGATTTGTGACGTGTTTAAAAACCTCAACTAGTTGGAACTGGGAAAGTTGATTTGTACTGCAGCAATTCTCCAGAAGGGGGCAGCAGTCCCTGAGCCAACTGTAACTGCCTCCTCAGAGGCCGCCCAACTCTTGCCTGCCCTCCAAGGTGGTACCTGCTCTGCAACCCTTTCCTGACTTGACTCCCCGCTGCCTGGCAGGAGCAAGGGGACAACACACCATCAGTGACCGTGACACTCTTCCATGGTTATGCTGCCTAAGAAACGAGCCCATGGACAAATGCCAGTCCCCAGCCTTCCTCAAGGCTCTCATCTCACGCTCCACACGCTTGGCTGTTACCCTGTTCTCTAATTCAAAGCAAGAAACCTAGTGAGATGGCTGAATTTGCAAAATGAAAACCTCTTACTATCCTAATGTCTCTAGAACATAAACAGTCACACCACCCAATACCAACAGAATAGATCTGATTGAGTTGGGTTTCTTAAACTCCTAAGCTCAATTTTCTCAAGTGCAGAAGAAATCATAACCACCTCCTTCATAGGGCCCCTCAGAAATCAGCAGGACAACACACGGAGGTGACTGGGAGAGTAGGCGCTCTGACACTTACCTCCACATGTTTGCTGTCTGGGGCTCTTGTGTGGCTCAGGCTGGAAAACTGCTGAAGGTGAGAGAAAATGGCTCTTAAACGCACTTGTCGGAAAGAGCAACATTCACAGATCAAACTCAGACCGTGAAACACCAGCAGAGCCCAATTGTACAAGTTTGTCAGCAAATGGTGCTGCACCTGCCGCTCCTTGCTTAGATTCTCTCACCTAGGAACAAACATGCACACAGACGCCCACTCATCGGGGTAAAAATCCTATGACCAAAGAAGTGCGCAGGCCAGAATACAGTCAACTGCCCAGAAACACGACACCAAGGCCCTCAGAGACCCTGAGGTGCTACAGGCACGTCCAGTGGGAAGTGGAGTGTGCAGTCTGCAGGGCCAGCAGGGGTGACAGGGAGGGGAGCCGACGGTGGGGACAGGGGTCAGGGAGGATGAACACAGAAGTCCACGGACTGAGAACCCAGGATCTGCAGGTGTAGTAACGTTTTATCTTGGCAGGAGGCAGGGACACCTCACAGCTTGTTCAAATGGCTGAACATATCTTTGCCTTCTTAATTATTTTATACCATTAAACTGTCACCAAACACTCCTAATAAAGATGATCAACCGCCCGAGAGGTCAAGGTCAGCAAGGGGACTAGGGTTGCTCTTCTGCTCATAACCAGGACTTCGGGGCTGAGACAGTACAGGATGAACTTCCTGAGTAACGATTCCTCTGTAGCAAGGAACAGGCTTCATCTGAGAAGGCACTCTTGAGACTTTCCCTGTCGCCCCAGTGACCAACTCTAACACATGGGTTCTCCGCTGCTGGGCACGTGGCAACCAGTACGCCAACACGAAACACACAGGACCCAAGTGAGCAGAAAGGCAGTTCCGTTTTGTAAGAAACAATATAGTTTATTTTTCTGACACCACAGCTCTGGCGAGTGGTTTTGTACCAAATTTAATGGAGGTCACACAGAACGTTTTACGCATGGGAGGGGAGGAAGGGGAAGGAACCACAAAATCTAAAACAAAAACAAAATCCTGGGTAGCTTTTAGCATCTGTTCCACTCCCACATTAATAAAATTCACTTGGGAATTCCTAATAAAAAGAGAACAGAAAATGAGGTGGGCAGGGGGAGTGGGCTGGGGGTGGGCAGGCCAAGGGAGAAGGCCAAGGGCCCTCCCAGGACAGAGCTCCCCTGCAGGGCCAGGAGGACACCCGGCAGGAACAGGGCTTCGCTGGAGCAGTCCCCAGCAGAACACCAGGTATTGCAGCTGCCACAGGGGAGAGGAGAGGAGGGCCCGAGGGAGGAGAACACACTTAGCTAAGACGGGAAACAGAGAAGACCTGATGGTGGGTTTGTGTACTGGGAGAGACAGACAGTGCTGACGAGCACTCGAACTGAAACAAATGTCCTAAGCTTCATTATTTTTAAAAAGAAAAATTTCCCCCCTCCCCCCACCCCTCGCTGAACTTAGTTCCTTTTTTGTGCTTTTCATTAATACTCTGCTCTGAGGTCGTAGTTTGGTTTTTCTATACACTGGAGTTGAAAGAAAATAGTCCAAAGTCTGAAGATGGATTCTCCACCTAAAGTAAACAGCCCAGCATTCCTGTTCTCCTCTTGCCCCAAAGACTAACGTCTCTGCTAAAATCCCTTTTACAATATAGTACAGTACACACAAAAAAATAAAGCCCAAATTTAAAAAACAAAAACAAAAAAAAACATAAAAGAATCCTGGGAGAAGCCAGTCCAAAGGACGTAAACATACAGAAAACGGTGCAACACGTGACCGATGGCGATTCTCAAAGCACGGCTACAGATTCCCAAAAGTAGGTGCCATCATGGGATACCCAAGTCCACAAAAATAATTTTTAAAAAATAAATCTTAAAAAAAACACACCTGTTGATTAAATGAATAATTTGTTTTCAGATAGATCCATACATTCTCAAGTTCCCCTCCCCCAAAGCAGCCCTCGGGTCTCTGTCCCCCTATTGCATGACCAACAGTCAGCACTCCTGGCGCTCCCTCCGAGTAGCTCTCAGGACCTGGAATCTCATCTCGACAAGCCTCGGCACATCCAATCTTAGCAGCTTAAAACATCATGTTTCCTGGGTTGCCAGGTCCTTGGCTGAATCCACCCATGCCCACGTCAGCAGCCATGCCCCGGGGCCTCATCTGGGGGGGGATCATGATGTTCTGTTGGGGTCCCATCATGCCCTGCATGGACATCATCATTCCCGGGGAGCCCACAGGCCCGGGGTGTGTGTACAGCCCAGCAGGCCCCCGATCCTTGCCAGGAATCATGCCCACGGCAGCAGCTGGATTGCTCATCAGGGTGGGCTGGCCGGGCATTGTAGATGGTGCTGGTGACATCATCCGATGGTGAGGTCCCATCATGCCTTGCTGGAGAAAGGCTGGTGGTCTCATTGGGTTGTGGCCTGGCATGGATGGAGCCGTACCAAGAGGGATGTCCGGAGTTCCCACTGGCCCTGGACCTCCCATGCCAGGTAATGCTAGTCCCATTCTGGGGGCTTGATCACCCATCATCCCCTGCATGTGCGAAAAACCAGGTCCAGGCCCCTGGGGCTGTTTCCGGCCTGGGACTTCCCCTCGAGGGAAATACTGCAGAGTCTGGCTAGGTTTCTCAGATGGAATAATGCGGGATAGGTCAAACTCAGGAATTCCGGTGGCTCCAGGTCGGATGACCTCCTGCAGATCTGGGTCTGTAAACACCGAAGGCAGGCTGTTCCCCAAGACAGTGAAGGAGTCGGGACCCCCTGGGGCTCCGGGTTTGCAAAGTGCTGCATCTGCTGAACTTGGGGGCAGGTTGCTGGGGCGGCCAAGGGGGCCATCTCCTGGGAAACCCATCCCTCCTGGGAAATTGCCTTGTCCTCCACTGGGGCCATTGTGAGGGAACGGGACTTGCTGCGGAGGAGACTGTACTGGAGGGAAGCCCTGGGGGAAACCCATCCGTCCTTGAGGTACCATCGGAGGCTCCTGGGACCCATGCCCCATGATAGGGTTGTGTGACATCAAGCCAGGCCCCACTGGGACCCCATGAGGAGGTATGTTGGGTCCCATAGCATTCGGTGAGGGCATCTGATTGGAGTGAGAAAGTGGCTGGGTCATTCCCATTGGGCTGAGGGTTGGCATCGGAACCACGGGGTTTGGACCTGAAATTCGAGGATTCTGTGTATTAATGCCCATTCCTAGAAAAATAAAGATATCAAAGGAATCAACTCAACTAAAAGCAACTCAGAAAAACTAATAAATCAAATTAACAAAAAAAGTTATTGTGCATCTAATGTGCACAGTTCTATCATGGGAAAACAAAATCCCTGCCATCAAAAGATTATAACACACTTGGGGGGGGGCGTTTGAACCACGCATATGACATGACTGTGCAGAAGACAGCAAGGGAAAAATTCTATGTGAAAGTTCTAAGTTAATATGCAAACAGTGTTGTCTTCTTCACTGGAGACAATTTAACACAGGAAGAAAATAATTTGCCTGAACGACTGAAGTACGGCCCTTTTTGGAGACACAGGATTATTGGTTCCACAAGTCCAGTGGTCAGGAATAATAGCAAAAAACCCAAACGAGTCTTTTTTTTCCATCTGACACCTGGCATTATTTTATGTTGCCTTCCCAAGAGACCATTTAACTCCAGGTTACAAGACACGTCAAGGCAATGACAGCGATGACGTTTAATGGAAAAGGGGAAGTGTCCTGTCTGCCAGTCTCTGGGATGTCTAAACTTCTGGCCTCCCTCTGGACCGTCACTGAGGGCGGCAGGGAGGGCGTCTGTGCCCGTCACCCAGCGCGGCCTAACCTGGATAACTGGGATTGCCATCACCTTCACCACTGAAGATCACGCCTTTTTTCTGAGATTGGTGGGGGCAGAGGTGGAGGTGGGTGAAGGAATGAAGGCAGACAGAGCAAACGGTGAAAGGAAGACTTTTATTATCACCCTAGTTCTAAGAAAGGACTCCTCTAGGAAACAGGGGCTTTCCACTCTCTGGAACCCTGTGGTGGCTGGTGGCTTAAGGGTGCCTTTCCAGGAAACCACGTGAGCGCTAACGACATTCCCATCAGCATGCGAGAAAGAAATGACTTCAGCATGACGGCAGGAGGACCCCAAAGGAAAAAGTCCAGAACCCGCCAGGTACACAGAGCAGGGAAGCCCTCTCACACCCTCAGATGAGCTGATGAAGAAGGCCACCCTCCTCTAGTCAGGCACCTCAACTCCACTGAGACTGACTCTGATGGCACATGGCTAACTCTTCAACGTCCACCTGTCACTAAGAAAACAATTCAGGAAGTCTCTCCCTAGTCAGCACCAGCTCCACACCCCGTCTTTCTGGCTTCTTACCTGGCATGTTGTTCATTGACGGCAGGTTGGGAGAACGGGCTGGAGGGGAGTCGTCATCAGAGCTCGCCACAGTCTTGATGGCATCATGGTACAATGGGGTCGAACTGGGCATTGCGAACTTGGACATTCGAGACATCATGATTGAGAGAGGGTTCTGGGAGAGGGTTGGCTCTGGAGGCATAGTGTAAGGTGTGCTCGAGGGAAGACTTCCAGGGATATTCACGGAGGCAGGCTGGCTGGCTGTAGGCGGTGGAGGGCCACCTAGGAGAACAAAGCAAAACAAAGATGGGCAGGGAGTCCACTGGTTCTGAGAGCTACTGGGCCCTATGATTATGAACTGGCAAGGCCAGGAAGGAGACAGATGAGCAGGACAGTGTTATTAGACCAAGGACACGAGTCATCAATCTTCTAGTCAAGCTCTCTGTGTGTGCAGAAGGAGACTGTGGCGTGATATGGAGGTGACGGATCAGCAGATGTGAAGACAAAACGCAGCAGGGATACATTAGAAAAATGAGATTACGAACAACCACTTCATTGAAAAGAATGTGAAATGTAAATGGAACTCTTTCCCTTGCCAGTCACAGTTTAGAGCCTGATCCAGGTATTAGAACCCCGTGAAGCCAGACTAGTGCCCAACCCCAGGTCCAGCCATATCACCCTACACAAACTCTTCGTTTCCATGACTGCTATGGGTTAGAAGCTCACACCTAAGACAATGCAAGGTTTGGAGAAACAGTTGGGCCACAGCCTTAACCTAATCAATGAATTAATCCCTGCTGGGACCAACTGAGTAGTAGCTGGAGGCCGGTGGGCTGTGGCTGGAGGAAGTGGTTCGTGGGGGAGCGGCTATGGGGTATGTATTTTTTATCTGGAGCGGGCAGTCTCTCTCTCTCTCTCTCTCTCTACTTCCCTCTGCCACACTCTTCTGCCATGATGTTCTGCCTCACCGTGAGTCCCTAGGAATGGAGCCCGCCTTCTACGGACAGAGACTTCTGAAACCATGAGCCCTCAAATAAAGTTTCCCTCCTAAAATTGTTGTGGTCAGATCTTTGAGTCACAGCAGCAAAAAAGCTAACTGAAACAATGGCCATGATGCTTGACCTAAGAAGGTCCGAAGCAGCTATCTACTCCACTGTTTTCATGACCCGCGTACCCCAGAGGGGGACCCTTGGCTTGGAGGACAGGCCTCCCATCTTGTTGTGGGTCTAGTTTTCTCGGGTGGAGACTGTACCAAAACTAGTATCACAGCTCAGGGCTCTGGTTCCACCCACGAAGCTACTATCATCAGTGAGGGTCTCTCCCAAGAAGAAAGTATGAACAAACTGCAGCTGATGTGAGGAAATGGAGTTTTCTGTGGGCAACTATGGTTTCAGGAAGCAAACAAGTCTTAGAATAGCCTCCCTCTATTTGCATGGGACAAGACTCAGTCATAGCCCCTTGAAGTGGGTGGGCCCAGGATCTGAGGAAGTCACATTTCCCCACTGTTAGGACGTCCTATCTCGCCAGTCTGTGTTCACTGTGCTCATGTGAGTCCCCTCCTCCTTCCACAGCACCCACCACACACAGGCACTTTGTAGGGCTGGGTACTTGTGCATACGCCTAACGCAGTACTCAGAATGATGCACCTGGCCACGAGTTTTGGCAAAGGCCACTTCCTCTGGTTACATTCAAAGACACCAATTTTCTTAAGCAAAGTCAGGGTCTGGCAATCTCCAGGTATGAGTGCGACTGTGAGGATGCCGTTGTGAGGATACTGACCTGACTCTACACTTCCCAGCATGGCTGGGGAGGCCATGGTGAGGGGAGCTTTATGGTTTGGAGGAATCCCAGGACTCTGAAGGGGAGGTTTGGGAGAGGAGGTCCATCCAGGTGACGGGGCAGGAAGTGATGGAGACTTGAGGTGAACAGGCGAAGCAGCAGCAGACCCCAAAACAGGGGGGGACTTAATGGAAGCAGCAGCAGCTGGGCCTGCCAGCATGCCTGCCAGCTGCGACGGAGTCTGGGGGGACTTGAGGTTCCCCGAGGGTGAGCCCAGCATCGGGGACTGGACTTGGTGCATTGTGGGAGACTTCAGAGGGTTGATGCCTGGGGAATGCACCTGGCTGGCTGCCACAGATATATCCAGGGGCTTGCGTCCCAGGCCACGCTGGACGGGGGGAGCTGGGTTGAGGCTGGTGGGGTTACTCGAGGGGTTGAGAGGTAGTGGTGGCATATGACTGAGCCGGCTGTTAGTCCTTTGGTCGGGCCCAATTGATTCTCTGAGATTCCGCAAGCCACTGCCGCTGCCTGGACCCTGAGACATGGGAAGGAATGGCCTGGGGCCCATGCCATACTCCTGCTGAGGGTGCTCACCAAATGGCAGGGGAACCATCTTCTGCTGGGCAGGCAGCATGTCTGAGCCGCCTGGGCGGGACTTCATCGACTCCTCAGGGCCCGCGCCAGCCTCTCTCATCTTCTGAGGTATCATCTGAGGGCTGGGTCCCACGCTGACATTCAGGTGCACGTCTCCCTTCATCCCACCAGGAACCATCCCAAACTCAAGTTCCCGACCAGGGCCTATCTGTGGAGGCATTCCTTTTGGAAAGTCGCCCCTGGAAGGACTCAGCGGGCCCTCGACTGGTATCCGCGGGAAGATGGGATTGTTCCCGGGCTCCATGTGGCGCTGGGAGCCTGGGATCACCCTGTTCGCCTCCATGCTGGGCCTGATGCCTTCCATGCCCATCCCTGGGGGGAGACCCAGCTGCTTCTCTGCCAGCTGCTGCTGAAACATCTCTTCAGACAATCCTTGGGGGTTTGGGAAGCGCTCCCCTCGGCCAGGACCGCTGAAGACACCTTGGCCGGGAGGGAAGTTTCGACCATCTGGGATTTTTGGCACATCGTCTGGCCAACTGACTCCAGAGAGGCCTGGTCTAGACGCAGGGTTGGGCACGTTTGGCCCCTCCATTTCAGAGTTTATCATTCCTGCAAATCCCGGGAGGCGCATCTGGCTCCCTGGCATGTTGGGATGGGGAGCCATGCCCCTGGGGGGCAGAGAATGCGAAATGCTGATTCCATCAGAGAACGGCTCTGCAGCCCCGGGTGCCCAGCCTTCACCAGGGGTCACCTGGTAGGGAGGGGGCGGCCCTCGGCCCACAGCCCTCGGCCCGTGCGGGTGGACCAGCACGTCCTGCAGGGAGCACTGCTGCACCACCACTTGCTCCTGCTTCCTCCTCTTCTCCTCGTAGAACTCCTGCTGCAGCTTCAGCCATGCCATCTGCTCAGGGGTCATGTGCTCCAGGTGGTCAGGTCCGATGGGCCCAGACTGGGAGTTCATAGAAGGTGGAACCATTTCATCTGGAGAAAAGGGTACATCTCTATGTCCTTGAGGGCCAAAGGGAGCTCCCACATCTGTCCGGGGCCCAGGACCCTTACCCAGGCTTTGGGACTGAGCCATCATGGCCTGGATTGGCCCTTCTGTTTTTTTCTGAGGTCCATCTAATACCCCAGGATTCTGCTGGGGCCCCCCACTCTGTCCTCCTGAGAATTCTTTCTCATCAGGGAAGAGCATACGCTGGATGTCTCTGAGGGTCTGCAAGGAGCGCTCACGGTGCTCCAGCTGCTCCTGAGACAGGCCGTCGGGGTTTTCTCCCAGTGTAGGGGGCTCGCCACTGGACACTGATGGGGGTGGAGGGGCTTTGGGATCTGCCGAAGAGCTACTGCTCCCCTGGGAGACAGGGGTCACTGCTCGATTGTTGGGCGTTGAGTTTGGCCCGGGGCCGTCCGGGGGCAATGGAGTGGAACTGGCAGGACTGCCCACAGGAGCAATCAGTTTATTCTCCACCCCAGGACTGTCGTGGTCCAGGGGACGTGGGGGTGCCACAGGCTTGGGTGCTGGTGCCGGAATGGGTGGAGTTGGCTGCAGTCTGGTGTTCTGGGAAGAATTCTGGTCCTGGTTGGCTGGAGCTGGGGGTTGTTGTGGGAGAGGTTTCGGATCATTGCGAAGGGCAGATATCTGTGTATTCTGAAGATAAACGAGATTGTTTAGATCATTGGTAAACTGAACAGAGGGGCAATTAAAAGAGCAAGATACGTTATAAAGGACTTGTCCCAGTGACATAACTCTATACTGACACTTGATTTTGAAATTATTTACGTACAACCCTTCTTTGGACATAGAGATGTTTCGATTTTTTTTTTTTTTTAAACCTTACTGTCAAATGGCATCCTCTTTCCCTTGTTGAAGATCAGGTTCCAAAAACTTTATAAGCATGCCAGGGGAGAGCCACTCTGCCAAAGAGAATATATCTGAGTATCTATTTCGGGAACAGGTTTGATATCACATGTCTACTATGTGTTTTTGATTCAGGGAAAAGATTAGTTCCTTGGTATGTGGGAGGCTACACCTAACACCTTTTTCTTTTTCCTGGAAGTACAATAGGGTATGCAGACTTATCGTCATCAATCAAAAGGTCTGATGCTTCACTTGTAGCTCTGTGCTCTGCCAGCTAGATGCAGCGGGAGGCCACTCCATGTCACATCCCCTCTGGCAGGGTGACGACTGAAGTGTTCCCCTCCTTGAGTTTCCAGGGGCCTCACATCTATGGTTTCTGTTTTTAGTTTGTGATCACTGATTCCGTATCTGATAAGAATTTGTACATTAACTGTAGTAGGACAATCTGCAGGAAGGAAGCATGTGCACACAAGTCTGAGGTTATCTAGCTGGCGGTGTCCCCTGATCTGTCCCTTCCAATGGACAGCAGGCTGCCCTTTTCAATTTATTAAGTACTCTGCTAAACTGAGTCCTGATAAAAGCTCCCTTACCTACACCTGGTGACACACACACTACGACTGTCTGGAGAAGGATGTACATGTTCTAGGTCTCGACTTCAGCACAGCTGAGACTTCAGAGGGTTAAGAAGGGCCTGGTCTACAAACTTTCTCAGTTATTTTTCACCAGCTGTCAGTGACCCTCCTAATCCCTTTCTGGTGTTCATTTGTTCCTACTTGTTCATTTAATCCATTCTGTATTCCTAAACCCACAAGGCTCTTAACTTACCTCCCCACTTACTCTCTGGAATGTTTACCTTTGGGTAAATCTGCACATGAATTATTACGTGTATCTACACAAATGAAGAACTTATATTTCATGTAAGCAAAAACATCCTTTGAGTATTTATACTCTGTGAAAAAATATATACACAAATGTTTCATTGGAAGTACTGATGCACATTTGTCTGTAGATAGATTTGTATGGGTAAAATCAGCTCAATCTGTTTGACTCTGCACAATTCCACTTTTGCAACTCCTCAACTGGAGCATGGAGGTCACCCCAATTTTCCTTGTCGTGCCGTTTCAGGTTTGGTTTGGTTGGCCAGGTTAGAGGGGGGTAAGATTTAATAAAGCAACTATAGTCAAGGAAACTGTTTCTCACTACCCCTTTCATTTCAGATTTGGAGCAATGGATTATTACTAATTCCCTCCTTAACTCCAATTCTGATTACATTTTAGCACCAGAGAAGGTGGAGGTGATAACTGTATTAAGAACTATCATTAAGTCAATAAAGCTCGACTGAGTTGCAAGGTACCCAGTGGACCCCCAGACGACAAGCATTTTAAATATAATGGTATTCACTCTCCATCTCTGAGTAGTGCAGATACCTGGGAAATATAAAATTCCTAAGTTCAGGAAAGCTCAAGCTCTGCTATGTCCACAGAGATGGAGATTTCTTTGATACACAAAGTAGACAAGATGGCACCGATTTTATCTGGAATTATAACTTTGCTTACTGTCATTTAACTTTCCCATGATTAAGACTCATACCAGTATCAGAGTTCATGCTCTCTGAACACAGGGACTGTGTCTTGAGCTTCTTAGCATTCCCCACAGCATCTGGTGCAATGCCTGGACAATGCCAGACACCAGAAACGTCGTTTGGTTCAATTTAATCAACTATATGCATTAAAATAAACACTGCATATTTTTTCTTCAATTCAAGAATGTTATTTTTTAAAAAATCTGCTCTACACATAGGGTTGAATTTAGATTTTTCCTAGAGATGGTGACCCTGAAATATCTGTGTAACTCCTCTTTTGTTTAGCACCTTCTTCCCCTTACACGTCATCAGTTTACCAGCATCTGATAGAAAGGCACAGTGTGACATGCCTAAGGCCCTACAATGCCAGGGTCACACTAGATATCCAGAATACAGCTCCTTGTCAATCACCACCCCCTCCTGGGCAGTCACTGTGGACCCACTTCTCAACCACATACCAGAGGGGCTGTGCTTCTGTCCGCCTTGCTGCTGGAGATGTTCTGGATGTGGAAAGAGACGATGGTCTCAACCTGGCCCTTCAACACGGCTTCGGCAGCCCTGCAGAGACAAAAGGGCAACGTGCTAGGCCATGTCTCTGTCTCACTCACTGTGACCCCAACTGGACCCCATGCTGGACCTCTAAGGGAGTGGAAGGAGAAGCACCAAGAACCACCAGAGATGTTGGATAAGAAGAAACCAAGGGGCCGGGGGTGGCTCAGTGGTGGAGCGCAGCCTGCCATGTGTGAGGCTCTGGGCTTGCGTCTCTAAATCAATAACTAAAAAATAAATTTAAGAACAGAAGAAGAAACCAAGGGAAACATTTTATTATCATCAAACACCTGAAACTAAAGACAGCCATGAATGTACCCCAAAAGAGGCATTAAAAAAACAAAAAACAAAACCCCAACTTTCTTCTTCTTAATGAACCTACTATTAAGGTATTTTATAGAAGATCCTAGTTCAAAATCCCAAACTGAGAAGTGTGAACACTAAAATCTCAAAAACACCCAGGGATACGGAAAGTTTAAGTTTGTTAAGATTCACTTTTTATCTTAAGTGAAAAAGAAAAGAAAAAAAGTGCACACAGGGTACTTTTTGACGAACAAACGAATAAAAATCGATTCAGCCATCCACTCAGAACATATATAACAAGACGTTCATGGTAGTTATGTTTAAATTCCAGAGGTTTTTCTTTTTAGTGGTTTTTTTTTTTTTAAATTTTAATTATTCCACTATAGACATTTACTACTTGGGGCATTTAAAAAATCATAATAAGCAAATTGTAGAAAAAGTATTTATTATACAATCACTCTTCTATGTTTAAAAAAGGTAGATGTGTATATTTGTATTAGCACAAAAAATTTCTGAAAAAAAAAGTCAAGGAAGTATTATCAGTGGTTGCCTCTGGGGAGTAGGATGGGGAAGGATTTTCATTTTATTTTATCTCTTTTTGTACTATTAACTTTACATGATACAAGAGGGGGAAAAAAAAATCAATCTGCAAGGGGAAGGGGAATAAGAACTAAGGTCCCCTCTCCCCACACACATAAGTGACGTTCAACAGCAAGACAGTGCCATCAACTTACTTATTGGCCATCTCAGTAGAAAACACATACACCACTTTGGCTGGAGTCTTCTGAGCAGGTGTGGGCTCTGGGGCAGTAGCTTGGCCATGGGAAGGGGTGGAAGACCTGGGAACTGTGGCGGTCGATGGGGTCATGGAGTGTGGTGTGTGCTGGGAATCCTGGGACTTTATATGGTCAGCAGAATTACATTCTAAAAGAATAAAAGACTCATTGTCATGGAAAGACTGAGACTCTTTTTTTTCTGCCAGCATTTACACCATCACAACACAAACCCACCTTGAGAATTTCAAGGAGAAATTATCTTGTTAAGAGGAAACCTTCTTTTCTACTTATAAAATTTCAAACACTCTTCTCCCTACATGATTCATCACAAAGCACCCTCCCTCCTCATTTCTGTAAATAGAGTACATCCTTCAGATATCAGTATAACTGTCCCTCCCTCCTGGGAACAGTGTTCAAACTTCTTGGACTTGCCTAGATGCCCCAGCTAATGGAACTCATAGTCCCCTACCTTCTCTTACTTCAGCATTCATGAAATTTCATTGTTTGTTTAACGATCAGCTTCTAGATACACTCAAATCCTTAAGGAGGCTATTGCGTCTGTCTTACTGACCATGGTACCCCTAGCATCCGCATGGTGCTGGCCCTCATAGTAGGCCTCCCAAACTTAAGGAGGCCTTCCAACACCTGAGGAAGGAAGGAAAGGAAAGAAAAGAAAAGAAAGGAAAAGAGGTAGGGAGGAAAGAAAGGGGGAACAATCACCCAGGTTTTCTTTTCTTTTTTTTTTCACAATATTGGGACTTGAACCTAGGGCCTCTGAACACTAGGCAAACCCTCTACCCTGAACTAAAACCCCAGGCCTTTTATTTTTCATTTTGAGTCTCCAGGCCAAAGACATGCATAAAAATGTGGCTAGCCCTGTGAGGTACCCTGTCAAACTATGTGCATCCTCCTGGGCAGCACTCAACAAGGTGGTTCCAGACTAGGCTTCAGTGAGTAGAAAAGTGAGAAGAATCAGTTCCATCACACATCACTAAATTGCCAGGGGTGGCCTTGAACTGATGATCCTCCTGCTTCAAGCTCCAGGCTAGCTGGGATAACCATGAGGCCAGCTTTTGCTGCACCTGGCAAGGTTTTCCATTTTTCATATGGGTTCCAGTTCTTGAAACCTAACTTCACATTCTGGCCTACAGTTAGATTTTTAGTCTTACACTAGGAGGAGAAAAACCTAAAATCACATATCATACCCCTTTCTGGCTGACTCCACTTTGGTACCTGCCAAATCTCTACCGCATCTGGTAGTCACTCATTCCTGCCACAGTGAAATCAGCTGTGACAAGTCTAGAGTACTGTCAGGGCCATCAAGGCTTCCTCTTGTGTCTGGAAGCCTGGCAAAGCAGCAACCAGAGAGCACAAACCCAAGCCCAGGGGGACTACTCGGATGGAGAGCAGGAGGGGATGCTGGAGAACTAACTGCTCCACTCTAGGCCACTTGCAGAGAGGCTGGAGCTACTGACTGGAAACTGAAGGAGAATCAGCACAAAGGCCAAAGACATGCATAAAAATGTGGCCAGCCCTGTGAGGCACCCTGTCAAACTATGTGCATCCCCCCGGGCAGCACTCAACAAGGTGGTTCCAGACTAGGCTCCAGTGAGTAGAAAAGTGAGAAGAATCAGTTCCATTACACCCTGTGAGAACTCCTGAATCTGACTCCTGTTCTCCCCACTTGACCGACACTAGCCTTTCTGGCCTCCAACAAATGTCAGAGGCTTTCCCTCAGGACACCGACTTCCCTCTGAGTCTCAGGGGTCTTAGAGACATACCTTTCGTGTCAGAGTCATCGTTTGGAGTCCCAGGATCTCTCTGATCAAAGGAGTCGGCGGAAACACTTCGCTCCCTTTTCCCCTTGCCCTTGGCACCATTTCCAGCCCCATTCTTCAGCCCCATGCTCCCACCTGGGCCAGGGAGTGCTTTAGGGGTATGTCCCCCACTCTTGGAGTCACAGGGGGATGGCTGGGATTGGCTGGCTGAGCCCCCCTGTTTACCCTGATTGGAGAATTTGGAATCCAGCTGGGGGTTTCCAGATGGGGACATCACTGTAGGGGGACGGACCATCACCTCCTGCTTTGACTTAGGGCTACTAGAAGAAACAAATAACAAAAGGAGATAAGACACCAGGCACAGAAGCAGCAGTTTCCTCAGTGGGTCCAGGACACCCTAAGGACTAAATAACCACCCCATGTTGCACCTCAGCCACTTGCTCGTTCCCATTTCAAAGCCATCCACAGAGGAGGACTGAACACAGTGGACTGCCAGGTTTCAGGAACCCTGGTCACATGGGGACCCATCTCTAGGCCTTCTGTCAATAAAGGACAACGGTTTCTATGTACACAGGGAAGTGACTCTCACACGGAGACTAGTTTAGAGTCAACAAACATGCACCCCCAGCCTGGTGACAGACAGCTGTGAGGAGAGGCCAGCTTCCCTGCTGGGAAACGTGGACAGTCCCAGAGAGCAAGAGGGAAACCCACTGGTGCCTGGAAGCTTAAGGAGAACCTCCAGGACGCGAATCCCTCCCAACGGTGCTTTTTACCAAAACAGGGTAGACTGACCACTGCCCCAGTGGGGGACAGAAAGGCTCCTTTCAAAATGACAGCTCAAGTACTGGGTAGCAGAGGGAAAGCCGGCATGGGACTGGGGTGAGTGTTTCACTTCTGCAGCCTCAGGCCCTCACCTTGCCAAGGTTAGCAGACTGTCCTGTTGGTCTTTGTATGCGAGTTTTGGCAAGGTGTGCAGTGGTAAAGAGGAGAGGTCCGAGAAGGATGAGTAAAGAACACTACAGGGCAACTACATAAGCTTTGTCATTAGCCCGGTGACTCTTCTGTTCCTATTTACTATTCCGTTTCCCTTCCTTTCCTATCTGCTTCTAACCCAACACACCGTATCATCAGTAAGTGTCTGTGGTGCGCCAGGAATCCCCAAGGGGCCGTGGGGAGTGGCCCTTGCCCTCACCTCTGTGCGTTTCCTGATGGAGAGTTCCTCACTTTAGGGTTACTGGAATGCATTGATTGAAATCCTGAGCTTGCAGTCACAAACAGGGACGGGCTCACCGAGTTCCTCTCGGGCTATCGCAGAAGCAGCTGCTGGGAGCAGCAGCAGCGGCCCACTGCTTGCTTGGCGTGTCCCTTAGCACTGACCACCTGTACACCTTTTTCCTCTTTGTTTTTCTCTGCTGGGGAAGTGGGTCCTTTCTCCTTGCAGCTCCCGCATTCTCTGGGTGTGTGCCTCCTGCTGCCAAAGGAAAATCTCGCATCTCCAGGGCACTCTACAAGAAAAGAACACCCCAAAATGGTGAGACATAACATAACACAGAAACATAAAACCACATCACAACAGGATCAAGAGGAAAGCACCAGCCAACAAAGAGCCAGCGAGATCATCCCTCAGCTTCCTGCAGAGTTAAAGGAAAGGGCGACACTCCTATCTTGGCCACAGGCTCTGGTGTTGAAGTAGCTGAAGAGTGACTAAGACCTTATCCCAGCACACAACCTCCCACCCAAGCAGCAAGAACTAGGCATCTGTAAGCAGAGGAGAAATGCAGTTTAATCTTTAGCCATTTAGTCTCCTTCACATTTCTCTACTTCTGAATACAAAATCCTCAAAAACATTTTATTCTTTTCTTCTTCTAAAACAATGCTTTGAAACCACTGGGAAGTGCAGATCCAATCCAGTAACTCTGCTATTTTAGCTCTGGTGGCTAAACAATGGCACCAAAATGTAACAAGCCCACCCCAATTTCAAACCACGAATCCAATGAATCTATGCTTATTTTCTTAGGGCCTCAAGGGTGAGGAGGCATGAAAGGAGGTACTTCTGAAAACAAATATTGAGCCAATACTAAATACAATCAGTTCTGTTCCCGATTTCCATGATCTTTCTATTAAATTATGCCAAATGTGTGTCTTGTGTTCTCACTGCTTAATGACAGGGACTTTAGGCATGGGTAAGCAAGGGAATGATCCATAATTCTGAAGGTAAAAGAACATCTTTGAAGGCTAATATATTTTTTGAGCCAATTTGCAAGGCTAATGTGCAGCATAAAGGTCAAGTAAATATTCCCAAACCTAGCTAGAGAATAAATGAGAAAGCCCTTTATTTAGGGAAGCCCAGACTGGCTAAGGGAAAATCCAGGTATACCCTGAGTCAGTCCCTCCCCTCCCTCCCCTCCCGCTGCTGGTATCTTACTTCAGAACACAAGACTGAAGGGGGAGATTATTAAGTGCAGGATTAGTAGCTGAAGAATCAAAACGTGTCACAAATAGCTCAGGTGTTGCAGCTTACATGTGTTTCCAGAGTTGAAAACTGGACTAATACCGGGAGGGTCAGTTATTTTCTAGGTTTTGGCAGTATGATCATTGCCAAGTGTTAAGTGTCTATTTTGGCATTTAGAAATTTTTACAGTCCCAACCACTTTACCTGGGATACAGAAGGAATTCATGGAAGTTGTGAATATACACACTTTTTAAATAGAGAAGGCAGGAAAAAGAACTAGAACAAAACATAGGGAATGTTTCTAGGCTGACCTCAAGAGAAAAAAATTCTATAAACATTTTGTTTTTAATTTAAGGTTGTATTTTATCCCTATCACCTTTCAGCCTTTTTGCTTTTCTAGTTTAAACCATAAAATGGATTGTGTTTGTCCAATTTGACAGAGAATCATAAAGCATTCTGTAACTTCCCATCAAACATCAGCAACCTCTGGTAAGGAGGAAGCAGCAAATGCATCCGCACGGACAAGGCTATTCCAAACCCTTTACCTCAGGAAAGAAAAGCAGTTACCCCTGTACAGGGCCCATAGCTCCTGGTCCCTCCCGTCTGTGTCACACGACTGACCACTCCGTGTGCATATTTTACCCCTGTGTGAAGGCTACCCAGCATTTGTGTTGCAATCTCTTTCCAAAGAAACGCAAAACATATTACAAATATCAAATCTCTATTAATCTGCCACGAATTTATGATGAGCTGGTAGCACAGACTCTTTCTAGTAATAATGCTGTGACCATAAAACACTTTTATTTTCAAAGTACTTCTACATATAGTTCCTTATTCTCTTATCACCCCAAGCTCTAGGCCTTCTGATAGTAAGAACAAATGAGCAAAATTCTCGTCTTTTTGTGGGGGATAGCAGGGGGTGCCAGGAATTGAACCTAGGGACAGTAAACCACTGAGCCACATCTCCAACCCTTTTGATATTTATTTTGAGACAGGGTCTCACTAAGTTGCTTAGGGGGCCTCACTAAATTGCTGAGGCTGACTTTGAACTTGTGATCCTCCTGCTTCAGCCTCCCGAGTGATGGGACTACAGGCCTGCACCATGATGCCCAGCTCATCTAGATTTTGCTGGGGATCCCTTCCTTCTTGAAACTGACCTCATTTGGTCTCCATAACACCATGTTTCCTAGTTTTCTCCTAGCGCTCCAGTCATTCCATACCTGCTTCCCTTGAGGCCTCTTCTCCATCAGGCTCCAAAGCCCCAAGCTCCTCAGGACTCTACTCTGGGCCCTCCGCTGTGCTCATCCTGGAGTTCTCTCCATGCCGACAGCTCCCAGATCCCCACGAGGCTCAGCCTCCATCTGCGGACTGCACCCACCCATGCACTTCACACTCCCCCAGACAGTTCCAACCCGACAGGATCAAACGTGAGCTCCTATCTCTGTGTAGTCTTCCTCCCAAACGACTTTCCTTCAGTTTCCCACACTTTAATAAATGTCTCCTTTATCCACTCAGTTGCTCATGTCAGAAATTTGGGAGTCATTCTTGACACTTGTCTGCTAACCCCCACGTCAAGTTTGGACATTTCTGTTTAAAGAATGAAGTCTCAGCTTGTTTCTTCTTCAGAGAAGGAAGGTTCCTTAAAACCAGGAATCTACGCGGGATTCTGCATTACATTCTTCTCACAGCATCCTGCATTTTCCCGTGTTTATAATTACATGTGTAATTATGTGATCATCTGTGTAACATTCATCTCTAACAGCACACCGGAAGCTCCATGAAGGTGGGGACGAAGACCGACTTGTTCATCCCTGTATTCCTAGAACTTACTACAATGCCATGAAAAATACTGGTTTTTATCCACCAAGAAAATGATATCAACATGGAGAAGAAATATCTGCATTCTCACCCTCACTATAGCATTTACAATAGCCACGATGTGGAATCAACTCAAGTATCTGTCAGCGGATGAACAGTTAAAGAAAGTGCGTTACATTCATGCACACCCTCTGGAATATTATTTGACCTTAAAAAAAGATTGAAATCCTGTCACTTACAACATAGATGAAACTAGAGAACATTACTTTAAGTGAAATAAGCCAAGCACAGAAAGACAAATATTGCATGATCTCATACACAGAACTGAAAAAAGTTGAACTCAAAGAAGTAAATAGTAGGATGGTGCTTACTAAGGGACAGGAGGTGAAGAGGGGAGTTGGGTGATACAGAGGGGAAAAGGTCCGTGAAGCAAAGCCCAAACTTCCTCAAGACCACCTTTCAAAGCCAGGCCTGTACCCCAGTGCTGTCTCCACCAGTGTACTCACCGAAACCCCCGGGGTCACGACACTGCAGTGCTCATCCTGGAGGTGGGGAGTCCGGGAACCCCTTTCTTAAAGGTGATCTCACCTGGAAGACGGTAAATAGTAGGAAAAAATTCCTAAATAAATTTTTAAAAAATGAACCACGTCAATTTGTCACTAAATACCTTAAGAGAAAAACAGGGTTCCCACTTATTCTAAAATATTAGTTGACAAGAAAATTGTCATCTCCATGTAAACAGAACCTACTCCCAATTATTAAAGGGTAGATATACAATCTCTAGATAATTCAAGACCCTGTGGCTTTTCCTCCTTCCCAACTGCATATTTTACTTTCAGACACTAGAGAAATACTGGGTGAAATCAAAATCTATTTTTCTACTTTTGAAGTTTCTGGGCATTTGGTCGGGGTACTTTTGCTTTTGCCCATTTCTTATGAGTGTAGAGAACTGAGCACTGACTGTAAAGGTGAAAAGACAAAATTCAGATGGGCTTTTGAACTGACAAAGTGAAGACCATTCATGGTTACTCCCTCCTCTCAACTGTATCTCTACAGGGCAAGCATCCAGCAAGAAAATGTATTTTCGTATACTTTGGAAGGAACTTAGGGCTGAGCAACCTGGCCATGTGATCTCCTTTTATTCAACCCCTACTATGTGCAAAATGCTTAACATTAAGCCAGAACAAATACTGGTCAAGTACAACTATTTTCAATATTAGTCCTCATATACTAGAGTTATGACACTGAGCCCCCGCCTTTGCCCAAAACTTAATAGTTCTGAAATTGCAAGGAAGAACAGTTCCAGACTGTCTTACGGCCAAATTATTCCGAATTTTTAAAAGGAGACTCTATAGGGTTGATGTAAAGTTTTAGGTAAATTCACAAATAAATTTGACCAAGCTCAGAATCACCTCTAAAATTCCAATTTCAGCTCTGACAATGATGCTTTCCTACTTTCCTATTCTAAGTTTATTAGAACTATGTCATGTTTAACAAATTTCATTTCTATGATATGACCACTACTCCATAAAAGGCAGAGTATCAAACTTAGAATGTGGAACTAAAAGGCCTCAGGATTCCATTCCGAGCTCATTCCTAACTTGTGGCATGCCAACTAATAAAAGGCTTCTTCTCAGCAAAAGTACACAATAGGAAAAACCAATCTTTCCCCACCAGCAGGAAGACTGCGGAGGAAAGTAAACTCTACATAGGGTATGTATAGACCTTGGCCCACATAAAATATCAATGTATGTTTTAGTTCTTATGAGGTAAAATGTATCTACTGACCTTCAATAACTAGCAAACTTTCAAAGAAAGAAAAATTCATATTAAACTGAAGAATCTCAACAACATTCAAGCACTTAAAAATGAATTTCAACTACTTGATTTGAATCATTTAGAATAATGGCTACCCAAAGTAGTATTTCAGAATAAATTTCCCTTCTCTGTGAAATTCTCCTAGATTGCCAACTATCCCCCTTATGTCCTCTATGGCCACACAGCATTGTATTAACACTACTATAACACCTATAAAACTGTGGCACTGTTATATATAGACAGGGGACTCCCTGAGGACCATGCTTTCATCACCTCAGCACCTGACACCCAGGAGAAACTCAATAAAAGCGGGTTGAGGCATGCATCATAATGGGATTGAGCACTGCCACCTTCACCTTGCGTTTCTAGAAACCAAAGGTGACAGGGTAAATGCCTGTTCAACACCCTACCACCTGTCTTACTCCTCAGTCTTCTGAAGTGACTTACACTCAGTCCCTGCTCACAGAAAAGTATAAGGTAACTGCATTTGTAGTTTTGACTTGCATTTATTTGATGACTTTTACCTTAGGAACTGCTAGAATAATGAACCAATACAATTTAGCTTAGAAGCAACCCTATGGATACAAAAACAAAAACCCCCCAAAATGCAGACCGAATCCCAGAAGTTATGGGCTTATTACCAAGTTCTTTACCTTTCAAGGTGTCCAATTTGCTCTCTTCTTCTACATCAGGACACAAGAGCTTTCTGAGAATGATCTCTGCCACCCAAACAGAAGGAAATTTTTAAATGAAAGTGGAAGGACACTAGCTAGTCCCACATTCAGTCCTACAAGGACAAGATGAAAGTTAAAGTTTATACCCAAGTTCATACTGATTCCAAAGAAAACCACCCATTCCACAATTTTCTGTGGTCAAAGCAATATCTGGAAAAGGCAATTAAAAAGTACCCTGGACAAAAATGGGAAAGGAAGGCAAAACCCACTAGAACTCAAAATACAAGTTGGAGATACATACCCTGCAGCCCAAATCTAGCCCAGGCTGGGGAACAGTTATGATTAACAGGTAACTGAGAGCTTATAGAGCAAAATCCACCAGACACAAAAATTTCATATGAATTAATGTTTTTAACTTTTTCCACAGTCAAGAATAGCCACCATAGGTTGTAAAATGGACTTTTATTTCATATGTCCCTGTTTTTCAAGTGGTAGAGATACTGAAAGATATCACAAAGCCTAAAAGGCAGGTGTCCATAAGAAATGATAATTTAACTTCCCCAAATTGCTTTGTCTAGGAAAAAAACAAAATCCACTGGTCTGCAGCAGGCATTCCCCAACCTGGGAATCACTGACTCCCAAGGCTTCTGTGGAGAGACTTCAGGGAGGAGGTGCGTCTATGGACTTTTTGGGAAAAACTTCAACTGTGGTTATAGTTATAATAATTCATAAAAGTATTAGCAATCCTGTGACTGTTACCAAAATAACCTCAAGACATTTTCATGTCAACATTATAGTTGTTGTAGATACCCCAACATAACTTAGTACAGTCATTCCTACTTCAAAATTATAGTATAATTAAACCTGAGGCTACATTTTATTATTCAGTGTGTTATAAAGAAGAACATACATCACTATGCCACAATTAACATTTTGATAACTGTTTACATTTCATAAGCAATTCTATGCATTTTATTTTGTGCATTTAAAAAATATTTTCAGAAGGGGCCCTTTGTTAAATTGCTAAAGGGGTACATGGAATATAACAGTTAAGAACCCCCAATCTAAAGCAAATAAAGTTTCTACAGACTCAACATCATATTCCCCGAGGCAGACAGAAGCTAAGTCATCCCACCACACTATTTCATAGCTGGAGAAAACTAAACTGCCAGGAAGCAGAGAAACAAATTCAAGGCTACATGTACACAGAGTTAGCAAAGCCTAGGTGAGTACTCACAGCATCTATCTTTCCATCCTCTCTTGGTGACCTTTGCTTACATTTCTGCAATTTTCATCAGTATTCCTATCTTGCCACTAAATGGACAGAGGTAGTACCTTTCAAAATTAATATAAAACCAAAACTCAAACAGAACAAGACAGCTTGATAAGCTTGTTGCTATAATTGTTACAACAGCTGAATTTAGTGTGCTAGTGAGATGGTAATTTTGTAGAGGTGAGAAAAAGTTAAGACTACATAACCTCATTCTCAGAGGTGTTCAAAGTACTTTGCAGATAAGCATTAACTTGATAGGCTGAAATGCAGTTATGTGTGGTTAAAGCAGGTAGCATTACCACTTCATAGATGGGAGAATAACAGGAGATTTGTTAAAAGTCACCATAAGGCAATTGGAGAGCTTTAACCACTGATCCAAGTCACCAGGATCAAATATTTAGTTGATTACATGCTTGTGAAATCTCTCTTTTTTCTCCCACAAACCCAGAGTATTTTCTTTTGATTTACAAGAGCAGACACTTCTGAAGGCTAAGGGGGAAACATCTCATACAATAAATTTCAATGTATACAAGTACTTTTTGCTTCTTGCTAGTCATCTAAACATCCAAGAATGGTTTGTACAAGGGCCAGTTATGTACTACTTGCCTTATAAAAAGAGAACTACATGAAAACTGTAATTTCATCTTTTAGCCAATGACCTCCATGTCTGTCTATCCTATTATTACTGTAAATTCAGTACAGTTATTACAAAAGAACCTGCTAATGGTTCAATACCAAATCTCTAGGTCATAAAACTACCAAATGTCACACACACACCCCACTCTCTGAACTTTTCTAAAACTTTAGATTTTCTCTTCTTATCCAACCATCAAACAATTAATGGAACCACCAGTTAACTAACAGCTCCTTTTATTTACCCCTCTAATAGTCTGGGTCTTTTTCAGCAGTAAATAAAGAGGACTGTCTTAAAATTTTTATTTAGGAGCATTACGTTTATATACACAAATATTTCTTCCTTGCTAAACTTCCCAGTCACTGGGAATCAAACAATCATGTTGCACTGTCTCCACAATCACAGGTTCTAAACACACTAAGTCTTACTATCTAACATTCTTTTGTCCCCTCCTTCCACCTTTCAACTATTTCACAACTTATACTTTCTGTCTGCTAATTCTGATTTATCACTTTGTGCTCAGTGCACAAGAACCCAAATCTCTGCCTCAAGAACAAACATTTAGCCTGGCATGGTGGTGGGTGCCTGTAAATCCCAGCTCAGGAGGCTGAGGCAGGAGGATCTAAAGTTCAAAGCCAGCCTCAGCAACTTATTGAGACCGTGTCTTAAAATAAAAAATAAAAAAGGGCTGGGGATGTGACTCAGTAGTTGAGTACCCCTGCGTTCAATTCCTGGTACAACAAACAAACATTTAATTCCTTAATAAATCAAATGCTAACAAATACTTCATCACATAACACTGACCAAAATGTGGCTTCTAAGCCCCTCATTCCTTTTCCCAGGGAAGCACCTGGGTCCCCCTAACCCAGGTGACTGGCGTCGCTGCCGGCTCACCCTGGAGACTCCGCTGAGGCTCTGGTCCCCGGGTCCCCGGGTCCCCTGCCCGCGGGTCTGGTAACTTCCCTGGCCCCGGGGCTGCCCTGGGCTCGGCCCCTTACACCGTTCTTCCCTAGCTCCCCAAGCCCAGGCTCCGGGAGGGGGTTAGGGCCTCCTCCTGGAGGCTCGGTGGCCTCCTCAGAAGGCCCCCAGCCCTACTGTCACAGCCGGGGCCCTCCCCTGGGGACAGGATGGCCGGCCCCGCCGTGCTTTCCTCGGGACGTCTCCATCTCCCAGTCCCACCAACACTCACCGGTGACATCTTAGCAGTCGCGGCAACTTTGGAAGGC
>NW_026000058.1:422779-458990 GCF_001458135.2 Marmota marmota marmota | reverse complement strand
CAGGGGCGGCCCGGGTCGCACCCCCGCCACCCGCGCCGGAGCGGATTCCCGCCGGGGTCGGCAGCGGGGCGGGGGCGGGCTGTCCTTCCCCGTGGGCCCGGCCCCGCCCCGCCCCGCTCGGGCAGTGCTACCTAGAGCCACACCGAGGACCCTCTGTCCTGGTCCTGGAGTCACTTCACGACCGCAGTACGCTCCCCCAACCCTCCGGAGTGGAGGCTCCAAGCCAGCGGACCCCGGTACTGTGCACAGAGAAGTGAGAGGTGGCTGGGTAGATGGCACTTTTTCTCAGAAGGAAAAGCCAAGGCATCATGGTTAAGGCACGTCGCTGAATCAAAGCTCAGATTTGGACCACTCCTCTTTCATCCGCGTGGCCCTGATGGTTACGGCACACCTGCTGCTCTGCAGCCTCCCCCAGATACACTGCCGTTCATCTCTGCGATTGTGCTTTGTGGGGTCTTGACCTCAGGTGCTTCTGCAACTCAGTGCGCTGGCCCAACAGCTCTTGGAACTCAGTTAAGTGAAGTCTGCCCAGGTTAGAATGCCGTGTTTCTCCCCAAAAGACAGACGGGCAACACACTAAAAGACCTAGATAGATTTTCTTCTG
Source organism: Marmota marmota marmota (assembly GCF_001458135.2). NCBI lineage: Eukaryota > Metazoa > Chordata > Mammalia > Rodentia > Sciuridae > Marmota > Marmota marmota. The sequence continues at coordinate 458,386 of NW_026000058.1, read as the reverse complement.
CTCTTGCTTCTGTTACCCATGATTTTAACCGGGATACCTATTTCTGTGTCAGTTTCCCTGTCTATAAAATAGGAAACCTTCCTTGGGGCACCCTTTTAAGGAATGGTTCTGTGGTAAAGAATTGTACAAGAGAACCCTAAATGTTAAAGCTGATTCACTGCTTTCCAAACCACTTAAAACTCCTAACTGGCCATGTAAGTTTCTATGCCATACCTCCCCGACAAAGATCCTATGGAAAATTGTAGCAAGATGTTTTTTCTTTGTCTTCTGTTGTGACTGAGGATATAAATAAAGAAACCAATAATGGTTGTAAACAATTGAAACCTAAGAGCAAGTGAGGGATTCCAAACAGGGAATAATTAAAATAAAATGCTTTTTGGTCAAGTTTTGTCTATAGAATATGTGATGTAACATAGCTAAGAACTTCTTTAAATGTTTGGGGGTGGGGGAGCCAGGTATGGTACAGATCTAAGAGAAAGACAACCAAACCCACAACATGCAAGACACATTTGGGATTTCCAGTGTAGGTGGAAAGAAGGACTCATAGGGTATATAGATCAGATTGTACCTTTCAGTAAAAAACACTGCCCAAATAAGCCTTAAATTGGGGTCTTCCAGACTAGATCACCTCTGCTCAGCAAGCTCACAATACTCGTAGCAACACAAATTAAATATTCTTAACTGTTTTTGCCAGGCATTAAACCCTCATGCAGTCTTATGTGTCAGAGTTCAAAATTATTTTTGTTATTGGAACAAAAATACAAAGGAGTATTAAGTGTAGAACACCAGAGTAAAAGGTGTAATATCAAGAATTGAAGCATGCTCTGTGCAACCAAAATAAATGGATGTTTTGTAAGGGAAAAAGAAAAACTTAAGCATGCTAAAAGTCACAGAATCTAAAGGTTAGAGTCTCAGTAGTAACATTAATTTAATTATAATAAACATGGGATGGAAATGTTTTAAAATTTTTATTCTATTAAATAGTTTATTTAATAGAATATTTGCCTTCTAAGTTTTTAAACTTCCATTCCTTTCCATGTCACTTGAGAAAGAATTCTATTTTGTGGATAAAAAAAATGTGGCATTTATACACCATGGAGTATTACGCAGCACTAAAAAAATGACAAAATCATAGAATTTGCAGGGAAATGGATGGCACTAGAGCAGATTATGCTTAGTGAAGCTAGCCAATCCCTAAAAAACAAATACCAAATGTCTTCTTTGATATAATGAGAGCAACTAAGAACGTCAAGGGAGGAAGAGCAGGAAGAAAAGATTTAACATTAAACAGATACATGAGGTGGGATGGAAAGGGAGAGAAAAGGGAAATTGCATGGTAATGGAGGGAGACCCTCCATTGTTATACAAAATTACATATAAAGAGGTTGTGAGGGGAATGGGAAAATAAACAAGGAGAAATATGAATTACAGTGGATGGGGTAGAGAGAGAAGATGGGAGGGGAGGGAGGGGGGATGGTAGAGGATAGGAAAGGTAGCAGAATACAACAGTTACTAATAGGGCAGTATGTAAAAATGTGGATGTGTAACCGATGTGATTCTGCAATCTGTATTTGGGGTAAAATTGGGAGTTCATAACCAACTTGAATCTAATGTATGAAATATGATATGTCAAGAGCTTTATAATGTTTTGAACAACCAATAAAAAATAAAAATAAAAATAAAACAAACAAACAAACAAAAAAGAATTCTATTTTGGTATATAAGGATCTGACACTGTGTGTGTGTGTGTGTGTGTGTGTGTGTGTGTGTGAACACTAATGGATAATGGTGAAGTCATTTTTAAAAGCATCCTATAAATAAATGCTTCAAACTGTTTCTGCTACTGTAGAAATTCTAAGATAAGGAATTTTTTAAAAAATCCAAATGGTAAAATTGCTTTAAAAAAAAAAAGGTTTTTGACACTAAAGAAACCTAGCTTTGACTTTCTTAGCTACTGAAATTTGCTTCTCAGGGATGATAAATAAGCATTTGCTGATTGCAAACATGGGAGGTGGAAGTTTTGCTCCTTACATCCTACATAGCATTTGTGCTATTATTTAGGTTTGCCTCCAGTCTTTCTACTGTACGCTACACTTTGAATTGAAGGAATAAGTGCTTTTGTTTCCTCAGCTCTTGATAAACATACCTGAATATTAGAATTGGAAGGAACTCCATTCCATTTCTCAGATAAGAAGGCTGACCCGGAAGTCCAGTGATTTGCCAAGATTATGCTGTCTGTTAGGGATTAGAATTTAAGTCCAACACTCCACAGCACGGTTCCAATTTCCCAGGATTGTTCATTCCTAACAGTACTTACAATTGTGGAAAGAACATGAAGTTCTACCTTAGGAACAATGAGATTAAGACTGAGAAAGGTTGAGCCCACTCAGCCAGCTGGTGTGAGGGTTCCAAGAGGCTCCAATGAATTCTTCCTATGGTCAAAGTCCTCAGCTTGGCCATGGGTCCCTGCTACTTGTACTACTTATGACCAGTTCACCTACATCACTGTCCAAACCAAAGCTAGTGAATCTCAATGCCAAGGAAGGCTACCAAGGAAGTCATACTGACTCACATTGAAGGGTTAGAATGGAATGGCATCTCCTGCCTTTTGTGCTGCTGGAATTACATAGGCAGGAAATCATTTCTTCTTTGAGTTGTCCACGACTAGAGAAGCCAATCTCCTTGCCCTGACTTTCACCAGTCCGTTGAGGGCCATGGGGGAGTGCCAGTGTTTCATTCCTGCTGGGGAATGTGGGACCAGCTGTCTCTTGGATAAGGTAGAAATCAATATTCCCCCTCCTTCCTCCTGTGGCTTCACCCGGAATGATGTGTGAGAGGTTGGGTACTGTTGTGTGTCACGACAGATGTGCTTTCCCCAATCTGGGAACTGGAGGCACCCTGTTGTGTTCTGGCGGATCTGTGAGATGACTTCCCATCTCTTGAGAAGTTTTCACCAACATTTCCCTCCTTTATTTTCATGCTTAACCTATACTGTCCTCTTAACTCTTGTCATTCTGCCTTAGAAGATTCAACCTGCATTTTCCTGGGTCCTAAATGACTGGAATTTCAGTGCTGATGCCCCCTCCCCACTTTTCAGACTTAACTGTGTGGTCCATTATGGCTTAGCATGAGACTCAGTAAGCGTCCCGTGAGCTCCGACCATTGCTCCCCAGATTGATGGAGCTTCATACCAGCTATTCACATTGGTTCTTCTCCCACTTCCCTCTTCCCCTCTATTTCTACTGATTTATTATTTCATTTCTTATTCTTTACTGCTTTCCCACAAGCTGGGAAAGTGCCCCTCCTAGTTCATTTGATTTCCTTCTAGATTTGCCTAGGAGATAATAAAATGATTTTATTCTTCCAAGTTCTGCATTTGCTGCTGTACTCTTCCCACTTTGCAAGATCAACCTCTTCCCAGTTTCTCCTGAATTGCTTCTCAACCATTTCAACGTTGACTTCACGTTTTTGTATCCAGGTCGCTCTCATAGCCACAGTAGCTAGACAGGCAGGACTAAGTTATACGCAGGACCGTCCACCATTGCAGCAATGGGAACGCCTAACGCTGAGATGTACCCATATTTTCCCTCCTGGGCTGCCAGACGAGAAACCAAGAAAGTGGATCCCAACCAAAGCAATGAAACAAACTGAACTCCATTTCTTATCACTTGGCATTCGTTTTATGGAGTCTTATTGTTGCCTGTGACGTATTTCAGAGAAATTATTTCAAATTTTATCCATACTCCTCTGTATTGCAGGACCAACCTTGTTTTCTCTTTCTACTCCTGAAGGGCCTTGCTCAGTTTCTCCCTTCCAGTGCCTACCTACCCTTTGCTTCAGTATCTTCAGTAAAATCCTTCCTATAGCAAACTCCATTTCCCCATTTTTTACTCCAAACTTATTTAAATAGAAGCTGCCACCACAGTTCTTTTCTTCCTGTCAATAACCCAACCACTTTGAAATGTTCTCTTTAATAAGACCAGACCTAATGGCCAAATCCGACTAATGAAGACCCCCACCCTTTTTCCCTTTAACTCTGAATTCTAAGAAGTGATGATATTCATGTTTTGTCTTCTTTATTGATTCAAGTTACTTCTTTTATCTCCAAACTGTGGGTGTTCCTTAGAGTCCTCAGTTCCTTGATCAGCCTCTCTCTCCAGTTCCCCGACTTCAGCCATCACCTCTTAGAGTCTAAACAACACATCTACAAGTCTAACTCGGGCCTCATTTGAACTTAACCCTGCATATCTATCTGCTCCCCGCCCATCTAGAGGGACTTCACCTGTCAAAACAAATTCACCCTCTTTCCAAAGTCTCCCCCCTGAATTTCCTGTCTTCCACCTAACCCAAAACTTTGGGGGTAAAATGACTCCAAATCTCCTCTTGTCCATGGATCTTCTCAGTCACCAATATCCACAAATTCCTTCTTAAATCGATTTACTGTTTTCTGTTTCCAGATTGGGATGGTCACAACAGATGTTCCTGCTTCTCCCTGACCAGTTGAGTCCACATGCTTTCTCCAGATAGATCTCCCTAAAGACCTATTCACATATCTTATTCCAGTTCACGCAGTGTCTTTTCCTCTAGAATTATTTAAGCCACACTGATACTTCAGGACCCATCTACTCTATGATCCTAACAATATGGTGTAATAGAAACAACACTGGCTTTAAAGTCATATGGACCTGGGTTTAAATATTGAGCTACATTTTATTAATCAAGAAACTTTAAGCAAAAACAAAACAAAACAAAACAAAAAACCCTTTTTTTTTTTCTTTCTCATCCATTTTAGTGGTAGTTGTTTATATTATCAATTTAAACATAGCCTAAATATGCAAACGTTTACTATCATCCAGTTTTTACTGTAGGTCCCAGAGTTCCCCCGTGTCCTGTGAGTGGAATCTCATGCCTGCTTTTGAACAGCTTATCTTTGTTATATTTATTGAGCATCTATAAAGTGCATAGCATCTTTGGGATCCAAAAAATGAATCAGACATGAGTTTCTATCCTTGCATGGATGATTCATGTATTTTAAGAAGGTTTTTAGTAAGCACCCAGTGTGTGGCAAGTGCAGAGTACTGAATGAAATTCAAAAAACATAAGACATGTTCCAGGATGTTGGGATCTGGGATCTATCTAGTTAGGAATACTGGCAAGTAAACATTCATAAACAATTATACTAAGTGCTATGATATGGAGAAATACCAGGGGTTGGGGGCATAGAAAAGAGGTGTCTATCCAGATAGGAGAGTAGGGAATGCCAACAAACCTGAGCAGAATCTTAAAGAAGCGTAGGAGTCACCAGGCAAAGGACTCAGCACCACGCCCAGGCTGGGCTGTGCACACAGGGTGACAGTGTAGAAATGACCACAGTGTGACAGTGTGCGTAAACGGCAGAGGCACAAGTAAAACGGCAGTCAGAGAAGGTATGTTATTTGATGGGGAGGAGATGAGCAAAAACTGCTCCTTGGAGGTGCACGTGTTGGAGGTGACCTGAAGGTCAGGTTGATGCCAACAGGCAGGGGCCAGAGGCCTCTGTCTTCTTAGCACTGCATGCAGTGCCCTGCATGTGACAAGGACAGCCCCCTGTCTACTGTGATAATGACAGGGATGGTAGCTAGGTCTTTCTCGTGAAGTTTGTTCCTCTATTTTTCCCAGGATGCTTATAAGGGGTTAGACTGCCTGGTTTTGAATCCCAGCTCTGCCATTAGTAAGCTGTGTGACCTTAGAAAAATTACTTAACAATACTAGGATTCATCAAGTGATATTTTCCACCTGCAGCAGTAGGGGAATAAATGAGCGACTATGTAGAAACATGAGCCAGTAGAGTCTGGTACATAGGAAGGATTCGATAAATGCTGGTTATTGTTATTACTGATGTACTGGTTACTATTATTACCCAAAGTGGACCTGACTGTAGGGGAGATTTTTAGGGGCCATCCACCACCTTAACACTTCACTTATTCTCCTGCCTATGTCAATCACCAGTATCTTCTTAATGCTCCTGACATGCCCCTTTAAATTCTGCCACTAGAAATGCATACCTTTGGGTTTAAGATGCCACTTCCCCAAGGCCTTGGGCAGACAGCACAATAAAGGGTTAACTCTGTTTTGTTTTAAGAAGTTATCTGGCCATACCTCTATCCTCCTTAATTGCTAACTGCACTGAGGGCATATTGTGGGGAAGAAAGAAAAGGCTAATTCTGAAGCTTGGAGACCTTTCCCCAGAACTCAAGGCAGGAGGCGAGACACTCAGAGGGCTTTCTGGGATTGGAGGAAGGGGTTGAAACTGAAGAGAGATGCCAAGAAGGGATGAGGAAAACAAGGTCATTTGTACCAGTAAAGACAGGCCTTACTAACTTACACAGTCCTGGCCTTGATCTGGGGACTCTTCATCAGTCACCCTTTCTCCACTCTGTGCTGTGTTTTGGAATTAGTAATTTTACTCAGAGTCAGTCCTCTAGTAGAGGATGCTGGACAGGTGCTCAAGGAACCCCTGGCTTAAAATTTCACAATGACTCCTGTTTGCTTTCTTACCATTTATCATACAAGAATTGATAAGAACCTACTATGTGTCTGGTGCCAAAGAAGTAGGACGAGAGTTCCAACAGAAGCTGAAGAAATCTTACAGTCTAGTTGAGGAAACAACAAAAATAGGAATACTGACAAGTGAACAACTACAAAAGTAAATAAATAAATAACTGTTAAAATATGTCTGTGCAGATACTTATATGTGGATAGCCATAGCAGCATTGTTCCTAATTAGCCCCAAAGTGGAAACAACCTAAATGTCCATCAACCAATGACTCGATTAATAAAAGATGGTACAGCTATATACAGTGAGATATTATTCAGCAATAAGGAATAAACCACTGATACTTACTACAACATGGAAATGCCTCAAAATCACTATACCAAGTGAGATGCAAAGGACCGCATATTGTGTGATTTCATTTACATGAACTGTCTAAAAAAGGAAAATCTATATAGACAGAAAGTTCAGGTAGGAATGAGGATTGGTTGCAAATGGATATAAGGTTCTTTTTCATGTGAAACAAATATTTTAAAACCAGATTTTGGCAATGGATACAAATTTACTGTAAATTTACAAAAAAAAAATCATTGAATCATAATGCTTAAAGTGGGTTCAGTTTATGATATATAAATTATACTTCAGTCAAGCTGGTGTTTCAGAAAAGTAAAGCTGATTTGTGAGGGAGAAGAGAGTTAAATTTTAGGGTTATGATTGACAACCAGACAGGGAAGAGAGACGTCCTTCTAGGGGAGAGAGTAGGCCGGGGTTATAGAGGTGAGAGCCGAAGCCATAAAAATGAATGAGCTCAGCAAAAGAAAATGTTTGCAGAACAGGAAGATGCCAAGGGCAAAACTTTTCCATGTCACTACACTTAGGGGCAGTGATGATAATACAGCTGAGCTGATATGGTACGCTCTTGGGTAACAACATATCCAGCCAATCATAAAATTTAGTTGTATTCTCAAAGCTCATATCCACTGAGAGCAGAGGTATGTGCCCCTCAAGAGTAGGGTAAAGCTGTCCAGGGGGAAATTGCCTTTAAGTGATTAAAATACACAAAGATAACTGTGACTGGACTGAATATGTCCCTTGCATTTTGGTGTTAAAAGCAATTTTATCCAAATTAGAAATAGGGAATGTGGAGTTTCAAGAGCAATGCGATGATATGTCATTAACTACCAAGATGGATATTATGTTGGACCACCCCTGGAATCAGGCTCTTTGACCCTAACACAAACTTCTGAAATTAGAAGAAGCCTGTCCAGACTCTTGGAGAAACCCTGCAATTTATTTCCCTCTTCTGATTTTGGGGCAAACCCTCCTCCTCCTGCCCCTCCCCAAGCTTAAAGACTTCAGAGAGGGGATCCTCCCAGGCCAGGGAACTAGAGATCCTCTCTTTCCCCTAAGTCCTGACATCTCAACTCCTCAGCTAGTGGAGGGAAAACCCAATCACTACTGTCCTTGGTTGTGAAATAAAGGGTAAAAAGGATCTGGGACAGGATGGGGGAGTGCTGGGGAGTGATATTCGCCAAATTACATTGCTATGCTGTGTGCGTGTACAAATATGTAACAAATCCCATCATTATGTACAACTATAGTGCACCAATAAAAATGTGGAGAAAGAAAGAACCTGGGAGTTTCAGGTACAGAGGCAAAGGAGTGAAGGAAATAAAGTCTAGGTTGGGAACAGCACTGACTTCGGACCACCAGGTCTGTCAGCTAAGCAGTGCTGGTCTCGGTCTGTGCTGGAGATGGGACCCCAGGCAAGGGCTTTACCACTGAGCTAAATCCCAAGCCCTAAACTGGGGATGAAGACTAAAGAAGGGATGAAGGCAAGTTTTCCCAAACTTCTAACTGACGTTGATCATGTTCTTCAATCATAAATATAGGCAACAGAATAAGATGGTATAAACAGTCTGTGATTCTTTTTTTACCAATACAATCACAGATATTCCAAGTAGCAATGATAGTCAAAATTACAGTAGTTATTAAACCTGCCAGTAGACTTTATTAATGTTTTAATAAAGAAGCATAAATAATATCTGTATTTCAATATGTATCACTTGTTTTGCAATACAAATATGTATCGCAAATTTGATGCTCTGAATATCTAGATCACTGTAACTATTTTTGTAATCTTATGTATTTAATTTCATGTTTAAAATCATTATTCTATCAGTAGAATATCCTATCAGTAGGCTTCACCAGATTGCTAAAAGGACCCACAGCAGAGAAAAGTCTAAGAACCCTAGGCTGGAGGAATCTTTCCTAGTCCCCATCCAGCACCATTTAAAAAAAAAAAAAAAAAACAACCTCCCTCCAAGGCCTGAAATCCCACCATTAGAGAACATTTCCTTTGGGTTTTTAAGATTCCCATTAAAATGCAAATGCCCCCAAAGGAGAAGAACTTCTCCGAGTGTTATTAGTTAACCCCTTAAATGGGGTTGTTTAGCAGCTAGCTGAGCACAACCTCCTACAATTCAATTAGACAAATGTTTATTGACCTCCTGCCACGGGGAGGGAGCCAGGCCGGCGAGGGCGCAGACCCTCCAGATTTGCCCCCTCCAGGGTGTCTGCCACCTAGGAGGGGGGAAGCAGGTCCAGAGAGGAGCGCTTCCCGGAGAAGCGCCGAGTGTCAGGTGGCCCGGGCAGGGGTGGCCGGGCGGCAGCGGCGCTAGGCCCGCGGGGTCCTCGGGACGCAGCCCCGGCCCTTCGCCGCCCGAGCCCCGGGAGCAGGTGGACGCCCCTTAGAGCGCCTCTGGCTTTCCCCCGGGTTACAAGGGTCTGGGGACGCGCAGGAGGAAGTGACTGAGTCCTGCGGGGGCGGGGGACTCTGGGTGACGACCGCGTCGCTGAGGAAGTGACCTGCGAGCGGAGTCCAGCAGGGTCAGCCTGGGGGAGAGGGGAGAGGGGAGAGGGGAGAGGGGCGGGGGCGGGGGGGAGGGCGCGCTGCGGTGTGCGGGGCAGGGGACCGGGCTGCACCTTGTCCCGGGCTGGGTGGCGAAGGGACCTTGACTTTGTCGCCAAGAAGTTTGCCTCCTATCCCTTTGCGACCGTCAGAAGAGGCTTCACGAAGCTGGGCCTGAGAGCACGAGAGCACTGTCACAGGTGGGGATGGGGCCAGGCACGCCAGGGGCCAGCGTGGACCTCGGGACTTGGTCACCAGTAAGCTCCCCGCCAGAGGAGCCGGTGGTGAGGGGTGCGCCTCGCCCCAGAGTCGCCCCCCAAGTCGGAACTGCTCTGGGCCGTCTTGGTCTGCGGATTCCACGGAGCCTTTTATTTTTTTAATTTTTGGATCCTGGGGATTGCGCGCAGGGGCGCCCGACCACCGAGCTACATCCCCAGTCCCTTTCACTGTTATTTCGCCACAGGGTCTCCCCAAGCTGTTCAGGGCCTTGCTGCGTCGCTGGGTCCCGCTGTGAACTTGGCTTCTCCTGTCCCGGCCTCTCGGCCTCTGGGGAGTAGAGGCTGCCCCCGCGCCCTGCCCACAGGTGCTCTTGAGGACTCAGTGGAGAGAAGGCTAAAAAGGAGGTGGCTTTGAGGGCAGAGTAAGAGCCTGGACGTACATGGCTCCTGAGAATGTGCCCAGTGGGAGAGTGGTCTCCATCAAGACCGTTTAAGGCAGGCTTAGGGGACAGAAGAATTAGGATGCAAAGTGTGGGAACAGATAAAGGCTCTCCCGTGTCCAGAGAGAGTCAGGAGGGCTGATTAGTAGTGGCAGAGGGAAAAGAAGGGTGGTAGATTGTACGTGGCTCGATGGGCAACAGAAGTGGGTGGAGAGGCTGAGTCACCCATGGCCTCGAGGATCTGAGCTGGCCATGGGGGAAAGAGCAGGGCCTTTAGGAGAGAAGCGGAGGAATAAGGTGACTTGGTGAGGCAGGTGATGTGCTTAGACATAAAGTGCCCAACACAGAAAAGCCAAACGGAGGGTTTTCATCTTGAGTGAGCATCCCACTGTGGTTAAGTGGGAAACAGGATCGGGCGGGGGGAACATGAGCGCTAAGTTCAGGCAGGGGAGGGTGCCCAGGCTGAATGTGTCACCATTTTGTTGAGGATCCCCTAACAAGGTGGCAGCAGCTCTGAGCTAAGAAGTCAGGCAATTCCTTCTCTTTCCGGGAGCTCCCTTTTCATTTTCTTGTTGGAAAAGCAGACAATAATAAAACTTATCACCCACTCATCTCTTGGGAGTGCTGCAAAGAGCAACCAATATACATACATAAATAAGTTTGAACCTCTCGGCAAGAACACAGTGTGCTTAGAAATGGTAAACAATAATAAATCCAGCCACCCCTTCACCATGAGAGTAAACAAGTTGTCTTTTTTTTTTTCTTTTTAAGAGCAAATGTAATTAACCAGGTACTAACTTTGAGGTTGTCTGTGTAGTCTCCTAACAACCAGTAATTAAGTCTAAAATCTTGATTTTTCAAGAGTTCTCTCATTAAAAGGTCTTAGAGTGACCCTAATACCTCCATCAAACCAAGGCTCAGACTATATAGCAATTAACTAACATGAAAATCACTTTAACATCCTTTCTGACTTCTTAGTATCACATATGTGACTACCAGCAACATACAAACTGCAGGCAGTCCCCACCATCTTCTTAAACTGTGCTCCTTGTCACACCCCTGAGGTCCGCCTCTTGGCAGAATGGTGCCATATAAAATATTCAGATCCTGGATCAGATGTGTGCAACCTACTCGGCAAGAAGGCTGTCAGACAGAAACACTGAAAGGGAAAAAGCACCCCTAAAATGACAAAAGAGGGCAAATCCAGCTTTAGAGGAGCACACCTCTAATTACATGTTCCATGCATAGCAAATCTCTTTTAATAAATCCCATCACAGTCTGCGCTCCCCTAAAGAGCAGACCTGATAGGTAGCAACTCCCCTCCTCTGTGGTAAAATCCAATTTTCACACCTGGTAAATGAAATAACTCCACTGTGAACCAAGGGCAGGTTGGGGTGAGCCATTAACAGAAGGTTAGGGGCTCTGCATCATCTAACAGCTCTTCTGGGAACCCCTGCTAGAGATTGCTCTTTTCATGCCAGTTGAGGCTACTTGGCCAGAAGACCTCTCACCTCCCGGGCCGAGGCGCAGGCCTTTATCATTTGGAGTGTTAAGATGAGCACTGTGGCTCAGGTCTGCCTATGTGGGAGGCCTGGCCCTGGCTTTTCTCTCCTGAATGTGGGAAGGTCTCTTACTGCTTGTGGACTTGTAGAAGATAGGCTCCCACTGCATTCCTGACAAAATGACCAACAGAAGCGACAGTGGCAAAGGGATAACACATGGGAAAAAGGAACTGAAAAAACAGAGATCCAGCCAGGGTCTGTATCCTGTGAGGACCTAATAAAGGTGGACATCACAGGGAATCAGCAATGAGAGCGTGCATGCACGCGCGCGCACGCACACACACACACGCCCCTGAAGATCACTGGCATGCGCGCACACACACACACACACACACACACATGCCCCTGAAGATCACTGGCATGCGCGCACACACACACACGCGCGCGCACACACACACACACACACACACACGCCCCTGAAGATCACTGGCATGCGGGCCAAGGACACATCCCAGGATACATACGTTTAGAAAAGGTGATGATCACAAGTAAGTGGAGAAAGGAAGGATCACTTAACAAATAATATTGGAGTGATTCTTCTACTTTAGGGAGAAAATTTATAATCCTCATTTCATGCTATACAATTAAAAAAAATCCAGAGTGATTAAAGAGCTAACTATAAAAAATGAGTCAGGAGAAACAGAAGAAAATATAGGTGAATATTTATCTAAAGTTGGGGACAGGGAAAGATTCTGAGAATGAAATCAAAGGCAAAAATAATTGAATAGATTTGATTCCATACAAATGTAAAATTCTGTATATAAAATAATCATGAAAGTCAGACAACGTAGTGGGAACTAAAATATTCCAAATGTAACTGAAAATAAATTAAAATTTTTAGTATATGAAGAGCTCATACAAAGAGATATGAAAGATATAAATGCCTTAGTTGAAATTTAACAATTTTTCCTTTCTTTTGCTCTTTCTCTCTCTCTTTCTCTTACACACACACAGTATTAATAAAAAAAATTCTCTTATGGAAAAAAACTTATAACTAGCCATCAAAGAACTACACATAATTTGTATTTTCCATGAGGACTTGGCACATGGAAAATACTTGATAAATATTTGTTGACCTGCTTAAATTAACGAAAAAGAGAATTCCAATGTTCAGTGTTGATGTATGTGTCAAAGGAACAGTCTCATATGCAGCTTGTAGGATTGTACACTAAAGCAAGAATCAGTAAAATTGTTTTTTTTTTTTGTTTTTTTTTTTTTTTTGGTACCAGGGCTTGAACCCAGGGTTGCTTAACCACTGAACCACATCCCCAGCCCATTTTATATTTTATTTAGAGGCAGGGTCTTGCTAAGTTACTCAGGGCCTCGATAAGTTGCTGAGGCTGGCTTTGAACTTGGATCCTCCTGCCTCAGCCTCCCGAGTTGCTGGGATTACAAGTGTGTGCCATTGTGACCGGTCGTAAAGTATTTTTGTAGCAGGCAGTACATATTTTTGGGGTTTACAGGCCATACAGTATATGTGATACTCCACAGCCCTTACACTGTAGAGTGAAAGCAGCCGCAGACAGTGTGTAAATGAATGATAATGGTGGTGATCCAAAAATACTTTATGGACACTTAAATGTGAATTTCACTTAATTTTCATGTGTAAGGAAATATTTTTCTTTTGGTTTTGTCCTAAGCATTTAAACATGTAAAAACATTCTGACTCATGGGCTGTCCAAAAACAAGCCACAGGACACATTTGGGCCTCATGTTTTATTATATACTGGGCCATCTCCTGTACTAGAGTCACATTTCTGGAAAACAGTTTGGCATTAGATTTTAAGGTTCAAGGTCACATGGTATAACTTTAATAATTAGACTTTAATAAGGCCATACACAGGTTTGTAGGTATTAAAATAATCAGGAACAAATATCTTTTTAAGTATTAAATTAAAAGTTCATACTTTGTCCTAATTGCTCCAATAATTCCTTTTCAAGGAATAGTTTATAAGGCAAAAGGAAATTTATACAAAGAGGCATGTAAACATCTGGCAGAATGGGGATGGTACATTAACACTTGGTACGTTCATACGATGAAATACTATACAGACATAAATCTTTCAACAAACAGTATTTTGTCACATGCAAAAAAAATGCTCATGACAAAGTTATGTGGAAAATCAGGATACAAAATATGTACATTATTCGACCCCAGTTTTGCAAAGCACACATGCACATAGGGTTTATGTGGAGAGAAACATGTCAGCATAGAGAGGAGATGGAAGGAAATGCGATGAAATGTGGATGGTACTCTGGAGGCTGTTTGTGAATGGCTGGATTTTCCTTTATCCTTTTGTTTGTAATTCTCCCCCATGAACAGTGATTACTTTTATAATTAGGGAAATATACAAATGCTATATCTTAAATAAACTGGAAAAAAATCCCAAATCAGAAGATCACATAGAATAGAGAAGAGATAAAGAAAAGGCTTTCAAATTCAATCTAGGTGTAAAATCCCGACAAAACTGCAATGAAAAACAGACCCAGGCAACTGAAATTCGCCCGGGTCTAAAATGCATGCAACATCACCACAGGAGGAAAAAAGTTCTGATCAAAAGCAGCTGAGACCTGGAGTCTACAACTGACTCCACACTGAACGTCTCCAGGAAAAGAAGCACGAGATCAAACCCTCTGCAGATCCCTGTGCACAGAGTGGCTGGGTCCCTTGGAAGGCTTCCTTTCTCCTACCCTCCAGTCCCCCTGCCTGCTGCCCCCAAAGAAAAATAAACCAAAACCAAAACAAAACAAGAAACAAACAAACAAACAACCCGGACTCTGCTTTCAAATGTCAGAGTAATGGAATTCTACAACTGACCCTGGACTCTGTGTTACTGTTAAAGATCACGGCGTCTTGTGGTGTCCCTCTTCCGAGTGTTAACAGCTGGTTACACCTTGATGCACCTTTGCCTGGACGTGAGGATGACAGGAATCGGGGAGGACAATTTAAGTAAACGGAGGGCTCCCTTAACCAGTCCAGGATTTCACAGCTTGTTCCAGAACCTGACTGTGCGCAGCCGGTCACCACTTAGGGGAGCCTACCGTAAGCCAGTTCTAGGCTACGCCTGCATGCATTTTGCTTTACTTAATTCTGATAAAAAGCCAGTAAGAAGATCTTTCCCAATGTTACCTAAACAACTGTCCTGCCAGACAGACACACCACATAAACCTTAGAAGGGTCAAGTAATTTGCTCTGGGTCATCTTGATAGTTAGCCATATAAACCTGAATTTCAAGTTTGTGACTTGAAACACTTCTAAAATGGCTGAAATACTTCTAAGATCAGATTTTAAAGAAGCAGGGTAGAGCACCGGTGCTACCATTAAACACACTTGAGTATAAGGTTCAAAGGTCACATGGTATAACTTATAGGCAATTTTTTTAAAAAAACTTAGGTTTTCTCACCATAAAAATAGGAGTAGTAATAAGATCTCTCTCTTAGACACAGCGGGCCCTCAATAAAACGTGGCATTAGGGAACCAGAACTACTAATCTCCTTGGCCAAGTCAAAACATTCGTAGGATTGCCATCAGGAAAACAAAAAATTACAGTAAAGTAGGGAGGTTGTGTAGATTATGGAAAAAGGACTTTTTCTTCCCTTTTACTTCTCAGAAGTTTAATTTTCTCCTTTTCTATTCAAGATAAGGAAGCACGTTTGAGACAACAGGTTTGGAAATGGAGATACTTCATAGCATGTTTGTGCTTTTGCGATCAACCTAAACCACTGTGCGTGGTGCTTTTGTGGATGGCAGGAGTGATGGACACTTTCCTATAGGAAGACTCAGTCTCACAGAGCCCCTGAGTGAGCCAGAGGAGAATCTTTTACCCACAAAGAGGAAAGTGGTCACATCCTTCCCTTCCTTTGTGGTTTTGACCTAAACCACAACTCCTCCCCTTTAGTTAGAGTTGTTTTCTTTACATACATTCAAATGGGAGCTGGTTTTCTTCCATCTAACATGTCGCTCCCTTCCCTGACTCACAGAAGCACATCCCACGCCCCTTTTCGCCAAGGCAAGCCTGTCCAGTACACAGGAACAGTCTGAGCTGCTCTGACAGCCATCTATTCTATCCACAGACGCCTGCGAGCGTAAGAGTTCCCGGAGTCTGTTCCCGGAGTCTCCTGGAAGATTCCAGAGTCCTTCCAATGCTCAGGCCCATGGCTTGGGGCAGGAGGGATGAACTAATGTACTGGGCACTGCTTAGGCAGAAGGGAAGCCAGGGCTGGGGTTGGGGCTCAATGGTGGGGCACTTGCCTCGCACACACGACACGAGGCACTGGGTTCGATCCTCAGCACGGCATAAAAATAAAATGAAGATATTGTGTCCACCTAAAGCTAAAAAATAAATGTTAAAAAAAGAGAAGAAGCCAGCCGAGCGCCTATAATCCCAGCTGCTCAGGAGGCTGAGACAGGAGGATCGTGGGTTCAAAGCCAGCCTCAGCTATGGCAAGGCGCTAAGCAACTCAGTGAGACCCTGTCTCTAAATAAAATGCAAAATAGGGCTGGGGATGTGGCTCAGAGGTAGAGTGCCCCTGAGTTCAACCCCCGGTACCAGTAAATAAATAAATAAATAATAAGGAGAAGACTTGGGCCCTGAAATGAATGAGACGTCGGGCTTTCCAGGTAGGGATGATGGGAGGAAACACCATGTCTTGTCTGTGTTCTCTGAGAGAAGAAAGAATGAATGAAAAGGAAAAATAAACACAATGCTCAAGCCACGAAAAAGAAAAATCAGAAAAGACCCCAAAAGTGGTAGGTTCAGGAAGGTGGGCAGACTGCGGTCTCCTAACTGCTGCTGTGGTTCCCGAGTTAATATTTGCCAGATTTAGCATTCCTGTGAGTGCCGTTGGGGTAATGGGCCCCAGTCAGCTCACGTGGCTCTCCGTCTCAGGGACAGGATTTCAACCGTGTCACACACAGCTCTCATTACTTGCAAGGAAATGATCTTACTGAGGAAGGCAGCACAGACCATACGCACACGTACTTAGGAAGACAGAGCTGTTAGGTGTGCCCTGTGCACGAGTGACACAGCTCCTCAGGAGAGCATTTCCAGGGTGGATCTGAGAGCCCCTTCAGGACGTAGGTGACGAGACAGACACAGTCAGTTTCACTGTCTTGCTAGAAGGGGTGGAACGACAGTCATCTTCTAATTTATTAAGCACCATCAATGTCAAGAGGGTTTCCACTCCAAATGGTAGGAAAAGAAAGTCCTCTGCTGTTGAGGAGTTTATGATCTTGTTAGGAAACTGATGGCACAAAGTCAGAATTCTAAGGCTAGAAAGGACCCTGGGTGTCATCTGATCCAGTTCAATCTCATGCCTCCGTCCAGCTTTTTGGTTGAAAGTTTGATAACTGAAATCTAGGGAGGCTGAGTGCTAAGTGTCCTTCCCACTCAATAACGAGCTAACAGGGATGGAGCCAAGTTTTCTAACTCCAAGTCTGGGTACCCTTCCCTTACACTTCAAAAGGAATAACTAGAACAAATAACTATGAGAGTTAATATGACAAAAACCATGTGCACAAAAGTACTGTGGAATGTGAGGTCTGTAGTTAGTCCAGAAGGTCTCCCTTGGAGGAAGGTCTGAAGGACGTGTGTAGGAATTGTCAGAAATGCAGTTCAGCTCAGCAGCCGTTTCTGAATGCCTCACATATGCAGGGTATTTGATAAAGAGGGGAGGAAAGCCAGTCAGGCGGGTATCACAGAGACCTGTCCTACAAGGCAGCTGTACCCACTGAATTTATTAGTGAAGGCGAATGACTGAAGTAAGCCACACAGACAGTCCTCAGCCAGCAAGAGGAGAACGGCCCTCAGACATACTGCGATGGCAAAGAAAACTGATCAGGACCTCAGGGAGTACAGCTCGAGAGGGAGAGTTCCAACTGTTTTCCAGGTATTAGGGGAAGGTTTTCTAAATTTAAGCAGAGTAAAGAATAAATCATCAATTAACTTATATATTAAAACTATTTGGAGTTTGTCCTTATAGACATAAGGTCTTGATTTTTTGTATTGATATAGCCACGTTCATTCAGCTTGATATCATGAAGACGCTGAAGAAGACATTTAAACACGCACACACACAGAGCATTCATAGAAAAACCGGAAGCACGCTCCAAAGCTCATATGGTAGACTAGGAGGACACCGAAGACCAAAAGGGACCTTGGCGGTCATTACCAATGGAAAAATAAAGGTCCAGAGAAACAGAAGGAAAACCCATTTGGTTTTAGCTCTAAGGTTTATATTTTTTAAGCCAAAAAAATTAGGAGATGAAATATAAGCATCCTGTGGACACAATGGAACATGATATTTCTTTGTAATATACATATATTTGTAGTTGTTGGTGGACCTTTATTCTTTATTTTATTTTGTATGTGGTGCTGAGAATCAAACCCAGTGCCTCACACATGCCAGGCAAGTGCTCTGCCACTGAGCCCCAGCCCCAGCCCCTGGAACACAATATTTTAAATAAAGATACAAAGTTACTGTGGTGTTAGAGGACGGTTACAGAACATTCCACTGCTTTATTCCTTTGGTTTGCCAAAGATACTTTCCAGAAGAGAATCATGTTCTACTCAGTCATGAGAGCCTTCCCTAGTCTTTACTAAAAACAACAACAACAAAAATCAATCTATCTCAGTCCAACGCAAGCCCATGGTAAAAAAAAAAAAGCCACAGGGAATACATCTTTGATAAATAAAACGAGATGATAAATAAGACTATCAGTTCACAGGCCACCAAGTTTTCTACAAAGCCTAGCATGTGCAGGGCTCAATAAATTCTAAATAGAAACTATAATAGGCTGATGATGACCTTGACTAGTGTGCTCTTTGGATATCATGATGTTTATACTGCTGTAATATTAACCCAGTCAACTATTACTTGCCCAAATGTAAATCTAATTATTTTACTATCACAGTTATTTCTGGTTATTCAAAAGCCAAAAACAATCCCAAATTTTAGTGTGATAACTATTGGAAGTTGTGTGGATGTTCTTGCACTAAGATAGCCCTCCAACAGATTCACCAACCCTGTCCACACAAATGATACGACAAAGATGCCCTTCATATAAATAGACATTTCTCTTCTGACAGAGATAGATCTGCATGAATTCACCTTCACTTTCTCACCTTGTTCCTCCAGTGACAAGAGATCAGCAGTCAGTGAGATTGCTAACAGTGACCGTGACCTAGCACCTCAGTCTCATTACTGCTGATATGGACAGAAACAGCAGCATAGAAACCTCATCTCAAGAATCAGTCAAAACAGAAACCCAGGAAGACCCAGGAGTCATTCTTGATGATGTCACTATTGTCATGAGTCAAGCAGCATTTCTCATTCACTAGTTCCATATTTCAAATCCCAGTATATCATCAAGATGTGTCGTAATAGTTTTTGCAGAAAGGTAGACTTACGGAGCTTTGTTCTTTGGTTTCTACACAGTGAATTTCTCATTCTTGCGGTTTTTGCCTAGATGAGGAAGTGAACTGATTCACCTCTCTGTTCACTGTGTACTATGCTGTTCTGTTAAGGATCAGACCTTTAAGAATGTATAGGCATGGAGTGTGCAAAACTGGTCATCTCTGGAGCAGCTGGGTGTGGGGGAAAGTTGGAAGGGAGCTTTTTCACTTTTAAATTTTTGTGATAATTTTATACTTGGCGCAAGTATCACTACTTGCATTATAGTCCTCGCACTTGTGAAGCTCAGGCAGAGGGTTCCTTAAGACCAAGAGTTTAGGGCCAGGGGAGGGAGGGGAGAGGGGGTGGGGGGGAGATGGTGCAATGAGACAGACATTAGTACCCTATGTATGGGTGTGATTCCAGGAATGGTGTGACTCTACCTCATGTACAACCAAATGAATGGAAAGTTGTGCTCCATTTGTGTAAAAAATTAAATTCATTAAAAAAATTTTTAAAAAAAGAGTTTAGGACTAGCATGGGCTATAGAGAGAGAACTTGTATCATAATAAAAATAAATAAGTAAGTAAATAAATACGTTTTCATAAAGTAAGCAAAAATTCTTGTTGAGCTTCTCACTTCCCGGAATGTTTCGGCAGCGACCAAGATTAATAGCAATGATTCTCCAAGTTTAAAAGGCACGGGCTCCATTCTGGTCTCTGGGTCCTCCACAGTGCATCGGGGGCACTGTTTCATTTAAACATCTGGCAGAGTTAATTTGAGACAAATATCCCCCCAAATTTTGTGTTCATAATAAGTGAACATTCTTGAGGTTTGCCAAAACCGTAGCTGGTGATTGCTGAAATACAGACTCTGAGAGTGTTAGGTACATTTAAAGAATTTGCAGAATCCAGTGATGTGTAAATGCACATACATTCTATCTGGTTTATTCCAATTCTCTTTGGGTTATTAAATTCAATTACCAATTATTAGACTATGGGCAAAAATCTCTAAATTGTAACATAAGGTTGGAACGTTAAGCAGATAAATATTAATGAGTGGTTAAGGGAATCTATTGCAAAATTGTAAAACAGCATTTTTGAAATGGGAAGAAGGTGTCTATTCCTCTCTCCTTTCCCCAAATGAACATTATCATATTTGTATTACCTAGAAACTTTACCTTTGATTTTTCTAACATAAAGAAAGGAAGCAGGATGTAATGGAAAACACGGAGTAGAGAACCACACGGACCTGGTTTGAATCTCTGGGTGACTGATAAGCTGGGTGACAGTTCGTTTGGCTCTTTTTGTTCAGTTCCTGAATACTGCTGGCACTTCACCAGGTGCTGGGCACTGGGCAGAGAGCAGTGGCAGAGGCAGAGGTTAGATGAGAGTTTGTTGGGGAAGATGGACAATTAGACTCTGATATAGTGTGAGAAAAAAGTCACAAGGAACTCTGGAGGGGAACTAACCAGGTCTGGTGCTCAGAGGTGCCCTCCAGAGGAGTGATGTTCAATGCAAGAGCTGAAGGATCACCCAGACTCAGCCAGAGGAAGCGACTTCTTCCCTCCAGGAAGAAGAGTTGTAAAATGCGGAGTTTAACAAGTTATCTCAGAGGTGTCGCTGAAGTTCTGATGAGTTTTGACATTTAAATTTAGCATAGCATCTGGCACATAGTAAATGCTCAATAAATGATAGCTATTATTATTCTTTTTACAGCCTTCCCTGAGTTGCTGAATCATCCTCAAAAGTACAAAAACTGACAAAGTGACCTTCCAACCAAATATTTACCTTCTCCTGCTTATACTCTGTGGAGCAGGAGGGTTGAGCAGACCAAAAGCACGTCCTATTGGCCCAAGAGTGCACGCCCACAGCTCAGTGTGGGCCCTCACCTGGACCACAGAGACAGGTGTCCAAATCTCTTTTCGTGGGGTTAACATGTTACGTGAGTCAGATCCACATTCTGGCCCCTTCTAAGGCTGCTGGTTCTCCCTGTTTAATCAGACAGGAAACAGATCGCGTGCTGCGGCAGAGGCGTACAAACACGCTTTAATTACAATATTGTAACACCAATTAGAGATCTATCTAATCGAGGACTCCGCACTTCCTGCTCGGATATTACTCCCATGTTGGGATAATTACTGCTAATTAAGCTTGGAACTAATTAGGCTAAATGATCTCATTTATACCAACAAAGATGACTTCTAGGAGTTCATAAGAAAAACTAGGGTGATTTTATCATTCCTGGACTGTTTGGCATTTCACACTGGAAACCGAGCACCTTCCCCGGTTTGTTCCCCTGGAATTCTGGTCCTGAGTGGTGGTAGGTTCTTCTTTGTCTAGGGATTCTCTCATACAAGGAAACAACACTGTCCACTCAAATTATACCGAGTTCTTCCACAAATGGCAATCATAGTCTCATGAAGGGGCAGCCCCTGAGAGCGGTGACAGTGACCCACCCACCGCCTTGTCTCAAGTCCCTTTTCTCTGCATTGCATTTACTGTGCCTCCAGACCCTGCCTCAGGTAGAGTAAGGCACGGTTGGGGGGCTCAGTGCCTTATTCTTCCTAAGCTCCGTCTCCGTCTCCGTCTCTAGGGTAGGGACAATAATAATGCCATGTAGGTTTCTCTGAAGATAAATGAGCTCATACGTATATATGGTAAGCAGAATAGTGCTTGGTCACAGTAGTTCTCAAAAAGAACAGGATTTTCCCTTCCTTTAGGGCACCATTACACCCACATCTGAACTAAGTTGCTCATCTCACCTGCCCTGCTGTTCTTCTACGGCATAGTGCAGGGGCAGTGTCAAAAATCACCCCAGGGAGCTAGGAACCCTAGTTATTTTCCTGTTTACCTCTAACTAGCTGTGTGACTTGAGAAAGTCCCTTCCTCCTGGGCAACAGTGACATTCATTGCACGTGTTGAGCCAAGACTATGGGGGATAGTTTACATGGACTTCCTGACTGAACCTTTACAGCAGTTCTCTCCATTTTAGAGATAAGGAAACTGAGACCTAAATAAATAAGTTATTTAAGAACAAAACAATCCGTACTACCTTTAAATGGCAAGGTCAGAAATTTAAATTGCATCTCACTTCAGAGCCTGCTCTTTTTGCACTGAAGGTTGAATCCAGGGTGATTTACCACTGAACTACATTCCTAGCCCTTTTTATTTTTTTTAAATTTTTCTTTAGACATTGATGGACCTTTATTTTATGCATTGATTTATAGGTGGTGCTGAGCATTGAACCTAGTGCCTCACACATGCTAGGCAAGCACTCTACCACGGAGCCACAACCCCAGCCCCCCACTTTTTCTTTATTTTATTTTGAGATAGGATCTTGCTAAGTAGCTGAGGCTGGCCTCGAACTTGCAACCCTCCTGCCTCAGCTTCCTGCATGGCTGGGATTAGAGGCATGTACCACTGGCCCAGCCAGAGCCTACTCTCTTCATCTTTGTTACACCGAATTTTTCCCGGTGCCCATTTTTGACTGATAGAAATGAAGTCTCCAGAGTGCCTTCTGGTTCTAAGAATCTGGTTCTTGTTCTGTGGTCAGGAATCTTATTTTTAAGCAGCAGTATTAATCAATTATGAAGATTTTATTTTGCCTAACCACATGATCCATTTTATGGAGAATAACATAGCCCAACACCACGCCCTGACATATAAGTCTAATAAGATCTGCCACAAATATGAGGGCACACTCACGTGTGCTCATGTGCACACACAAACAACACACGGAGAGTCTTTGCTGGATTGTGCCATAGGGAGGAACAAACCCCAATACACAAAGCCAGCTTCTGTCCTTAAATATTACAGAGGACTGAAACCTTCAACCTGTGAACTTTCCTCCTGAAGAGGTGTTCAGGGGATCAGAATGCAATACTGGCTGGGCACCTTTGGTCGGTTCAGGTCAAGAATTTCCTCCACCCACAGCTGTAGCCTATCCCAGAAGTGATTTCAATTAAGGCTGAAGAGACGGATGGAAACACACGGGTCACCTGGCTCTGAGGGGCCTTCGCTGAGAAAACCTGCCCTGATCCTGGCCTCTAGTTTACACCTAATGGAATATAGGACCCAGGAAGACATGGGCTTTGTATGGTGTTTCATCTCCACCCCCCAAACAAGGCCTACCATATAGCAGGTGTTCAGTAAATGTCCAGAACAATGAATAGAGAAAATGAAAGACACTGGTGTCCGAGCAGGGGTTTGGGCAGAGCCAAGGTAGCCCATGCACCTCTCCAGGAGAGAAGGTCTGAGAAGGTCCTTCCCCTCCTCCTTCTGCCCTTGGATCCTCACGCCTGGGGAGTTGCCCACAGCCACGCCTTTATAAATCAGTCCCTGGTTCTGAATTCTGTCGTTCTTGGCTCTCTCCATTGGGGAAATGGGGGTGGGATTCCTGCTGAGAAAGAACTCAGGACTTCAACAGACCCTGAGGGACACTCCCCAGTTCTCAGACCACTGCCTCCCGGGGGCTTTACCCTGAGGGACAGGAGGCCTTCGCAGCTCAGCCGAGAGGGTGAAGAGCACTGGCGCTCCCGGCCCAGGAGTGTGGCAGGATGGCCCTCACCGCCGGGAGCGGGAGCAGGAGTGCTGGTGGCCAGGAAGTTCAAGGGGGACGGAAGGGTTTGGAATCTGGCCACCTGGGGCTGGGACCAGCAATCTTTGTTTCTTTCTGTGTAAAACGGGGACAACAAGAGCAAGAGTTGTGAGAACCGAAAGAGACGACAACTGTCACGACTGACCCCACTCCGCAAATCGTACCCGTGAGAGCTGTTGCCTCTTGGCCAAGGTTCTTCTGTAGTGCTGGAACACTCCAAGAATGGTGGGACCGCTGTGTCCTCAGAGGCACTTGGTGGCCCCTGGTGTACAGCCGGGTGGACGGAAGACAAGCAGGTCCCCTGGCTCTACCAGAGGTGGGTTCTGGCTGCCCATCTGGCAGGATGGCCCAGAGCCTTGGGTAGCAAAGAGCAGACGTGGTCTTCCTGGGCTCCACACATTTCTGTGCTGGGGATGGATTTATATGGGTGGAGACCGGGAGGAGCTAAGGAAGCCCTCTTTGTTTTCTGCTGTTCACAGGGTTGGTTCCTACCATTCCTGACAGTCTGAGCAGCCTTGGCGAGTGAGGGAGAGACCCTTGGTCACAGGGAACCCCAGTATGACTTATTAGAACTCACTTTTAAGAAACCTGAAAGAGGGCAGCAACCTATCTCTGAGGACCGGCCTTAAAATATGGTTTAGGAGTATCAAGATAAGTAAATAAATGCTTTGGTAAATTACGGGAACTTTTGTAAGGCGCACCAACAGGTATCCTCTCAGTTCTCATTCTGTATTTTGTGCGTGCACAATTTTAACTCATCGTTTTTGTTTCCTTAATACATATGTGATCCTCCGCTTCCTCTGCTGCCAAGACGTGCCAGCCACAGAGATGAGGGCCTCTGGTCTGAGGTCGGTAAGAGGCCTATTCAGAACCCCAAAGCAGCATGGTGCAGTCGACCAACGCTTTCATTTGATGATGAAGAAGTTGTGGCCCAGAAAGGTGACACGACGTGCCCAGGTTTACACGATTGTGCCCTCTGAAGACAGGCTACTGGGATACTGCCTGAGAAAATATGCCTGCTTTCCCCATGTGAGAAGAAAAACAAAAATGTTCAACATCTGTTGCTTGTGGGGGGCGGGGGGGGAAGTCAACAAAGTTGCCAAAAAACAAGGCCAAAATCCCTCATGGGGGACTCTCTTTCAAGATAACTCCTAGATTTGACAGGAAGGATGACGTGGCCCAAGGCAGGTGTGTTAGGGAGCCCATGTCCTGGCTTTTCCTTCCCCCACGTGGCCAGGATGAGCCTCAAGGAGGGCTGATTTCTTCAGGAAAGGAATATGCCTGTCCCTGAAAACGTCATCCAGTTATCTGAGTATATATGTCTCCACATATTTGAGGGCCAGGCACGGTGCTGCATGTCTGTGATCCCAGAGTCTCGGGAGGCTGAGGCGGGAGGATTGTGAGTTCAAGGCCAGCCTCAGCAACTTTATGAAGTCCTAAGCAACTTAGCAAGACCCTGTCTCAAAATAAAAAAATTAAAAAGAGCTGGGAACGTGGCCAGTATTGGGTCTTCCTAAACAGTCTTCAGAACATCCTTCCTAGTGTATAAAGTGGTCCCCTGGGGGCCTCACTGGCCTTCTCTCTGCATCCAGGCTCGGCTCACTCATTTATGCCCTGGTCACCTGGCCCTGCCTGGGTTCCTGTTCTGAGCTACACCGGACAGGCCTTGGAAGGCCGCATCCTTGCAATGAGGAAGTAACTGCTCCCCAGTGATGTCCCCTACCTCCACCCCCTGAAGACCGGGTTATCTACCACTCTTCTCATCTGAGAAGAATCAGCCTCTTTTGGAAGGGGAAGGAGGGGAAAATTCAGAACTGATCGGTTTCATGTCTCCGATCGTCAAGCAAGCAAGCTCACGTCACCCAACTGCAGCGACAGTCACGAGCTGGGGGGTGGGCAGATCAGAGAGAAGAAATGGCAGGACTGCAAGCAGAGAGGGGTTCTAGACGCCTGTGGACAGCAGGACAAATGAACAATAACCAAGTGGAACTGTCATGATTCGGACATGAGGTATCCCCCAGAGCAGGAAGATTCAGATGTAAAGTGATGGGACTATGAGAGCTGTGACCTAGTCACTCCCTCCTGGTCTGAATGGCTCCACTGGGAGGTAACGGTCGGCAGGTAGGGCGTGGCTAGAGGAGGGGTCGCTGGAGCACACCCTGGGAGGGCTGTTCTTCCCGTGGCTCCCCACGCACCCCGTGCTCCTTGATGCCAGGAGAAGAGATGGTTCTCTTTGCTGCTCCCTGCCCCCGAGACACGTTGCTTCATCTTGGGCCCAGAGCAATGGGCTGGTTGTCTATGAACTGAAATCATCTGCCCCCAATACACTATTACTCCTGGAAGTTTTTCTTGTTGGGTATTTTGGTCATGGTAATGCAAAAGCTGCCTGAAACAGAAATTCAAAAAAAACCCCAAATCTTATTCATTCATTCCACAAATATGAGATGAGCACCTGCTAGGTGCCAGGCACTGTACTAGGGGCAGGGTTATGAGATAAAAAGATCTTATTCTGGAGACTCTCAGGATTCAGAGGAGGAAACGTACACATCCTCACAATTAAGCAGACATAAGTCCTAAAGGAAGTATATATGCAGTGCTAGATGGAAAAAGAAAATACTGAATTTGGAGACATTTTAAAGATGAAGTCGAAGATTCTCATGATCATAAAGATGCAGAATCAAGGACTGGGTTGGTCGGAGGTTTTCACCTTTTTTAGGTGGTCTTATTAACTAGGAAAGGGGAAGTAAGAGGAGACGTAGGCTTCTGATGTTGAAAATGTGCCCAGGGAGGTCGAGGTTGAGATGTCCGAGGGCAACTGAAAATGTCTGGAACTCACGAGAGACGTACAAGTGTCAGGGAGGCCATGCAGACGTAGCTGTGGACGCCCTGGGAGGCTGTGGGAGAGTGCAGGGACGGCTGACGGGGAGTCGGTCAGTGGTGCCGTGTCAGGGAGAATGGGAGTAGGGCACGGGATGGTGTGGCCAGGAGCAAGAGAGAGGACATGCGTGATTCCTGCACCGAGAAAGATGTGGGGCTGGGCGGCGGCCTCAGCGTGAGCACTCGCCTAGCGCGGACGAGGCCCTGGGTTCCATCCTCACACCACGTAAAATAAATAAATAGATAGATAAAGATGGGTTCATCTACAACTCCATCATTTTTAAAAAGGATGACAATGCAAAGCTTCTACCCATTCCTATTTGATAGAAACTGCTTTAACGTGAGTCACGAGTGGCTTTGAATCGTCAGATCCAGAAAGCCCTGGCCAGCCTCCATCTTGCCTGACCTCTCTGTGGGCTCTGCACTAGGGACTTGTCCGTGCCTCTTGAAGCTCTCCCTCACGTCTTCTCTGGCTTCTCATTTTTTTTCCAGCTACTTCTTTTACCTTTTCATTAAGTATCAGGGATCCCCAGAGTTCTATCCTAAGACTTCTCTTTTCATTCAATGTGCACTTTCAAGGGATTTTGCAAAGTTTCATTTGCTGCTTATGAACAGATGGCTTTTAAACCGTACTTCTAGCCCAGCCATCCAGTCGAACACGATATCTGACATATAGAAAGTAAGCAATAAATGTCGGCTGAAACCACCGGAGTTCTAGCTGGATATTGTTCGGGCCACAGACTCCCGTGGCCATAATCATCAGGATGTCCCAGATCATGCCTGTGGGTCTTCAGATTCATCATAAATGGAAATGATCTTCTGTGCCTGATCCTTCTTTCTTAACTTTTTCCCCCTTGGGGAAGTGGCATCTGTTAGGAAGAATTTCTTTTGTGGGTTTTAAAGCCTCTCAAGACTGTGGAACCACATCTCTTAGGAGATGGTTTGACCATACTACTTTGCCCGTAAGCACTTCCATCCTGTGACAGAGCCCTGTCGGGACAGATTCCAAGACTACGACTTTTCCTGAGGATAAGGGGATAACTTGGACATTTCTGAAAAATCAGGCATGGACCACAGAGGCGGAATGGTCAGCCTACCTCAACGCTGGCATGCAAAGGCTTCCGTGAGAAAGGCTGCAGCACGCTCTGTCATGGAGAGAGGGTGGCACGTGCTGACGTTGGCAGGTGCCTGTGCTCTGCAGAGCAGAAGGGCGGACGCCAAAGTGTGACTGTTCGAGCTGCAGCGGAACATTAAATCTGCAACAGCCAGCAGTTGGGCAGGAGGCAGTCTGGCTGTGGGTCACCAGCAAGGCCACCTTCTAAGTAGATAAGGGGATCTCTGCGTTAGGGGAGGGAGAGATGGGTTCCTGAGCTGGGGTGGGGAGGACTAGAAAGGATTTTAGGCTTCGCTGTGCAGGAACACTACTTGCTTTCATTTCCCGGGTCGCGTTATTTCCCCACATGTTTTCCTTCCACAGAATTAGGCATTATTCTCATTTGGGGTCAGTCGCCTGCCAATTTTGATGCTTAAAAAAAAATAATGGTTTTTGTGCCATTCATCGTTGAGCATATCTTTTTTTATAAGTGAGACATTTTCTGCTGCTTTCACTTGACTCAGAAGTAAATGAATGGGTCCCATCTTGTCTTTCCCTCTTACATGTGCCTTGGGCATTTGGCAAGTATGTATGCAATGTCACCTCAGTTAGAACATTTTGGAAGTAAGTTATCTGCGATTATGAAAAGCAGGCCAGAGTACAATTCTCTTCCTAAACTCACTGATGACATTGCTGCTGCAGTAGTAGCAACAATCCCTTATTAAGATTTTTAAAATATTCTCCTCTGAAAGACCTAAGTCAGTTTCCTAAATTCTGCCGTCTGTTGGCTTCACTCTTACAGAAAACTGTTACCAGAGCCCATGGGCCTGTAAAATCCACTTGTTGAAACCATGCTCGTTCGGGGTGGGGGTTGGGGCTGTCGGGAGAGGGAGGATTGGAAAGAGCTCTCAAGGTGCGGTATCCCTGGTCAAGTAAAACAGGACTGCAGACAGACACCATCAGCCCTGGGGGATGCTCAGCAGGCTTCCCAGCCACCAAGGCTCTGTTCCCCAGCGCCCAACCTTCACCTTTTTCTCTCTTTCTCTTTCTCTTTTCCCTCTCTCTCCCTCCCTCCCTTCCTCCCTTCCTCCCCTAGCTCCCACACAAGGTGAGGTGATGGAAAGTGCCTGATGCCGAGACCCCACCCATCCCGAGCCTCCTGTGCTCACCTTCACCCAGACGCTCTCTGTACATTAGAAGGAAAGGAGCCCACTCAGGCCTAGAGGTAAGAGTCGAGACCTAAGGACCGTAGGCTTCAGGACCTCTCACTTTCACAGAGCTCTTGCCAGGCCCTGCATCTAAGCGAGGCTGACTGTCCTTTTCTTCAGGAGGTCCCCAAATGGAATTGCTCCCGGCCACATGCACCTGGACTCGGCTCTGCCTGTACTCGTAGTTCACTCTCAAGTGTTAGCTGACCTCTTCCTCAGCAAGACCCAACATCCATTTCACCTGACAATGAACCCCACAGTTGCTCAAGTGAGACACGTATTGGGGGGACAGAGCCACCACACAGTGACGATTCCAGCATGATTGCTACTTCAAATGTTGGACCCTATTATCTTGAGATGAGCTTTTATACCAACCAGATCCTTTGATTTGATGCTAAGGGTCTTGACAAATTTTAAAAGCAACCCCCCATACTTTTATAACTATCAGCTTACTGCTCATTCGATCATGGTCTTTCAATGACAATTAATCAAAGAGATAAGAATTTTAGGAAACTGTAGTTTGGGGTTCTAGTACATGGTCGCACTGGTGGCAACTGTGACTGCCAGCGTTGGGTTGGTCGTCTTGGAAAGGGCCAGCTGGTGAGCAGATGGGGCAAGGGGAGGATCTGGAGGGAAGAGATTTAAACATCTACCAGGAACCCACGCTTTACGCAGACCTGCTACTTCTTACAATCATGTTGCATGTGATCCTGGGGGACCACAATCCCCATCCCAGATTCCCCAGACGTTGGCCTGAAGAGCAACTATTTCAGGATTGAAGTGAATAGAGAAAAAGAGGAGGTAAGGCCAGTCCCAGGGTATGGACGTGGGTCTGGGGAGTTTATTCAGATTCCAAGTCACTGAACACTCTACCCCACAGCCAGCTGTCTAGGGCACTTGTGGTTTCACAGAGGTGGGGTGAACGTTCAGCGTATCTTTGTTCCAACACAGTGAGAGCTGGCCAACAGCACTGCGCCAGGCAGGAGAAGAAGGTCCCCTGACACAACAGGCAACTTGCAAGTTCTGTCTCAGGCCCCTTTTCTTCTGAGACATGGCTCCGGCCAGAGGAATGGAAGCCCGTCTCCGTCAGAGTTACCCTGTGAAATAGCAGGGGGTCCACCGGAGAGCTGGGTAGGCGTCAGCAAGTGCTCTCATCCCTTTGGGCTTACATTTTCTCATGTCTAAAGTGAAGAGATTGGGATAGATGATGGCTAGCGAGCATCCTGTCAACTCTCGACATTCTAAGATTTAGTCCTTGAGTTTAGTACATTGAGTTATTAACTAAAAACAACTAGCTTGCTTTTATGGTGCCTATAGGATCAGGAGAAAGTAGGGGGAAATGGAATTCAAGAAAATTCAAGAAAAACAACAATGTTGTCCAACAGAACTTTCTGCAAAGATGGAAACGTTCTCTGTAAACAGTGTCAAAAGTGGTGGCTACTGGCTATCTGGGGCTATCAAGTATTTAAAATGAAGCTGATGCGACTAAGAAACTGATTTTAAAATTTTATTTCATTTTAATTATTTCAAATTTAAATGGCCACATGTTAATAGTGGCTATCATATTGAATAGGGAAAATAGCCATTTTATGTGAGCCAAATGTCAGGTATACAGATCAAATAGGGAGTGGGTTGAGAACTGTTCCGTTGAATAATAAAGAAAGGCGTGGGTTTAATTTTGGAAAATTACAAATAGAGCACAATTATTGTTTTATTTATTTAATTTTTCTTTAGTTGTAGAACCATGTCTTTATTTTTATTTATTTATTTTTATGTGGTGCTGAGGATTGAACCCAGTGCCTCATGAGTGCGAGGCAAGCGTTCTACCACTGAGCTGCAATCGCCAGCCCACAATTATTGTGTTAGATCTTCTAAGAAAGAAGGACAGACTCTCATATTGTAAGGAAGGAAATAATAATGAACCTTGTGATCATATATAACCTCATGCTCTCCAAGAGCCTTTCATGAGCATAGTTTGAACTCTGTGAGGTAGAAGACAGGTAATATTTTCTCATTTTACAGAGGAGGAAATTGAGACCCAGATGTTTGTCCAAGGTTGCAGCCTTCAAACAGTAATGAAGAAATGTTTTGAACCAACCAATCACTTCTGGCTTCACTTTTCTACTCCCTCTCCCAGACAGTCCAACCTCCAATCCCTCCCCTTGCCTAGCTTCACCATGAAAATGGTAACAAATTATAAAATATTCCAAAATACAATAATAGAAAAGATGTGCGAAAGAAGGGCTCAATAGTCCACCCAACTAGACAATCAAACCTGAACAAATCAAGAGTCCATTATATCTCAGCTGGGCATGGTAGGT
Source organism: Marmota marmota marmota (assembly GCF_001458135.2). Lineage (NCBI taxonomy): Eukaryota > Metazoa > Chordata > Mammalia > Rodentia > Sciuridae > Marmota > Marmota marmota. The sequence goes on along the minus strand of NW_026000058.1, from coordinate 427,233 downwards.
AGCTGTAATCACTGCAGAAGGCTGAGGCAGGAGGATTGCAAGTTCAAAGCCAGCCTTAGCAACTTATTAAAAAAAAATACTGTGATAGAGCTCAGTGGTAGATGCCCCTGAGTTCAGTCCCCAGTATGGGGACAGCAGGGAGCTATATCTCTTAAGAGAAGAGGAAAGGAGTGAAAATTAAGTTCCCAGTATGTATCGGGCATTGAGAAGTCACACACCAATGAAATGGCACAACTGGGATTCTGTCCTGCCCTCATGGCTGTTCCCACAGTCATGTCCACATTCAGAGGAAGGAAGATTCCTCCCTTTTCTCTTCCCACAGAGAATGCTACAAAGAAGCCAAGCATGTAACTCTGGGGCTGCCAGGCCTGGACTGGACCTTAGATCTGGCACATTCTACATTTCCAAATCCCCTTCCTCAACTGCAAACCTGGGGTGACATTCTACCAATTTTATAGGGCTATGGGTGGATTCAACCAAATTAAGTTATAAAAAACACAGCATAGTGCTTGGCGCACTTGCAGAGTGAACAGTGGTTATTAATATTTTACATTTTTAATGTGCTGCAGACTGTTGGCAATTCTAAAACAGGAGTTCCCAAAATTACTTCAGACAAGTAGTGTTTTTGCAAAAATCCACTGAGTAGATGATCTCTGAGGACAAAGGACGCTCAGTTGGAGGATGGGAGTGAAGTTGAATGGATGCCGCAGATTTCAAAAAGGTCATTGGCAGGATCAGCGACCGAGACGGAAACAGCGAGGTGATCTTGGCTCAAAGGCCTGGGGTTGCTTTCTGACCCCCTCTCTCTCTGTGAGTTGGTGTCCCCACTGTCCCTTCTGGAGTTCACATATCCACTCCTCATTGCCCGTGTCTACCTGCACCTGTATGAAAACCACATTCCCCAAAGAACCATTCTTTTTACTCATTCAGTAACTACTTATGAAGTACCTCATGTGGCCAGGCTCAGTTCTGAGAGTCAGGGCTCAGCAGTACACAGGACAGGGGGAGGGGACAGACACAAAGTGCACAGATGGACAAGATCCCTACAGAACGCGGTGCTATGGACAGCAAGAAGGAGAAGCTGGGCTTGTAGGTAAAGGGCCGGACCATGGATGGGTCAGGAGAGGCAGAAAGCCAGACCTGCAGGACCGGGAAGAGCCAGCCTGCAGGATCTGAGGGCAGACCATTGTGGGCAGTCGTCACAGCAGGTGCAGGAGCCCTGAGGCAGAAATGAGCTGGGTGCACCTGGGGGAGGAAAAGGCCAGGTGGCTCAGCTGAAGCCACCTGTCAGGAGATGAGGGCAGACACAGGCAGGGGCCAGATCATCAGGCTCATGCGCAGCCCTGGGAAGGGGCTTGGGTTTTGTTCTAAATGCGCTTGAAGGCCACTTGGATATTACTAAGCAGGGGAGCGATGGGATCTGGTTTGCCTTTCAAAAAGATCACTCCTAACTTACCCCTGCCCAGCTCTGAAGTGTGAGTGCACATGCGCACGCACACTCCTTCTCCTAAGAGCACCGCCACTCTCCAGTGACCTAGGCCTGCCTGCGCCTCTCCCCGCCCTTCAGCCCGTGCCAGAGCCACCAGGTCTGCCTCACGAGTGTTCCTGGAGCTCAGCCTCTTTCCTGTTTCCCCGCCATGGCCTAGCCATGTCCTTGAATAAGGTCTGCTAATGTCACTTCCTGCTCAGGACCTCCAAAGACCTCCAGTCCCCAAGAACCCAAGTCAGAATTCTCTAACCCTCCCGTGTCATCCTGACCTGCTCTCCTCTCCCTCTGCGCTCACCTGTGTGCCTTCTGTGCGCCACCTGTGTGCCTTCTGTGCTCCACCTGTATACATCCTGTACTCCACCTGTGTGCCTTGTGTACTCCACCTGTATACATCCTGTGCTCCACCTGTGTGCCTTCTGTAAGCCACCTGTGTGCCTTCTGTAAGCCACCTGTATACATCCTGTACTCCACCTGTGTGCCTTGTGTACTCCACCTGTATACATCCTGTGCTCCACCTGTGTGCCTTCTGTACTCCACCTGTGTGCCTTCTGTACTCCACCTGTATGCCTTCTGTACTCCACCTGTATACATCCTGTACTCCTCCTGTGTGCCTTCTGTACTCCACCTGTATGCCTTCTGTATGCCACCTGTGTGCCTTCTCTACTCCACCTGTATGCCTTCTGTATGCCACCTGTATGCCTTCTCTACTCCACCTGTATGCCTTCTGTATGCCACCTGGATGCCTTCTGTACTCCACCTGTATACATCCTGTACTCCACCTGTATGCCTTCTGTACTCCACCTGTATACATTCTGTACTCCACCTGTATGCTTTCTGTACTCCACCTGTATACATTCTGTACTCCACCTGTATGTGTCCTGTACTCTACCTGTATGCCTTCTGTGCTCCACCTGTATATATTCAGTACTCCACCTGTATGCCTTCTGTACTCCACCTGTATACATCCTGTACTCCACCTGTGTCCTGTACTCCACCTGTATACATTCTGTACTCCACCTGTGTGCCTTCTGTACTCCACCTGTATACATTCTGTACTCTATCTGTATGCCTTCTGTACTCCACCTGTATGCATTCTGTACTCCACCTGCATACATTCTGTACTCCACCTGTATGCCTTCTGTGCTCCACCTGTATACATCCTGTGCTCCACCTGTATGCGTTCTGTACTCCAGCCAATCTGGCCAACCTGCTCCTCTTGCACGTGGCTTGCTTTTATTTGTACTATTTCCTGGGAGTGAACTGACACTCCCTCAATTACATCTGCTGAGATCTTTGCCATCCAGTCTCTAGAGTAAAATGATACCGTCTCCCCAACACTGGCTCTGCTCTTTCTGACTAAATGTGAACCTCCCGCAAGATTTTGTCTGAACCTTTTAGAGTATTTATTATATTCGTCTTTGTATTACAGTTAATTCCCCTACCAAATTATTAGCCCCTTAAGGATGGGCACTGAATACTATTCATTTTATTTTTTAGTTGTAGATGGACACAATGCCTTTATTTTATTTATTTTTATGTGGTGCTGAGGCTCAAACCCAGTGCCTGACACATGCTAGGCAAGCACTCTGCCACTGAGCCATAGCCCCAGCCCAAATGCTATTCACTTTTTATGGCTGTTAGTATCTACCAAAGAACCAAGTGCTTGCAAGAGTTACCTGATAAATACGTGTTGAATGAATGAATGAACAATGGAATAAAAAAACAAAAATAGAAAAGATGAATTCTAAAATTCATCTTTGGGCTGCATCACTCAGCAAGATGATTTTTGGAAATGTATGAATAGTCAGAAGAGGGAAGAAGCAGGGTCCAGCCCTTTAATCTTCACAATGGCTTGTAAGGGCCCCTGGGAACACCAATAAGCATGGAGACAGTTTTCCATTGTTGTCCATGGAATGGAAGTCAGTAAAAAGTCACGCGGGAGTTGCTGGGAATCATGCACTGTGTTGACAGGGCCCTAGGACGTGGACTCCAGTCTGTGGCTCCCCGCTACCCACAGTCCTTCAATCCCCACGGTGGATTTATGGGAAATAATGTAAAACCATTTCCCTTAGCAATTAATTTTGAGTTGAGCAGTTCCTGTTCTGAAAAAAAGACAGAAGTTTCAGCTGATTTCCCAATTCTTCACTGTACTATATCAACATTCCCAAAGACTGAATCAGTGTGTTGGGGTTTACCTCAATCAATTGCACTGGTGAGTTCATTTATTTTAAGTGGCTTTGCTTTGGAAGGAAGAACTCACTCATGGAGCAGCCTTCTGTTTCTTTCTTCCTTTCTTTTTAAGAAAATGGGGGCAACATTTGCTTGGGAAACAACAAAGCAACCTCCCCTCACTATCTCTTGCTTCGTGCATTGACCTTGACTCTTTTTGTGAATAAGATGGTAATCCCATGGCCTTGTTGTTATTTAGATGACAGGGACGGTTAGTACATGGCTTAGATGAAACCGTCTGTTATTAATCATATCTGAGCCTCATAAGGAACCAATGAATAAGGGTGCCTTGCTTTTATTCCTTTTTAATAGCTTAGAAGACTCCTCCTAGAAGACGAAGGACTCCATGCAGATTGGTCCCGTTAGTGAGGGGAACGCAGCAGTAGGTGGCTCCTGGGTGTGCGGCTGCTCACCTGGGCTGCTGTTCCTCCCGAGTCCTAGTGAGGTCTCGAGGTCTCGTAGGGAGCTGGTTCCCGATCATCATGTTCATTTACCTTTCTTTTATTCTGAAGTATGGAGTCCTGCAGGAAGTGAATAGAGGCAGGCCTTTCCAGGTGGTGTCTAGAGCGTGTGGGATCTTGTCATCCAGAGTTGAGGCAGCCAGCTTTCTACCAGCTTCACATCTCTGTTCTCTGGTCTTAGCCCCTGGCCTTAGAGAGCCAACTACTGTTCCATTACCCGGAGAGTCCAGAAAACAATCTTCTTTTACAAACACTTTTTTTTTTTTTTTGCGCGG